>NC_046375.1:15009090-15380676 GCF_011125445.2 Fundulus heteroclitus | reverse complement strand
TTCTCAGAAGGACATTTCACAGTGTTTTTATTGGGCTTGAGATCTGAAGTTTAACAGGGAATTTGACATTTAGTATTAGTTCAAGTCTTCAGTCATTCTGGTGTAGATTTGGAGCTGAGTTTGGGATTATTGTCCAGGTTTAGAGCAAACCTTAGCTGTTGGACAGATAGGTGCTGCACATTTGACACAAAATACTTTGACACAGATACCAGAGCTCTGCAGCCACAGCTGCACCATGCTTTTTTTCAGGAGGAGCTGCTTCTGTGTCAGGCAGTGCCTTAGACCTTGAGCACCGGTTTTCTGGTCAAAACGGAAACGTATTGTTGTGTTTCTGCTACAACAATCGGATCCGAAAACAGGTTTCAGTGTGGATGGATTCGAAAACGCCCCGCTGAGAGAAAAAACAGAATCTGTCTGCATTAGGAAGCCCTGGCTCATGCACAGTATGACTGCAATCAGTAGAGATTAAGCAGGGAGTTGTTGTATGTACGTGCATGCTGGTGAGTTTCAATAAACATACTGCCTACTAGTGGCGTGGCAGGGAAATTACGTTTTTAGCGTTTCTAATGCAAACTAGCGCTGGACGAAATGGAGAAAAAGAATATCGATGAAATGGAAATCCGATTGATCGAAATAGATAATTCTCAAAAAAAATCTAAACTATTTTAAGCGCAGCTGTGGTTATTTTATGCTGTTTTTTATGACCCATTTTTAAATAAAGAACACTAAATTGAAACACAACCCTTTATTCAACAGATTTATTATTTTTTCACCAAATCTGCAAGTCTTAAAAAAAGGTAAAGAACTTTAATGACATTCTAATTTAGAAAGATGCTTTCTAGATGCTTTGTTGTAGTATGTGTGACTCAGGTCATAATATTCATTATCTGACACCGACTGAACTCTTTGAAGCTTAGTGACGGAGCTTATCTGGGTCTGCCTTTGTGATTGGCTGGGAGGATGTAGTGATATTAACCTACATGATAGGCTAGAATGAAAAAGGAAGGAAAACTGTTCTTCTGTTGAACTTTTTATTGACGCCTATTTTTTTCTATTAACCCACACATCTATTGATCAATATATATTGTTATTGAATTATTGTCCAGCCCTAATGAAAACATTGTCATGCAGATGCATAAATTAAATATGGAAAAACGGCTTTAGTTTCACAAAGCGTCGCTGTACGTTACACAAACAAGATCAAGCTACGTTTAGCCCATGAGATAATTTCATATCATTTATTAATGACCCACAGGTTGATCGAATAGCCTTCAAACCAATCGCCTTGCATATCCCATAGTGCATTGCAACAGCGACTCAGCTTAAGACAGGTGTGTGGCACTGTCTGCACCAGTGGGGAACTTGCAGCACTTCCCAAGTTGCCAAGAAATGACAAACGTAGTGAACCTGCCTGTGTTCCCAAGACAACACATGTTGCTGATAAACTGAAGACGCTGAATAAGAGTTCACAGGGCACTTCGCTTGAGCCAAAACACAATACTCAACCCCTCTGTAATTTATGCACCTTCGATGTTGAGGGAACCTGTAACTAACCAAATGGATCTTACAGAGCATCAGTGTAACAAGGCAAAGTATAACTCTCTGGATCCTACACAGCTTCCCACCCTTCTCATCCTTAAGCCTCCAAGCTGCTCAGAGGTCTTGCTTGTGTGATTAAACATGCGAGCAACCATTTGATTAGTGTGAACAAAATGGCAACCAGAAGCCGGCTTACACATGAGCACCTGCAGATATTCCCCTTTTCCACAGCTCAAAACCAAACACCAAACCATAAATGCACTTCCTGCCAGAGCAGTTGATAAAGTGTGGCATAGAGAGCAGGGGAAAGGAAATGACTTGTACAGATCTTAATATCATTGTGTTTTCTTTTCATTTACCCAGCAATAAGATGTTATATGTTATATATAATTATTTTTGCCTGTACAAATTCATATTCTGCTGTTCTAGTTTGATGAACAAATAATCCTGTTTACCATAGTCCATGCTTGAGGGTGAATTGCCACTGCTGGTGTAACTTTTATAATACTACACATTTTATATTTACTGGAGTTTTTACTGTTAGTTTGCACATCTGTCCTGTCACCTGCATTGATATGTTATTTTAGGCTCTTCTCTTTGCTTTTATGCTCAACCTTAGAACTGAATGTTAGTGTAGTTTCTGTTTCACGACTTTAGTTGAGCTTAAATCATACGGTGTTATGCAAAAGTATTTACACCCCTCTTTACGTATTTGCGTTGTTATAACCAACAACTTTATTTTGTATTTATATGTACCGTGATTTAGTGGGTGGTTTGAAGTGGATGGAAAAGAAGGCATGATTTTCCACGTTTGTTTTTTTTTTTTTACAAATGAATGCCTGAACGTATGGCTTACATTTGTGTTCGGCCATCTTTACCTGAAATGAAATCCATTGCAAACACTTACATCCAGAAGTCACCTTATTAGTAAGTAGAATCCCCCTGTGTGTAATTTAATCTCTGTTTCAATACATCTGTTCTGTGAAGGCCTCAGAGGTGTTAAATCATAACACAGCGCAAGACGCTTGCATAATTATTAAGGCAAAGCAAGTTTATTTATAAAGCACTTTTCAGTAACAGGACGATTCAAAGTGCTGCACATGAACAGAAAAACATTACATTAACAAAGGATTAAGCAAACTAAATCCTTCACTAGACTTTTTTCATAAATTGACAAACATACAGAAAGACTAAATTGTTTCTTTTCACAGTGAGAAATAAGCTAAGTATATGCTTGTGGATTTCTGATCTAAAGTAACTTTGTCCAACTTTTCTAAAGCTACAGCTAGGTTTCACTGGCAAGTTTGTTTATACAGCGCTTCACGCTTCTCACGGCCCTCACTGTCTCTTCCTCCAGGCTGACGTCGCGGTGCTTGTGGTGGACGCCAGCAGAGGAGAGTTTGAGGCAGGCTTCGAAGCAGGCGGTCAGACCAGAGAGCACGCCCTGCTAGTGCGCTCGCTGGGTGTCACTCAGCTCGCTGTAGCCGTCAACAAGATGGACCAGGTAACGTCTGCTTCACTCACGCGCCCAGGTCTGAACAGGTTCGTGTCATAGTCGCACATTTATGGTGTTGACAACGGTGCAAGAAACATGCTCTTTAAGGCATCCCACAATCCTTTGCGCGACATGATGTATCGGCACAGCTCCTTCATGGAAATCAACGGAAATCTCCAGAGAGAGCGCATTTTGTAGTTAATTTTCGGAAGGCTGTAGGCCCGGATTTAAGGACGCATGAAGTATTGAGGTCTACAGAAACTGACTGTAGAAAGTTGGTGACCTCTGCATCCTTTGCGCCTCAGCATCCGTTGCCACCGCTCCATCAGTTTGTGTCCTACCGCTTCATTGCTGAGTTGCTGTTGTTTCAGTTCGCTTCTACTTTGTTGTAAGACCACTGACATTTGACCGTGGAGTGTTTAGGGGCGAGGAAATTTCACCTCTAGACTTGTTGCACAGGCAGCATCCTATCACATAACCAGGCTGGTTTTCACTGAACTCTGGAGACCGACCCAATTTTTCACAAATGTCTGCAGAAACAGTCTGCAGCCTCAGCGTTTAATTTTATACACCTGTGGCCACTGAAGGGATTTTAACACCTGATTCAGGAGCAAATTACTTTGGTAATATAGTGCATGCAGAAGGACACATAGGAATGTTATACATATAAAATGTTTGAAATCATTTTGTCTTTGATTTTCAGGTTTTCTAATAATTCATATTTGCTTTTTAAAATGTCTGCAGAAATAAAACACCAGTTTTCATCAGATCTAATTTGGCATCTGTGCTACAGTTCACATTAGGGTCGACTAAACGCATTTTGGATTTTCAGCTCAGTGGATTTTATTCTAAAATGTTTCCATCCAATGAGAAGGCATCGTTCTGAAACTTGTGTGTCGTTCTTGTTTCGTACAATCTCCGGCATGTGGCTGACAAATTTCGATCTGACTGCCTTGCTGACGGTGGAACTTTGATCGTGTTTTATTTCCCTTGTGCGCGTCTGTGATTTAGGTGAGCTGGCAGCAGGAGCGCTTCCAAGAAATCAGCTCGAAGCTCGGCCATTTTCTGAAGCAGGCAGGATTCAAGGTGGGTTTAAACCCAGTCTGTATCAGTCGGTGTCACTGCTCAGATGCCGCTAAAAAAAGTATTTTCTAGTCCTGGTTTTGTTTCATCCAGGACTTCTTTGCTTCCCCAGGAGTCTGATGTTTTCTTCGTCCCAACCAGTGGCCTGTCAGGAGAAAACCTCACTGCTAGAAGTACAGTATCAGAGCTGACCTGTTGGTACAAAGGTCCCAGCCTACTGGAGCAGATTGGTAATCATCACTCAAATGGATCCATTGGGTCAAACCTTTTAATAATAATAATAATTGAACTTTATTGATCTCACAATGGAGAAATGCCCATTGCCACTTAGTCTTCTCTATCAGGAAAATAAGATCCCTGGCACCAAATGTGCAAACAGATTTGAGTTCTTTCTACAGTTTCTTTGCAGACTGTTTGAACCTTCCTTATTGTTATTATGTGGAATATAGTTTAACTGACTCAGTAAGTAGAAACCAGTCGACATATTCAAATCACTGTAATTTTAAGGATTTCCATCAAACAGGATGCCCTGAGAAGCATCCCACTCCCAGAGACTTTCTCCTCTCCTAAAACCTCGACTTATTGTCCACATTGAAAATATGATGCAGTTTGATTTCGTTTGCTGAAGCATTCTAAGTGAAATATTTTGTCTTACTGAAACTCTCACAATGCAAAAGTGGTTAAATTTGTATGATAAGATTTTGACATTATTACTCATTTTTCCAAAGCAAGTAACAAAAACAGCTGAGTGGGTTAATACAGCTTCCCCAACGTCATAGCTTCAGCAACATGTCGGAGCCGTGTTGTCAGGTTTATCTTCTCTAACATGGCATAATATTAGTGAATAAATAAAAAAATAGCATTGAGAATCTGCTTCTATTGAGAGAAACAGTTTGTGCAAAGCAAAACTACATTTTATGCAAGCTGAAAAATACACATTTGGTTTTGGTCTGAGATTTCCAGGTTATTTTTATTTTATTCAGTGTTACTATTTTATTTTAGTTGTATTTTTCTTATATTCTTTTATCCAATTTTATTTTTTTAGACTTGTAGACAGTAGGATCAGCACATTCGCAATCATTTGAGTGACATAGACCTGAAGTCTGGTCTCATCCCAGTTTTGCAAGCAGTTGTGACTGTCAAAGTGCTGACCATCCAAACTCTGTCCAGTACCAGAGAAATGATTCAGTTCCAAACGTCTGAAAACTTCTCATATTTACGAGTCTTTTTTCCTGCTTCTCGTGGTTTTTTTACTTCCTCTTCTTCTGTCTTCTACGTCTTTGACCTCAAGATGCCTTCAAAGCCCCTCAGCGATCAATAGACAAGCCGTTCAGACTGTGCGTCTCAGATGTGTTCAAAGGTAAAAATTGCTCCTGCATGTAGAAATCTCTTTTATATTGATGTTTTTATTTATTTATTTATTTATTTAAGTTTCCTTAAATATGTGAATCTGTTTCCAGACCAGGGCTCAGGCTTCTGTGTAACAGGAAAGATCGAGGCTGGTTATATTCAGACGGGAGACAAAGTGCTGGCAGTGCCTCCCAATGAAAGCTGTACAGTTAAAGGTATGCCCTGTCTTAAAAAATGTCCCCATGGAAGCTCTGTTTATATATTTAAAGCTTTTTCCCCTCAGGTTCTGCATCAGTTATCATTTAATACCTGCTTTGACATGCATAAGCAGAGAAAGCAATTAAATCGACACAACTTGTCCAGTTTGGCCCACCTGTCTGTGCGGGCCTGAGCTTGCGATGACAAACACTGCCCTCCTGTGGCCACTGACTGACTTGCACTCATTGTGCTGCAGGAATCACGCTCCACGATGAGGCTCTGGACTGGGCTGTGGCAGGAGACCACGTCAGCCTCACAGTCACCGGGATAGACATCATCAAGATTAAGTAAGGAAAATATGTTGAAAATATCATTATGTGATATTATGCATCTGTGGTACAAGCCACCTATTGACTGTCACGCTCTGGGTCTGTGCAACAGCAGGCTCTCGCTGAACCGTATGTGTAACTTGCAGCGTTCTGCTTCCCTGCAGTGTCGGCTGCGTGTTGTGCGATCTCAAAGAGCCAATCCGAGTCTGCACTCGATTCAGAGCCAGGATCCTGCTCTTTAATATCGAGGTTCCCATCACGCAAGGCTTTCCGGTAAGCGGCCTTCAGACAATCCCGACTTTTCCTGAATCTGGTGACACTGAATGTTCATGCTTCGTTTTTCTTTCTCTAACAGGCACATGGTGTGCTTCTCTCATGACCCGAAGCATCGGTGGTGTTTTTTGTTTTGGCTTTTCGTTCAGATTGATCACTTAAAAAAGAAAAAAACGCGACGTTTAACCTCTCAAATTATTTTTATGGATTCTACTCTAGATTCTGAGAAAAGGAAAAATTATTTTAATATTTTCCGACACATAAAAAATGTGTTCTCCAACATGAAAAGCTAATTTTAGCAATCCAAAAAATCAAACTCTAGCATAGATTCGTCCAACAAGCGTGATAAGGTTTAAACATTTATCTGTTATTTTCCCTTTATGATTATGACTTATTGCTCATGAAAACCCAACATTTAGTTTCTCTGAAAGTGTTATTGTTATGTAAGAAAAATAAGAGGATTTTTAATACAGGAATGTTACGTTGCGGTCAATGCAGTAGTGACCAAGACTGCTGACTCGGCAGCTGTGCAGCAGACACTCAGACAGACTCCAACCACAAGGAGGGTTAGCCGCAAAAGATCTATGTACGCGTTTTAATGGAGAGCTAACTGAAGGAAAAAAGGTTTGGTAAAAAGGTGCAGCTGCAGGAACTTAAGCCATGAGAAGATTATAAAGGAAATCTAGAGGTTGCTAGAGGTCCAATGTGAAGTTTCCTACGGTCTGATGATTTGGGGCGCCATGGTCTCTGCTGCTGTTGGTCCATTGGGTTTTATCAAATCCAAAGTCAGTTTATCGGCATGTCAAGAGATTTTAGAGCCCTTCATGATTCCCTCACCTGACAAGCTTCATGGACACGCTGATTTCATTTCCTAGCGGGGCGTGCTATCTGCCCAATACCTGCTTTAATGAATTCAACACAAAAAGGAGGCGTTTTGGGGGGGGGGGCATTGATTAGGAAAGACATTGAAAGGGGCAGCAAATGATGACCAAGTATGAAAATACAGTTTAATTAAGTAAGGTTAAGTTATAAGATTTTTAGTATTACCTGGAGGAACTGGACATTTGGCCCTTCCTATTTCTTTCATCTCTTCATTCAAAACCAAACAGACAAATTACGCTCTACCTGAAACTTCCTCGACTGTTACAAAATTAAATTGGAAATTAGTTTAGACTTTTACAATAGAAAACAGTTTGAATAAAAAAAATAACCTTCTGAGCGTTTTGTTTAATCAATAATGCAAAACAACACAATGCCCCACTGTGCTAAAACTCAACCAAGTGCCAGGTTACCCTTTAACTTGCCGCTCCTGGTAGTTTGGGCAATCTTGTTGAGAGCATTAATGTTTGTGTGTTGTTGTGTTTTTTTTTTTTTTTTTGTGCAGGTGCTGCTGCATTACCAGACAGTCAGCGAGCCGGCCACCATTAAGAAACTGATCAGCGTTCTACACAAGAGCAGTGGAGAAATCCTTAAAAAGAAACCAAAGTGAGTGTTGTCGCTTTTCTCTTACGTTTCTAAATGTAAACTTTAGTCGCTCAGAGTTACTCTGATGCAGTTTTTTCCTTTAATACGTAAATATGCCATACATGTTAGTCTAAAAATATATATTTTTCTTTCTTTTTTCCATGTTCTGTCTGGCAGTGCAGCATTGAGAATTACTGTCTTAATGCCACAAAGAGCCCAACAGATTTTACTTTCACAAGTGGAGCATTACAGCCTTCGCCATAGTGCTCCACTTGATTTATATATGCAAAAAGCTGTATTAGATTTTATGGCGGGACTATTTCATGTTCCATGGACACTGAAAGGGGAAGGTAAAAGAGGAAAAAAAGATGAGACAAGATGCTAAAAGGGTGAAAAGGAGAGAGCGATATAACATCCTCTGAGTCTGCTTCTATACCTGCTAAGAGAGAGATAAAAAGAATAGCAAAACCAGCCGATAATGTATTACAGGTACAAACCACGCCTTGGTAACATCCGTGAAGAAGAGCATTATTTAATACGAGATGTATGAAGTGACAGCTAAAGATAATAATAGGGGTTTTCTATATGGAAGTTAATCCGTAAACACCTGAATCCAAACACCTGTGAGTGTTTGCAAGAGTGTACTTGTGTATGTAAGGTTTATCCATATGAAAAATGCTCAATAGTGGTTGTGAAGAGCCAAAGACCCACCGAGGCAGACACCGGGTAAACCAGAATCCCAGATGGCGTAAATAGGCGGACTTTGAAACTTTTTGCTGCCGATCAATGTACCTTTTTGTCTGCTTTGTACCAGCCTGGTGAGAAGCGATAAAAAGCGAGGAGGTGGCATCACACAAGCAAACTTTTAGATGATCATTTAGGCTACTGACATTATCATGTAATACAGAAAATACTTCCCCACCTCTTTTATATATTCTTTGTAAATTTCTCTACTTTTTATTCACGAATATTCTATATTTTTCCTATTATTTATTTATCCTCAATAAAATTACATTTGTAGAGATGCCCCTTTAACCCGTGGGACCGCTGAAATTAATTAATTTCCCTCAATGGGGATGATAAAGTCTTATCTACATATTATAATTATATGATTGTTAAAGATGTTTGTGTGCGTATTTCTTCCATTGTTTAGGTGGTTGATCAGCCAATCAGCTCTCTCTGTTTCCACCATCTTCCTGCTTCAGATACTCTTAGACTCGCTAAAAGTCCTCCTCGTTACTCCTGACATTTTGTCACTTTGGGAGCTCTCTGAAGGCCTAGGACTCTTTGTCAATAACTTTTATCTCACCGAGATAAAATTACGTCTCTAAGAGCTACTTTCAATCTTAAGATTCTTTGTGAATACGAGCACTGATGTCTATAAAGAATATTTAAAGCAGTGGTCAGCTGGCCATTTATTGAAATCTGGACTTTGACTTAACCCAGAACCATCCAATCCTTGATTCTCAGCCAGTCCTTTTTGGATGTGGTGGACTGTGATGTTTTTTTTTTTTTTTTTTTTTTTTATGCTGCAGGGTTCAGTTCTGCTTTAGGTTACATTTTAATATAGCTAGTGCCACATTTCCCTTAAGCAGCCTCTGATATATGGTACAATTTGTGGTGAGCTGACCAGGTCCAGCTACAAGCATCTCCAAACCATGGCACCTCCACCTCCATGCTTCACATCTGGAATGCTGTTTAATGTCCACCAAACATGTCCTCTGCTCTGTTTGCCTAATGCAGTAAATATATTATATACATATGATTATAAACAGCCCTTTCACCTTAAATGTCTTGTAATGAAATAGGGCAACATTCCTTAAGACTGATGAGTAACATCGGTGTCGTCAACTGCCTGTGTGTGATTTTTAGCTGTTTTAAGCAGTAATAAATGTGCCGTTTTTATTGCTTTTAATAAAAAAAAAAGCGTTATCTTAATTGATAACATGTCAATAAAGGTTTAAAAACACACATAATGACACTAGCCTGTTGCCCTAATCATTTCATGCCTGTATTTTTTTCTGTTCAGGTGTTTGAGTAAGGGTATGAATGCGATTGTGGAGATTCAGACCCAGAGGCCGGTGTCATTAGAGCTATACAAGGACTACAAAGAACTGGGCCGCTTCATGCTGAGATACGTAGGCTCCACCATCGCCGCAGGTGTTGTCACAGAGGTAAGCTGGAACATTGTTTTTAAGCTAGAACTGCGCCTGTTTGTTTTAAACTACTATTTATATCTTAGATGTCAGATTGCATTCTGATATTTCTATTTTGTGACAAATCTGTTTTCTCGTCTCCGCAGATCAAAGACTGAAGGTCCTTTCCACGAACAAAGAGCCATTCAGATCGTGCTCAGCAGCTATTTTTTTTTTTTTTTGCAGCCAGAGACACTGTGCAGTTCTTCCCAGAGATGCCGCTCACTGAGTCAGAGCTCCATTTTTATCTATCAGCTCTCCCATGGCTGCAGTGGCTGCCTGACCATCACCATCAACACTAACGTCACCCAGGAAGCACGTCTCTAATAAAGTTAATACAGTAATCAGACTTTAAAATAAAGCAACCGTACTGGAAGGATTCAAATTGAAGGAGCTGCAGCTGATCGTTAATCCCGACCGATGTGGCACTCTGCTTTATTCAGCTTCATGAACAAGTCCAAAATTCTCTCTCTCTCTATTTAGAAACAACTTGGTTTACAGAAGGGTTTTTCTTTTCGTGGATGTTTTTCTTATCAAAAATTAATCTAAAGCTTGAAAAACATGTCTGTTTGAAATCAAAGGAAAGCTAAAAACTAAGAAATCAGCTGTTTTTGCGTCCTAAGTTAGCTCAGGGGTGAGGACGGTGAACAAAATTTGAATAATTTTTTTTTTTTTTTTAGTTTGTTAAACAAGAGGGAATATCTACTTTAAAGGTGGCACAAGCGATTTCAAACGCTTCTTCTAATGAAAACTCAAGTGAGGCAGCGTATTCAGAAGGGCTTCTGTTCGTTTTTACCTCATTAAGAGGTGGAAGTATTTTATTTGGAAAAAGATACAAAAAATTAAACCTGCACCTGCTGCTTGTGGTTTATGCTTTGACATAAAAAAAACTGAATCTAGTGGACAACAGCAACAGAATAATGGCATCAAAGTTCCTAATTATCACAAAAAAGGTGAATTTCAAGCTGATTTCAATGCATCTGTTCAGAACTGGCAAACCTTATGTAAAAGTATGGAGGTTATAACATCAAAGCTATATACCGCTTGCCTTGTTTTGCCAAACTGGAAACCAGCATACAAAGCCTCTTGTCAGAGCTGTCACTGACGGCACCCAGAAGGGGTTCCAGGATAAATAAAAATTACAACATGCCTAAAATTGCATTCTCTCTCCACTTGTTTTTCCCCTCTGTTGTTCTGCAAGTCTAGGATGTAAAAAGTTTTCGGTTAATGGTGAAAAAGAAAGAGTTTCTTCACTATCGATATTCGAAAAGGCCTAAATATCATCCCAAAGTGGGGGTCAGGACCCCCTGAGGGGTCGCGAGATGATTTGGTGCTGATGTGCCAAAAAATCCTTATTTATAAAACTGCTACCAAAGTATAGCTTTACAAGATGCTCGACATTCCTTATTTTAAGGCAGAGGGAAGGCTGCACTTTGTTGTAAGAGTTTTTACTAAAATACTACTTTCTCATAAGGTTTTGACTTTAGTCTCATAATTAAAAAAAAAAAAAACATAATGATAATCCCACCTGCCAAAAGGGGGTTGCCATGTCTGCCACTGTTACTTTGGGGGTCGTAGGCTGACAAGTTTGGGAAGCCCTGATCTAAAGAGCCCATCACCAGTTCAGCAGGTTGTTTTTATGTAAAGTTCATCCAGAGTATTTGCAGCACTTCCCATTTCCACATTTTATGTTCATCCTTTTACAAACTACTATATTTCTCCCTCAAAGCTTTACACACACCACAAAATGGTGGGAATTCTTTTTTAAATTTTCCCATATATTATATAGTAAAGATTGAAAAAAACTAAGACATCACATAAGTATTTGTGGATGAACCTTTGGCAACAATTGCAGCCTCAGGCCGTCTTCAGAACTGAGCTTGGCCTTACCTTTCTTTTGGCAGTTTTGCTTTTTCCTCTTTGCGAAACATCTTAAGCTCTGTTAGGCGGGTGCACAGCCATTTTCCCATCTCTTTACAGAGATGTTTAATCAGATTCAAGTATGGGCTTGAATGTATATTAGTATTATTATCTGCTGTATGTGGGAGGTTGTTCTGCTGAACAAGCGTCTTCCTAACCTTCTCTGGATCTGTGCCTTAAGTCACCCTTATGCTTGGTTTGTGCCTCGAAATGCACTGGGACCTTGCATAGGTCGGTGTTTGGGCCTTTCCAGAAATCTGTTCACTCAAATGAATTTTCTACAGCTGGACTCCAGTTAAGCTGTACAAAGCATCTCAAGGGTGATCGGTGGAAACGAGGGACAAGAGCTAGATTTTTGAGCTTCTTGGCCAAAGCTGTGAACACTAATTTACCTTCTGCTTTCTTCGTTTTATATTTTTAAAATTGGGGGAAAAAATCCCCATCATCATTTTAATAAAAACATTTATTTCTCCATCTTTCCAAAATCTATACCCTCTTGTCCATGCGGCATTGCTTGGGGGTTGATATCTCCAGCTGTCATTGGGCGAGAGGCTGGGTCCACCCTGGAAAGGTCACTAATCCATCATAGAGAATTGAGTACAGTTTGAAAAAAAAAGGTGGTAACATAAAATGTGTAAAAAAGATGTTGGATGAATATGTTCTAGATGAACTGTAGGTTTTTTAGAGATGGAAGACAATGTGCTGACATATTTTGAGCTGACAGTGTTTAAGAATTGGGATAAAATAGGAGATTGTAGCTTCCCCTACCAAACCTGGGAGCAACCCTTCAAAGTAACCAAACCAGAGACTGCAGATTCATAAAAGCCTGAACATAAATTCAATTAGAATTATAGTACCTAACAGATTTGGTTTTAAAGTAAAAAGTCAACTTTGCCAACATGTCTCTGCCGAACAGAAGTACTAGTAATGTTTGCAGCAGCCAAGACTAGGAATCTTCGGAGGGAGTCGAAGGTTCTGGTGATGGCATCTTTTTGGTGGTGTGTCTCATTTCCCACCAGAAAACTAGCTTCTTGCTTAAATAGAAACTTATTTGAATCTAAATCTGCCAATTGCTTTACTGTAGTCCACAATCGCAGATGTTAGTTGTACTGAAGATGGCAGGAAAATCTTTGTACTTCACAGAAAACTTTGGAAAAAGTCCACTTAGGAAGTCTTCATAAGGCATTCCCACAGAAGCGTAGGTCAGTGCAATGACCACAAGTGTTTAAGATTTCAAAGCACTTTACAAATTCACTAATACACACACACTCACCCAGTAAGCAACTTGAGGTAACGTGCCTTGGCCAGGATGCTGGAATTAAACGTGCAATCTTCCAACTACAAGACGACTACCCGCTCAGACACTGTTGCTCTGTTTGTTACATAGGCTATTAAACTGGGATACATTCTTTGTGATACATTGATATATATCGTTTTTGATTACATTTTGATCTGCAAATGTTTGGAGGAGAAAACAAGAGAGATTTTGAGTGTTTTCAATGCTTTTTCTGTTAACAGTTCTTTGTTGGAAATCCTAAAGCAGCGCCCGTGGCAGCAGTACCCCATTGGTCTTAATTGCTTTGTTAATCAGACATTGAGCATAACTGGTTGGGGCCTTCCTCCTCTGCTTTAAGTGGGTCAAATGCCAGTAAAAAACAGCTCAGTTAGGCTTCGATTTGTGGTTTCAGTGTCCCACTGGATAATATTTTCTTTTTTAGCACAATAAAACCCCAGGGTTTTTTTTCTTTGCAAGAATTCTTCTCCACCGGGTTGTCCATCCATTAATGTGAATTTGATCGCAATTTGGCTTTATTCTGCAACTCTGTCCACATTAGTAGATATCAGTTAGCCATTAAATAAGTCAAAATATATCTCCTGTCATCAGACCTTTGCATTTAAAACACTATTTCTAACCAGTTCATGTCAATGATGAGTAACGCACTGAGCTGTTGTTATTCATGCACTCCTTTGGAAAAAAAAAACCCAACTGCTCGTATATTTGAATGTGTTCTGTCAGCGGCTTCGTTGTTAATCGCTCATCGTTGTTGTGACTTGGAAGAATCCTCAGTCAGCCCTGCAGCTGAACTCGTCACTATCTGGTTGTGAGAGAGGAGGCTTGCTCTGTGGGAGGGTCAGTGCAAGACCCGCTTTACTTAAGTTTGCCTCAGAGGCTCCGGTCAGTAACAGCAGGTTGTAACTTTTGCAGTTTATTTTGTTACTTTGGAGGTATTCTTTGACTGCCAACATGCCAAAAAGCCCGGAGCAGCGCTCTTACTTGGTTCTGGAGAACTACATTGGAGGAAAGTTTGTATCTTGTAGGAACCACATCGACTCCTATGACCCTTCCACCGGGGAGGTCTACTGCAAAGTACCGGACAGCGGCAAGGAGGAGGTAGGGAAGGCTAACAAAACTTAGTCTTTTAATTGCTCTGACCAGCATCTACTTCGGCAGCACTATCCTGATTTTTCCCCTCACGTATACAAGTGAATAAATGTAAAATAATGACCTTTTTCTTCTTTGATATTGCACTCACTAAACATTGCTATTTTACGTTTAATGAAAGAGTTTTTGCTGACCATAAATGTAGGTTAAATTCGGACGCCTTTTCTGTGCAACATTTCAGCAAGAAGCACCTTTGCTCTTTGCAGAGTTGCCACACAGGTAATCATTAAACACCAGAGTCAATGAACTCTGACTTTTTCTTTTCCTTAGTTGCTAAGTGAACTGCACAGGAAAGAAAGCCGTTTATGTTTGTGTAAGGACATTTCTAAACTGAGGTATTGAGGTATTGTCTTATTTGTGTCTGCAGTGTGTAAAATCCACAGTTATGATTCCAGGGAGCAGTAGGAAAGGTCATCTTTAGTCCCCTCTTAACTTTCCTTGAACCAAGAAATAAAAATCTCTTTACACGAGTAACTCTTTAACAGCGAGCAGTGTCCAAAAATACCCCTGTATTGGATACTTGTAAATAAAGTAGGAATGGTTTTAGCAAGCGTTACAGTTTACTTTGGGTTATCAAACTCCAAACGACACTATCCTGTAAAGACCAATATACCACATACAGAACATATATGTAATGAAGAAAACAAGCACAGAAATTTAAATAAAAAATTTGAAAAAAAAAAAAAAACTTATATATAGCAATGTCTATAGCAATTTTATCTTACTTTTTGAATTTCCCTCACCATAAGCGGTTCGTTTCCTATTGGCGGCTTCATATCAAACATCTCACAGTATAAAACATATTTAGTTGTATCAGGCAAAGTTGCTGTATGTTTTTTTCGGATCTTACAGAGAGAAATTAAACATTAAAATTTGAGAATGTAGAGAATATATAAATATGAAGATCAGACCTTAAAGATCGAATGAATGCAAAAAAAAAAAAATAATAATGGTCTAAGTCTGTAGCCGTACTAGAGAGCTGGTTCAGGCCACTTCGTCTTGATTCTTCTTGCTCAGACTGCATCTCTGAGTTGTCCCTCCTATTTTTTTACTACAAAACAAATATAAATGTTTTTGGTTTTTTTTGTCACGTTGATTTTGAAAACATTTGCTCTTTGGCAGTGGCACATAGTAAAGCATATACCGTTAAAACCACATGATTACATAATGTATAAAAATTTTCCACTTTCTGACTTTGAATCAGACTAAAGTTTCTTTGTTAAGCCAGTTAAAATTAACAAAATCATTTGTACTTTTTAAATGCAGGATCATGAGGAATTTTTTTAAACTGTTTTTATTATTACTTTCTTCAAAGTTAGAAGTTTGCACATATCAAAATTACTATATCTGTGTTAAGAAATATTAGATGTTGGATTTTTAAGCTTCAGGTAATATCAGGCAGAGAACTGTATAACTCAACTCACCTGGTTTATCTTAGAGTAAAATATCCCCCATACCAGAAGAAGCCATGCTAGTTAGTTCAGACTATTACAGCGTGTGCAAGTGTAAGCTGCACGGAAAGACATTTTCTGTGTCCTAGAGACGAACTGGACTCGGTGTGACGAGTACAAATCAAACCCAAAATGGAAAACAGGAGATCTTGTGAAGATGCTGGTTGAAGCGGGTAAGAAAGTGTCACTGTCCACAGCGAGACAGACCCTATATCCACACGGCTGAAAGGCCATTCAGTGACCAAACATCCATCACTCCAAAAGCAACATCAAGATGCCCGATCACAAGGACATGGCTTTTTATCACTGTCCTGTGGACAGATGAAACTAAAATTGTAAAAGTGTTTGGTCAAAAACACCATTGAAGGGGGACGATAGCTGCCATGAGAACAGCTACCCAACTGTAAAGTACAGTGGTGGCAGCATCATGCTTTGGGAGTGTTTTCAGCAGGAATCTGATGTACTTATCACACTAGATGTTGTTGCTTTCTTGTGGAGAAAATTACCTTATTTGAAAATATTGAAACTACATCTCAAGACATCTGTAGGAAGTTAAAGCTTGGGTCTTCCAAAGGAACAATAAACCTAAACATAGCCCCAAAAGCAGTTACAAACAGATTAGGGACAATAAAATTAGAGTTTTGGAGTGGCCACCACAAAGCCCTAATCTCAGCCCAATAAGAAACAAGAAATCTCATTTATAATCCTTAGCCACGTCAAAAGGAACCAGTTAAAATTATAGCAAACTCTAATTTTACCAAGTACCACAAAATCTACTGTATGTACTCTTCTGAATTTAAAAAAGTTGTCTTACTCAATGTTCTTTTTAGCAAACAGATATAATCTTGCTATTCCTCACTTACCTAACATTGGGGGAATGCTACTCTTACTTGAGTATAATTTCACTCTACCAACCCGTGTTCATCACCCACAGCTGAGTCATATCCAGGTGGACTGGACAGACGATGTGACAAGGCGTTTCACAAGGTTCTGTAACATGGAAATGTGTCTGGGTTGAGTATGACTAGTCTAAAAGAATCAAGAATCTTTAATGTCACCACACGTTAGCATATTTAAATGTTTTTTGTGACCGATATAACAGCAAAGGATGCAAACAGATAGCATTTTTTTTTCTATAAATGAAATCAGTTTGACTGCGCAGACCAAAACAGTCACAAAAAAACTCACTTACCTTAAAACACAATCTATCACATGGATCAACTTTGTTTCCTGTGTGACATCCTAATGATGACGGAGCCTCGAACCTTCAACCCTTTCTCTGCCTGCCTGGCTGCAGGTGGACGCGGCAGTGGCAGCGGCGAGAGAAGCCTTCCCTGATTGGTCAGCTCGTAGTCCCCAGCAGCGAGGAGAAGTCCTCAACAAGCTGGCCGATCTGATTGAAGCCAACATGGAGGAGTTCATTCAAGCTGAGTCCAAGGACCAAGGTTAACTATGCTACAGTGTACTATTTTAACAACATTATTAAGTTTTATTTCATATCCTTACGTGTATTGTTTTTAGGCATTAAACACGTAAAACAAGTCATATGCTTCTGCATCAAAAAATATAGATTGTATCTTTTGATACTGTTTGAGCAGTTTTTTTTTGCTTGCAAATCTTGCCTTGCAAAGCCTTTATGCATGGATCAGGCGTAATTCTGCTGTCAATACTCATAAGATGCCACAAGGGGGATGAATCAGACAAGCTGCTCCTGTGTTGTCTTGAAAAGTTCTCCGTAACTACAGGACACAGCCCAAAGGGTCACAGATGTATACTAACACCCAATCATGCAGACTTTTACAATTTAAAAATAAATAAATAAATAAATAAATAAAAAACTCAGAGCAGGGTACAATGGATGTGGAGGTGTATAATTTGTGGAAGTCAACAACTTTTTGCCGTCAGTGGCTAAAGATCTCCAAACTTTCAGATGAGCTCAAGAAAAGTGTGTGTAGAGTTTAATGGAAGGGGTTTTCATGTCCTTCAGGCATCAGATGCATAGGTGTAAAGCACATCGTGCTCCAGAGCAGTGTAGACAAGTTCTGTGGAGTGATGAACCTGGCTTTTCTCTCAGTCCAGTGGACTGCATTGCATCAGCAGTAAAGTTAGGTGGAGAGGAATCCCGGTGGAGTTGGGCCCCGCCCTGTGTTTCCAGGGAAAGGAACTCCTGATGCTTTAACACAAAACGACATTTTCAGTTATGCGAAGTTAGGATATGGTGCATTCCTGTCTTAACAAGGCCGCGCGCCTGGCGTGAATAAGCTAATTTAGTGTTGCTGAATTAAATTAGCCTTCCCAGCGCCCTGACCTCAAGCTGATAAAACACCTTCGAGATGAGAGCGGAGAGTGCGAGCCGGGCCTTTTCACGCTATATTAGTGTCTGACCTCACACGTTTCTCTACTGGGAGATGGATTTAATATTCCCTTAAACTCACTCCTGAACCCCGAATGAACCCATCACAGAAGCAGTTGGAGCTGTAAAGGAGTGGGCCAACACCATATTACAGCCTCTCCATAAAAAATCAGACGTATTAAGGTGTTCTTATCACTACACTACACGAGTCGGTGTAAAGTAGTAACAAGCGTGGCAACAGAAATTCTGGGGTGCCTTTCCTGTGCCACTGGTGGAGCAGGTTTTTCTCATGAGACCACATTTAATATCCTGCTTTTACCAAATGTTCACTCACCACCCTATTGCTTGATCAGAATACAGGCCAAAGCAAAATTAAAATAATCAAATAAGTGAAGAAAAGAGAAGAGATTTGTCCTGGGCCTTCTGCCAGAGAAACATATATGTTATATCATGATACTACACTAATTATGACCTATGTAAGCGGTATGTTTAAAACCTATATAAAACATACAGGGCTACATACTGGCATGCAATGTTCTAAAATGAGTTTTCTTTAACATATACTGATGGGGACAGTGACAGTTTTTTTTATTTGAACTCTGCAGGGAAAACTGTGACGTTTGCTCGGACCGTGGATATACCCCGGTCCGCGTACAACTTTCGCTTCTTCGCCTCGTCCGTGCTTCACCACACCACCGACTGCAGCCAGATGGACCACATGGGCTGCCTGAACTACACCGTGCGCTGTCCGGTGGGAGTGGGTGAGAGTTTTTTTCCTTTCGGTGTTGGTTAGACGTTTTTTGCTTGAGTCACACGTGTCATTAGATCGCATTTATTGTGTGGTTAGCTGGCTTGATCAGTCCCTGGAACCTCCCTCTCTACCTGCTGACGTGGAAAATTGCGCCGGCGATTGCCACGGGCAACACGGTGGTGGCCAAACCGAGCGAGATGACCTCTGTGACCGCGTGGATGATGTGCAAGCTGATGGGGCAAGCTGGTAGGACTACACATCCCACGATGCTGTGGCTTGATAGTAACATGAGATGTTCTTATGCAGGTTTATAAATTTCATCGCCTATTTTTTGACGTCTGCATCCTGTCCTGCAGGTGTCCCTCCAGGTGTGGTTAACATCGTGTTTGGCACCGGCCCGAGAGCGGGAGACGCCCTTGTTTCCCACCCAGAAGTCCCGCTGATCTCCTTCACTGGCTCCTCTGCCACAGCCCGGCGCATCACGGAGCGGAGCGCCCCCTACTGTAAGAAGCTCTCCCTGGAGTTGGGGGGTAAAAACCCAGCCATTATCTTTGCTGACGCAGACCTGGAGCAGTGCATCGAGACGACCGTTCGCTCAAGCTTTTCCAATCAGGTGAGCAAACAACGATGATGACGGTTTTAAGACGCTGAGGTTTTTGTTTGATTAATGTTCACCGTAAACACTGTAAGATTTATACAAGGCAGAGAAAAATTCTGAAATATGTATTTATTGATTTATTTATTTGGGAAAATAACCAAGTATTATTAATTAGCGAGCAACAAAAGTATAGAATGCTTTGTGTCCAGTTTTCAAGTGCAACCTGCGTTTCTCAGCACAGGTGTTGTCAGTAAACTAGTAATGCATGCTTTTCATATGTTTTACAAAAAGTCTTGGACTTTGCTACAAACTAAACTTGCATTTTTTTTGTTTGTTTTTGATTTAATGTCAGAACTCACTTGTTTTTGAATAGTGGAGGGTTTAAATGTTATTTCCATCGTTATTATTATGTACATGTCAGAGGTGAGAATGATATACAGGTACAGACACACATATAACATGTTTATGCAATATTTATTAGTATTGGTAAACTCAAGCCTTTACTTTATGTGATGCCTACAAATGTAGAGCCACGATTGAAGATTATTTATTTATTTTTTAAATAAAGAAGGTCCAATCTCCAGTGGTGTCCAAAGTGCTCCCCGGGGGCCCATTGTGACCCCTGTACTGATTTTGTGCGGCCGTCCAAAAAGCATTTAAAGAACGATTTGGCCCACCAATACAGGTGGTTGATTCAGATGGAATTTTTTTATTTATAATTAGGGCAGGATTATTGCAGAATATAAGTTGAGATCATATAATTACAAATGTTAGGTACAACATAAAGCATCTTTAAATTCTCCATAATATCATAGTAAATAGGGCAACATCTATCTAATTATGTTTACTCAGACTATGGTGCATTACAATCTACTTTGAATTCATTTCTTAAAGTTGACTAAAAAAAGTGTTTTCAAAGAAACACTGACCAGAACCCTGTTCTTTTATTTCGAGATCAGAACAAATCATTTTTTTTGTTTTTCAATTGAGCCCAAAGCAATTCGCAAACTGGCTGATCATCTTTTAATAAGGCAAAATAAATGACTTTCGGGTCTACAATGATGCACATCCCTTTCCTACAGGAAAATCTGACTCATTTGTCTATTTAAAATGTTCCTATTTTAATTTTTTATTTATCTATTTTTTCTATTTCATTGTTTGACCCTTTAGTGCTTTAGACTAGACTATTCCGGCATACGAGCCCAAAGGTTTGGACACCAATGCCTTGAAGAATTAACCTGACAACAGCCAGACATGCATCTGGCTGTTGTCAGGTTATTGAATAATGCGCAGATTTTGAATTTGATTTCAGTTGTTATTGCATTAGTTCGCCAGCAGATGGCGATTTCTCCCAATGTGAGCCTTGAGTAACACATTTTTCAGACCAGAGCCTGCCTGCTGCATATACTCTTATTGTCAATGAGATGAAAGAATAAATTAATTTAGAAGTGAATTAACACATAGTCTGCTATTCAAAGAGGGAGCTGTGACGGTGGAGACAATAGCTCACGTTTAGAGATGTTGTAGGCTGATAGGAGCTGACATTTACCTCTCATAATGTAATGTCTTGCTTTCCGTGTCATTTCCTCCTCACAGGGAGAGATTTGCCTGTGCACCAGTAGAATTTATGTGGAGAGGAGCATTTACTCTGAGTTTCTGGAAAGATTTGTAGCTGCAGCTAGGAAGTGGAAGACCGGCGCTCCATCTGACCCAAACAACCACAACGGCGCCCTCATCAGCAAAGAGCATCTGGAGAAGGTGAGCCGTTCATTTCTTTTTGTTTTGTTTGTGCTTTGTTGTGAAACGTTTTTCTCTTTTATTCACAAGGTGCGCAGCTTCGTGGCACTTGCTAAATCAGAAGGAGCCGTAATCCACTGCGGTGAAGGAGTGGACTGCCTAGACCTTCCCGAGCCCAACAAGTCCGGCTACTTCATGCCTCCTACGGTGATCTCAGGCATCTCTGACCGCTCCCGGGTCATGCAGGAGGAGATCTTCGGCCCAGTCACCTGCGTCTGCCCTTTTGACACGGAGGATGAGGCAGTTGCCAGGGGAAACGGGGTCCGCTATGGCCTGTCAGCCACCGTGTGGTCCAGGGACGTGGGAAGGGTTCACCGTTTGGCCCAGCGTCTGCAAGCTGGACTGGTGTGGACCAACTGCTGGTTGGTGAGAGATCTGAATCTGCCATTTGGAGGAATGAAGCACTCGGGTGTGGGCAGGGAGGGGGGGAAGGATTCCTATCACTTCTTCACGGAGGTGAAAAGCATCACCATCAAACACTGATGAGCATCGTTGTGTTTGACGCTAGCGCTGGCGAGATGTGATTCACACAATCATGGGAGAAATATGTCATTCCTTATCTTGGCATGCATTATTTTTTTTTTTTGCCAGCAGCTGTGCAGAATTTAATTGATGAATTTGTCTTGCCCCAAATCACGGATTTCTAGAAACAATCAAGCACCGTTGGTTGAAAATTCAAGTGAAGCGAAATACAGGCTGAAACTTCAGAAATGAATAAAGTAACACGTTAATGTTAAATTGAATGCAAATAAAGAATAATTCTGTCATATAAGGTGTAAGTTGTTTGAAATTATTTTAAATTATCTAAAAAGTATATATTAAAATATTTTAAATATTATAAAATAGTACCTGAATGACCTTTAGTCCGAATTGAAGGAGGCTGAAGCTACAAGTGGATAACGTTCATTACACCGACCCCCAGCATACTCCAAAAATGGCCGATTGTGGTGAAGTGGAACGCTCTGCGACCTGGAGGGGGGCTGGGTGTGAAGTGCCTCCTTTAGATTTAAAGTGACGGCGCCAAAACGAGTTGCCCTCAGATGCACACCACATCAGGGGTAAAAAGGGAGAATGTGTGAGGAAATTAACAAGGATATTTCAGACCAAACCATCATAGCGCCACTTTAAATAGACCATAAAAATTATTTCAAAGTGAAAAAGAAGAACTGAAAATCATGATATGTCCCCTTTAAATGGATGAGTAGCTTTTTCGAAAATAATATCCAATATATATTAAAGCAGTAGTGTCAATTGATAGAATTATGTTGACGATCATAGCCAACAATCTCCATCTTTGTCATGGTGTAGACTAAGGAGTACTGTTAAAAAAAGAAAACATTGACCCTTTCCTTCAAAAGAGCCCTCCAGATCTGGCTTTAATCAGCCAAAACTTTGTGAGAGAAAGCTATGGTTTGATAAAAGTAAAAGTTTGTGCCAAGAGGCCTGAAGGTAAGTTTTGCATTTAAACAAACACAAACAGAACACCGTGACGTCAGTGATACACAGTGGTGGCAGCATAATGCTCTGGGGTTACTTGTCTTCCGATGAATTGCAGGGTTTTGAGGAGGTTGTCAGGGATGTGGGTATGTTGTGTCTGTGTGGCGTTCCTCTGCCATGAAGCTGCAGGTTTCCCCCGGAGGACGGAGCTGAGCTGGGTGCTCCTGCACGCCTTCCACTGATCAGCTCATCAGCTGGAGCTTAAGAGGAGCTGGCTGTCGGTCGTTCAACAGCTGTCAACCCATGTGGTACGTCTAGCTCTCTGGGATAGTCCTCATAGTTTATTGTTTATTGTTAAAAAGATCCCCAATTAGCTGTCACCAAAAGTGGGGACGAGCTAGTCTTGCTTTGTTTTGTCCACAAGACAAAACAAAAATCACTTAATCAAACATTGTAGACATTATTGTAGATATCATCAAAAATCCTTCAAAATAGGTTATTACATTCATATCTATTACATTAATTCTCACTTTCATACAGTAAATATCTTAATTCACCACTCACAAATTGAAATAGTTCATTCTCAAGTAATAATTAAAAGATACTTTACTATTCAGTTCACGTATATTCAGGGGGCAATTATTCCAAAAGCTGATGGCACGATAAATAACTGTTCTCTTTAATGCATTTGATTTTGGACATGGTCATCATCAGTTCTCATTGTGTTTACCTGTCTTAACACTGACCCCTTTTCCAAAGGTTACTTCCTGAATTCTCCCCTCAATCAGTCTCTCAGGGACGTCCCCTGTACCATCACCTCTTAGACGACTTCCTCTAGGCTAATCTATCCGCCCTCCAACGCTCCGTCTATTTCATATTATGGACCAACACCCCCAGACTCTACTGGCACCTCCCTGGCTCCAGGCAATATACTCCAGACTAGTAGGATCAACTCTCTGATTCTCACCCATTTATTCACCCTGCTCATCTATCACCTTTCTCCTCACAGCGATCTGCCGTCCCACGGTAAACGAACCCCTCTAGACCAGACATCTGCATTACTTTTGCATTTTAATAAACCAGTTAAACTTTGATATCTGCCTCCTGGGAGTTTCCTCACAGGCGGGCCAGAAGCTCGTCTGAAAACATAACAGAGGTGGATGAACCTTTAAAAAGTTCAAATACAAATAAGGTTTATCCAAAAATAAAAAAAACTTTAGGAGTTTGCTAGAAAGCTGAAGAAGTTGAACCGTCCCAAGATTTAGCATATAAATTCTGGCATGAAAGTGGTATCAAGTCAATAGTAGATCTCTGAAAACATTTTCTCTTCTTTTGAACAGTTGTCTGTCAAATGCCATCTTCCAAAACACAACTTTTTTCGTTTTTTCCAAGTTCGTGACTATGTCAAGAAGTTGTTCCCTTACTTTCCGAATTGCCCTCCAGAAACCTTATGAGACTCTCTTCTCGTAATTGATCCTAATCTTAGAGGATGTATCTCAACACTCTATAAGCCTATTTGGTCAGAAACCTCAACACCTGCTAACGCAGTTAAAACAGCTTGGGAGGAGAGTCTTAACATTGTATTCACAGAACAACAATGGACATCTGCACTGGCTCTAGTTTATTCATCTTCCATCTGTGCCCACCATAGGCTAATTCAATGCAAAGTTGTTTACAGGGCTCATTATACCAATTCACGACTAGCAAAAATGTATTTTTCTGTACATGATGCCTGTGGCAGATGTAAACTCTCGCCTGGCAATCACTCACACATGTTTTGGTCATGTCCCGAGTTGAAACTATTCTGGACAGGGATTTTTAAATCACTGTCTGAAGCATATGGTTCTCTGGTAGTCTCCAATCTTTGGCATCCCCCCTGCTTCTAACTTGCCTAAAGGAATGGAGCGGGCTATAGCATTTACCACGCTTTTAGCTCGTAGGTTGATCTTACTTAACTGGAAAGATTCTCAGCCCCCTTCACATGCCCGCTGGATTTGAGAGGTGCTTTACAACCTCAAAGTAGAGAAATTGAGGGTTTCTCTTAGAGGCTCCATCAAGTAATTTTAGGCTACATGGGACTCTTTTCTTAGGTATTTTGACTCTTTGAATCTTCTTGACCCTGAGGATACTTCAATGCCTAACACGATCTCTACTTATCTATCTACATTTACATTCATGTCAACCCTTTTTTGATCTGTTTTTCTCTTTATACTTTTTATTTATTTATAAAAAATTTTTTTCCATTTGTTTATTTTTTTTTTTTTTGGCCTGTGGGTGGGGTGGGCGGTCAGGGTGTATTGGGGGTTGACAAATCTGTGACATCGAGATTGTATTGATACTTTGAATTTGTCCCAACAATGTCTGTCTTATGTTCAAAATGTTCAATAAACAAAGTTGAAGTTGAAGAATTGGGTTTTGAATATCTACCGTCGCCATTAGAACAAACATACATCTGCTTGAACGTTTAAATATTGATTTTAAAAGTACATTTTTGTCAAGGAGCGCGAGGAAAAACTGAAAAAGAACTGGTCTGGTATGTGTTTTTCAAGGAAATAATAACATAATTAGTTCTTTCACTGCTTTTTCTATTCAGCAAAGCTGTCTTATGAAATATGTGTCACAAGATGAAATAAAGATGTGAAACGCCTATAACATGGCATGAAACTTCCAATTTTTTTTATAAAGAGCCAAGTATAAAAGCTTGAACCTTCACACTATCCTGCTCCGTCTCAGTGTCACTGCCTGTGGGATCCTGTTGTGTCATACAAGTCTGACAGCTTTTGCTTTATGCTTAAAGCCTGGAACAGGCCGTACCAGGCCTTGCTTGGGCAAACGTGCCAGGTTCAGGGAAAGCGGCCACACACGGGGATTAACTGAATGTGTTAAATCACACTGAGGGCTGAGCTTTGTGCAAGGCTCGCCATAAAGGCTGCTGTGTCACACGTTCTGTGTTTTGGCTAGATAATGGGCATTGTACCGAGTCACGCCGCTTCCTCGCACACACTTGATATGCCTTTCACGGTGGGTAAACAGATCCAGCTCAACACCTTTGTTTTTCTGACTCATATTGTTCGATGCTTCTAAAGCGTTCTGCGTCAGACTGTCAGAACTGTTACATGGAGGTAATCGAGCGCGTTTAAGTTGAAGAATCCGAGGTTAGACATCCCACAGGATGAACTGATTTTGGCCAAGCGCTCAACGGAAGACAGAATGGCTTCTCACCTAAAAAGCCCAAACTCCTTCTGAAGCAAGAGTGAGAAACCCTGCAGGAAGGCGCAGTGGAGAGGTCCACCATCCCACAGGGAAACCCAGAGACACAGACGACATACAACCGTGCACGCATAAACTCACACCTAAAGGTAATTTAGGAAAATCAAGAAAACAAAACACATTTTACCAACAGGTTTCCTCTGACTGGAAGTAATATCATTGTTTTGGTTCGTTTTTGGTTCGTGTTTCGGTCCAGCTAGAGTCCACATATGAATCTGAGCTAAAGCTTAGGCTCTCCAACCTCAAAGACTTGGAGTTCATCACCAAAAAAATAAATAAATAAAAAAAATCTGATTGTTAAGAAGGGTATACACAGTTTCCAACATACCGTTTTTAAAATGAATAAAAAATTTTAGGTTGTTATATTATTTGTTGAAAGAAAGATCTCACAGTTCCTATCAGAAACAAACGTAGATTTCTAAGAGGTTTTAATCTAAATCTGCCAGGAGCATGCTTGAGCTTAACTGAAAGATAAAAAAAACTGATGGATAAATAAATTGTAATTAAAACACTTTAATAGTATCTAATAAATAGACACAAAATAAAACACAATTTGAAATTAAATAAACCCAAACACTACTCACCTTATAGTGATGCATCCTCATTTTCTCACTGACTTTCCTGATCTGAACCACAGAAATCGAATATTTAAGATTCAGCAGTCGTCGAGATTCATGATGTAAGCTGTTTGTGTGTATGTTAAGATGCACCAAGGCAGCTGAAGAAAATAGACTTTTTGACTCTGAGGTGCTGACACCATCCACTCTGAAGTCATTGCCGTGGTGCTGAAGGTGTTTAGGGACTGTAACAGAGAAAACGCATAGACCTATGCTCTGCAATGTAACGTAAACAAGCGGCAGAAATTCAACCGGGCCAGGTGATCCAAGTTTCTGAGACTGTTCTGTGAATGTAAAGCAGTGCAGCTCTGGGTGTGACACAGATTGACAGAATGCACCCCGCAAATTCAACAAATTGAGAAAATGTACTTTTACACTGCAAAAACAGACCTAAAAATAAGTTAAAAGTTTCTTGAAACTAATGTATTTGTACTTTATTTGAGCAGGTAAATAAGATAATCTGCCAATGGAATAAGATTTTTGCACTTAAAATAGGAAAAAATCTTCTCCATCAACTTATCTTAAGTGCAGTATATCTAATTATCTTATTGTAAGGGTAAAATTAATCTTTCCATTGGCAGATAATCTCATTTACCTGCTCAAATCATGGACAAATACGCTCATTTCAAGTAAATTGTACTTATTTCTAGTTCTGTTTTTGCAGTGTAAGGATTGTTCCTTAATTGCGAAATAATCTAGCCCCGGTTTTACAAATCAAAGCAGGATCCCCATCACTTCTCCTGTCTGACCACCACGATGTATTGAGGCCTGGGCGCTTAAAACGAGAAGAAAGTAAACACACCCATCGATCGTCTACCTGCTTATCTGTGCAGTGTCACAGGGGGGCTGGTGCCGGTCTCCAGTGGTCATTGGGCAAGAGGCACGGTCCCCTTGACAGGTTGACAGGGACGACATGGTGACACAGAGGACAAACAATCATGCCAATTGACCTAACACTCATGTTGTTGGACTGTGGGTGTAAGCCAGATCACCTGGACCATAAAGTCACACGTGCACAGGGAGAATATGCAAACTCCACGCAGAAAGCTGTAAGGCTAGGGTTTGAACCCAGGACCTTCTTGCTGCAAGGCAACAGAGCTACCAACTGTACAGCCCCAGAGAATAAGCACATGAAGAGCAAATGAAGTGTCAGCCTTGAGAAAATATCCGGAGCAGTATTTGGCTTAGATGTCTAAAGAATAGGAAAGAAAGCTCAGCCTAGACTTAACACAGGAGCTGAAGGACTGATCATCTACTGGATGAAAGGTTTTCATCTTGGAGATCCGTGGGAATTTAGGTGTTTGCTCCCAAAACACGTTATGCCTGGCATGCCTTTGTTATTGGATTTTTGACAGACATCTACTAAAGAAAAATGCAGATACCCCCTACAGAGGGTGTAGTGACATGTTTCCTCCCACACGATGGCGATGATAGCCCACATTTTATTTTATTTTATTTTTGATGGTTGCTTGAAAAAACCTTTTCCTCTCAAGGTAACTTCCCTGGCTTACTTTCCTTCCAACAGGCAGAAATCTCCCTGTCTCTGTGTGTGCATCTAGGGAGCGAAAGGGCTGAAGCTCCATCATCTGACATCAAAAAACTGAAATTAATTAAAAATCAGAGGTTTGTCTGGAAAAGACGAGCTGCATAGAATGTAAAGGGCATTGGATGTTGTTTATTTAAAACATTATTAAAACCTCTTTAACTTTCAATCGATATGTTCGCTGCTTGTGGTCAAATCAGAGGAAGGCGTGATGCATTTTGGTGAAAGAGAGGACCGGCCGGGTTGTTCCTGCAGCTGGAAAGATTTCTATCCCTTCTTCACAGAGGCCAACAGCTGGACGCCCACATTTTCATAGGACTACTGGACAGATGTCATATGGGCGCCTGTGTCACCTTCAGAGAGCAGCCAAAACATATAAATGTAAAAACAAAAAAAAACTCTGATTAGAATGTTTCTTGAGGATTTCTTTCACATTAGGTTCACAGTGGAACTACAGGCGTATTTAAAGCGACAGTAATCAAAACCTAGTACCCTATGAAGAACTACCCACTTGTTAAACAGCTGTGTTTCTTAAATAACAACAACAACCAAAGGTTGCATCAATATGTACTAAAATAAGAGATTACGAACATAACACAATGCTCAATATGTCAACTTTCTATTCAATCCAACTTGTGCTTTCAATGTAGGCAAAAACAACACAAGTCTTGCACCTTTGCTGCCACTTGTAGGTTTCTCTAAAGGCATGACACACATGGTCAAAGTCTGCGGGGGTTTGTGCGTCATCCAAACCTTACAGTCTGTGCCTGCGAGTAACGGCTTCATGTTGACTTGTTCTTATGGCTGACGCGCTGCTGACGTATGACGGCTGAAGCTATGGGTCTAATAAACTTGATGAATGACTTTTAGGAATGCGCCACTTGTCGTATGAATCTAAATGAACCACGTCTACCCTGGTTGAGATTTAAATATTAAACATCTGGACACAAAGAGCAGATATTATTTAAATTGCAGCGATCAGTGGTGCACAGAAAGGCCCCAAATCAATTTTTGTTTATATGTTATGTAATATTCATGAAAAGGGGAGTATAGGATATGAATATAGGAAGCACTGCTTATTCTTAAAGCAGACTCAGTTAAGAAAACAAAAAAAAAAATAAATACAGTATATGACAGATCACCTTCAGTACTGTCTTTTCGCTGCATGCTGTAATTGGGGTCCTCTAGTTCCTTTTTTACGATGTTTACCTGCAACAAAAATCCAATTAAACCTGACCGGTGCGCGCTACTCTGACTTGAAATGGAATCTGTAAATCTTCTTGTAATAAAATCTTCCCTCCTGCCTACTTCTCCTCAGCGGGTTCCTGTTTGTAGAGATAATATATCGTCTGCCATGACCTCAGTCTCAGTGTAAAAAAACAACAGTCAGGACCGGTCGGTGTCAGACTGTAACTCACCCCCGTAACCTTTGAGCGTTCATGTTTCTTCTCTCGGCAGGGTAAGCGTACGTAAAAAGTCGCCTCTAAAGTTACGTTATCATGTTTTTGAACTGCATATAGGGGAATTTTGGTCACATGAAAACTATGACGAGCTTCTATAATGGTGGGCCTCTTCACATTTTGCCCCAACTATAAACTTGAATGTATTTTCACTGTGATTTTATGTGACATGTCAACGCAGAGTAGCATAATAACCCTCAAGTGGAAGGAAAATGATGCATGGTTTTAAAAAATCTTTTACATGTAGTGATCTGCAAAAGGGTGGAGCGCATTTCCATTCAACTCCCCTAAGTCGGCGCTTTGTAGCGATGTTTGTCCCTCCGGGTAGCATGGTAAGTTTTACGGGGTAAGCATTTATCAGCATTGCACACAAAGAGACAGAAAATTTTACACATTCCTCTTTGAAGCCCAAGCTCAGTCAGGTTTGGACTTTGACTAGGCCATTATATTGCAAGAATATGTTTCTATCTAAACCAGGGGTATCACACTCCAGTCCTTGCATGTTGGAGTCATGCTATTTTACATGTGTCTCTGCCTCAGGGTGTATTTGACCAGGGAAATATCTAATAGACCCTGGCCCTTAAGAACTGGAGTTTGACACCCCTGAGCTAAACATTGTTGCTCTGACTGTATTTTGAGGGTTGTTGTCTTGATGGAAGTTGAACCTCTGTCTCAAATCGCAGTTCCTTCAAAGTTTTTCTTTCAGAAATAACCCTGTGTTCGGCTCCATCCATCTTCTCATCAACTCTGAAAAGCTTCTTCGACCCCCATGGAAGAAAAGCATCCCCGCTGCATGATGCCGCCGCACCTTTTAATCACGACTAGGGATGCGCCCAGGTCGAGATGCAGTGTTAACAATGCACGACACATGGTGCTTTCCATGGTCTTCGTGATGATGTGAAAGCCCTATTCATACTGAGATTGAGTTACACACATGTGATGACATGTAAGGTAACTTCCAAACATTATTGGTTGCACTGAATTTTATTCAATCAGAGTAAATGATTCAGAAGAGTTACGCGCACAACATTTTCCATATTTGTAGCTGTTTCCCTTTCTTCCCACTACACAGTTACGTGCTACTTTGTGTTTGTCTATCACATGAAATCCTAATAAAACACAGGTAAATGTTTTCTGTCTGCGCCAAGGTGATATACCAATGCACACGGGTCCACATACCAGTATATACCCTACATTCTGTTTACTGTGGCAGGTACCATCTGCATGTCTCCAAGTTGTTGCTAATTGCGAGACTGTTTTTTTTTTTTTTTTTTTGCAGAGAAAAAAACACTTACATTAATCCATGATGACTATCATAAAACAAACACAGAAGAGAGATCGCTGCATCTGAAAATCTGTTACTGACTTTTATTGCTTATTGTGTATTATCTCCATGATGGTTAATTATTCATAATTTAAATGGCTGCTTCTTTGAACCGGTGTCCCTTGTATAAAAAAAACAATAAACTGGGTCGGATTTCCTGAATAATTAACAGTAAAAACAAGGAAATATTGAAGTTTGTGACTGTAATGTGACAAACTGGTGAGAATAGTTTTGTTAGAAACTGTAGGTAAAATAAAAAGGTTGTGTGACAGTAGACTGGGGGGTGGAAGTGCCCTGCCTGTTAAGCGAGTGTGTAAAATCACGTCCACTGGTGAGCTGTGTGCGAGGTCCACCATTGAGGCCAGTGTGCGTCCCACCCTCTGTGTTTTGGCTAGGGAATGGGTATTGTACTGTGTCACGCTGCATGATTACACACACACACAATGATACGCCTTCGTAGAACCCAGCATGTTGTGAAATCGATACAATCCAAAAAAGCTTTGTTCGCTATGTGTTTTATTACGTGCAGAGACCCGCCTCCGAAACATTCGCTCGGCATTATTTCCGTTTCCTCCATTTCTGTGACTTTTCTGGTGTTATCTTACATCTCTCCTCCTCTGGACGTTTTCTGTGAGACAAAAAAAAAAAAAGAAAAAAGAAGCCTAATTGAAGGTCTCGCCCCACTCTACGTGACTCCGAGGCCGTGATTTCGGCCAAACCAACCGTGTAAACTCACCCTTAATTAGCGGGCTCTCTGAGGAGGGACGGCGGCGCATCTTTCTGCTTCATATCCATGGGTAAACAGGAAAAAATGTGGCCACAACGCAATGTAAACAACCTGTTTTCATGCGGGGATGTGAAAGGCCATTCCACAGAGGCTTTTATCGCTGATCTGCTAAGTCACTGCTGTTTTCAGAGCTGCGGTTCAATAAAGCGTTACGTTCTTCGCCGTGCTCCAATGTAATGTGTGTTTACGTAAAAAAAACTGTGACAAAGTCAAACATATAGCAAACATATGAAAAGGCAGATTGTCTTCAAGTCTCTCTTATTCTTTGGGTTCCAGTTTTTTTTTGCTTTCCAGACTCAAAGCTTTACTGACATTTGTTACTTAAAGCTAAAACAACCTTTAAACTGCATCTGAATCAAAGTTCATTAATCATGTAAAAAAAAAAAACAAAAAAAAACAATCTGGTATCTTTCATATTTTCTGAAAAAAAAAAGAAAAGCTGGCTAAAGCTGATTTTTTTTTCACCTTTCGTCACGCTGTAACCACAATTCTGGGTGGAATCTGATGTGATGGGGCAACACAAAGTAGTGCTTGATTTTGAAGCGGGCGGAAAAGGGTTTACAAGTTGTTTTACAAGTAAAAATCTGAAAAGTGCTGCATGCATTTCTATTCACCCCCAATTTAGAGGGGCTAAGTACTTTGTAGCACCACCTTTTTGCTGCAGTTATGGTTATTGACTTACTGTCCAGCAGGGAGGTGAATCTACAACAATTTGAAGTCTCCGGACTACCCATGGTCCTCTTGGATGCTTCTCTGATGATTAGTTTCCCGGCCCTCTCAGTTTAGGTATATGGTTATGTTTTAGTTGGTTTGTATTTGTGAAATACTTTTTTCCCATTTCTGGATGATTGATTAAACAATACCTTGTGAGATGCTAAAAGCTTGGGATATTGCTTTGTAAGCTAAACCATTCTTTAAACGTCCCTGAACTCTCTGGTGTGCCCTTTGTTCCTCAATGGTGCTGTTTGCTCTCTAACGTTCTGTTAAAATTACACTGGGATTCAAGTTACACAAAGGAAATTTCTGTTCATTAAATATGTAACTTTTGAAGGCTGCTGGTTGCACTGGATTTTATTTAGGAAGATTGGAGTAAAGGGGCGTGTATAAAAATGCATGTTTTTTTTGTTGTTGATCTTTTCCATAAAATCCTTATAAAATATGTTTTGAATACTTTTGCGCGGCCCTTTCTCTCCTGCTTTCCTCTGTGTCAGTAATATGTTGCACTAGCAGTGCCCACCACCCACTGTTTCTCTCACCATGCTCCCATCTCCAAAGGCCCTCTGTCACTTTCAGGCCGGGGGAATTTTCCACAGCACCTCAGCAGTGATTTTGCTGTAGAGAACCCCCCCCCCCCCCCCCAATAGATGAAGCTAAGCCCTGAGAAAATGCCGCAGTTCAGGCGGTTTAAGTGAACTCGGCCAATATACCCCAAGTGTGCGAGAAGAGAGTGGGAGGGAGGCTAGAGGGGGGAAAGGTTACTTGGCTACAGTAGCCTGAATGCTTTCATCTAGATGCCAGTCTCTGTGTGGTGCAATGTTACCACCAATCTGAAGACAGTATATAGTCAAAATGTATTTATATTTTTTGTATTATCCATCAATAAATAAATAAATATATAGAATAAAAATTGCCCTGTGACAGACTGGCGACCTGTCCAGGGTGTACTCCGCCTCTCGCCCATTGACAGCTGGAGATAGGCACCAGCACCCCTCGCGACCCCATGAGGGATAAGCGTGTATAGATAATGGATGGATGGTTAAAATAAAAAAAAACACTAATAAAGGAGCTAAACAAGTGCAGAAGCAAAAACCAAGTTTGTGCTTTATATGGAACTAGAAATACAAACCGATAAATACACATGCAAGATACACACATCTGCACATATATGGACCTGCATGCATGCATCTCATAACGGCACGTTTGAGGCACTCCATAGGCGATGCTTACTTTGATGGGATCAATATTAACCAAGAGACACAAGGAACAAAATATGAAATATAAATGATCAACCAACTACTAATTATCCCTAAATACAGAAAAAAACTTGCATTGCTATTTTGGCCATTAATATAACACGGTCAACAGTGTCTACCTTGCCTCCAGCGACCAGCCCCAAGGCTTCACGGAACAGGCAGGTAGAGAAAGTGGGGGGTTCATCATTTTCAACATGATCGTAAAAAGTTTTAAAAGTCATTTTAAAAAGAAATAGTCACTTTGATTCATGCACACTTTAAACAAATGGATAAAATTGATTAAAAAGGGTCTTGCAGTTGAGCTGCAGCTAACTCGTTGGAAAGCAAAGGAGACGCAGAGCGAAATATGAAGCCGTTCTCAGATTTTAACGTTCTCGAAGAAGCACGCGACAGATTGATTTTCCCATTTGACTTCTTTAGCAATCTATTTCAGGTCCCCAGGCGGATATCTCTCATGCCTGAGTGATTGCTTCCTGCCAGATTGAAACAGTTCCCCGCTTGATTTTCTTTCTAGTGCTTAAAAACTTTTCCCGCTAGCTCTGATATGGTGCGCATCTCAATCTCTAACTACAAATAAATGCAGGATAAACAGCTATAGTAAGCTCCAAATGGAGATGTTAATGCTGAAAAGTTGAGCTGCTGATTCAAAAGTGCGCTTTATAACAACAGTTGATCAAAATCCCCATTTTCTCCTCACCTTCACTGTTGAACAAGAGTTTTTGACATACAGTAATAGTCAATTTCCGGTGTTGCGAGACTTGACTTTGTGACAGCTGCTGCTGTAAGAGAGGTTTGCCCAGTGTTGTGTAACCAAGGTAGACAAGCGAGGCCGCTGACAGCTTGGGTCAGCCGCTGCAGAGCAAACACTTTAATGAAACTAGGTCAGGAAAAATACATTACAGTTTAAAAGGCTATTTATGGTCCAATAAACTGCATGAAGTAGTGGTAAAACTAACAGAGGACGCAATGATCAATAGGAAACCTAAAAAAAAATTGCAGCGTAATTAGAGCAATAAAAACAACTTTCGAGTTGGAATCTGCTGCTGTTTATCTTTAGGATTTATACATGGAATTCGAAACCCTCCAGTTTCTGTCAGGATTTCCCGACTTGTGCCGTCATAAGGCAACACGTTAACACATTTATCTTTGATTGCTGCGCTTTTGGTGACCGCAGACATCAGCGCAAGAGGTCATCGGTGCTGTGTGTCTGGGTTGAGGGTTCTTATCGTCTCACAGGGGACACAACATACCGAGCATGTCCCCGCTTTTATGCAACCCACCCCCCGTCAGTCACCGATGGGGAGGAAGATGACTCTTCACTCAGTGTGGGAGAATCTGCTCCACATGAGTCATGCTCCGATTCAGACACAAACGATCTGTTACAAAGACCCATTTTAACACTAAAAGCTGTTAGGCATTGGCGGACAGCATTTGGCAAATTCTTTATGGGCGGTGCACACATATCGACGTCTGCTGTTCAACCCACAAAAGCATTTTCCTTCCTGGCACCCTTTTAGAGTAAATAAACATTATTGGCAATAAGCATTGTTACAACAAAAAACTCACTAATTTTATAACTTTTTGAGCTACGTTTATCAATAACCAGTATACTTGTGCATCTTTGTTGTTTGTGCTCTTGTAGATTGTTTATATAGTGTATCACTTAATTACTTTAGCGATTTAAGTAGTGCAGAAAAGCTGGATTTTCTTTTAGGTATCTGGTATCTAACTGCAACTTGTTCTAAAAAAATGTATCTCCAGTATATTACCGCACAGTATCAGGACCACACAAATTTTATTTGTTGCTGCACAACAAATTAAATACGATGAAATAAAACACAATATTTGATACTAGAAAATCAAATTCAGCCATTACAGTCGACTCTGGTCCTCTTCAGGATCTGCTTGCGTGCATTTTCCATTGCTGAATTACCCACAACTCTTTGCTGTTTTCCTTAAGGTATGCTCAAGATTTTCTTTTTTCTTTTTTTTCTTTTTTTTTTGCAGCTGCAGAAGATACGAGATACCAGTCAGAAGAACAAATGTTAACACAAACTTAGTGAGTAAACTAACTCACTTTGGTTTGTGGTGAAAAAAGTTTGGCTGCAAAATAACAGAACAAAAAAAAAAACTGACACTTGTTTATAAACGATGATTAAACAAGTTGAATTAACAGTTCACTGAGTGACTATTTTACAACACTATTTATATAAAAAAAAGAACAATTTGTGTTTTTGCTATCAAGCAGATTTTTAATATCGCACAATTACAATTTCAACATTTAGTTACCTAAGCTTAAATACATTACACATGAAAATAAAATAAACACATTTTCCTATTTTCATCAACAAATAATTGAGCAAAAATGCTAAGAGCTGCACTATTTAAAAATAAAACAAAAATAAATAACAGCTGCACTATGCAGACAAAACAACAGACAAACATTTATAAAACCAGTCCCCCCCATGCCTTTTCTATTGTAGTACAAACAAAGATACAGTTAGCAGTGCAGCACAGCTGACTTCTACAGGAAGTGAAAACAGTTGTGGTTTAAAAATTAAATTTCAACATAGCTCTGAGTATTGCCTCTGCAAATCCTCAGTTACTGGGTCATTGCATCAGCAACCTGGATAGGTGTCGAAACGTTTTCAGAAAGAACTGAGCGAAGGTCCGGTTGTCTTTGATTTAAACCCGTTTGCTATAGCTCCGAGCTTTATGTTAGTGGTTCACAGAAAGTGTGACAAAAAAACAAACAAATAATAATAAAGAATAAGTCAAGCAATGCCAGTGTTTACAGGTATTGAAGGGTCTGATGGTGCTAAAATGGGGCTGAAATAAACAAGGAAAAAAAGGGAAGAGTTGTCTATGATCCAGTGTTATTCAGTAAATTAAGTGTATGTCAGATTAGATTAAAAGCTGACTACACATCCTACATCTTAACCAAGTTGTAAGACAAATTGCAAGGAACACCATCTCAAGACAAATGTCCTATTTGTTGTGACTTTTGTTGCAACAACTGTGAGCTAATATGGTGATTGTTAACTTTTTTAACACACACAAAACTGACAGAAAGTAGGTAAACCAAAAACAAGCTCCAAACAGAAAATGCTTTTGTTCTTACCCAGTCTTAAACTGCATGTCTTTTGCTACGGGGAGTCATGTGCATGCATATTTATTCCAGCTGATTTAGAAAAACATGCTATATGCCATGATTGTCTAACTGGAATGACAGTCTTTTTTTTTCCCACACGGGGGGCAGAGGGGTGGACTGATAACACCAAATCCTCCCATGAATGGAGAAATAATGAAGCCAGCATGTCAAGGTGGAACAGAACGCTAGGCCTGTCGCCTCCAGCATGGCAGCCTCACAAAGGCCATCAGGGCTCCACAGAGAGCGCACAGAGCCGAGGCCTGTCTGTCAGTGCGTGGGTGGATATGAGTGTGCAGGGGGGGGGGGGGGGGGGAGCAAGGCTGGGAGGTCGAGAACTGCTTGCTAACTGCTGACTGGTCAGATCCAGCCTGTAGGACCAGATGGCACAGTGTGGCCTCTGATTCCACACCCACCCTCACCCGGCGATCAGATGTCTGAACGTACATAAACAAGAATACCTACTTTTGTGTAGAGTGCACGAAACCGTACAAACCATTCATGCTTTCGCTTACTACTAAATCTTAAAAATGTAATAAGCATAGCTATCGTTATGTGCGTTCTTTGTTAAACTGGAAAATGAAGGCATGGCTGAAAGTATCAGAATCAGAAAAACTTTATTAGTCCCATGAAGGGCAATTGATTGCAGCGACCCGGTCAGACGTACACAGAAAAAAAAAAAACAAGCAGACAAGTATGTGCAACAACCTTTCATACACGATGGTCAGAAATACAGACAAGATACTTAATTCAAGTTTAAGAACCTAACTGGAGACGGTAAAGAAGGTTTAGAATAACAATTAGTTTCGATCATAGGCATGTAGTAAAGTCGACCTGAGGGCATTAAACTAAAACGTGTCGACAAGACATGCCTCTGATCTGACTGGCCTTCTTAGTGACGCGGCCCTCCCAGAGAAAGGCCAGATCTCCTTGATGAACACCCACAATTCTGGAGCACACTTTAACAATGTTGTGTTCAGGCTGCTTTTGTTCATCTCACAGATGAACAACCAAACCGTCCGTCCGTCCGTCCGTTGTCCGTCCGTCCGTCCGTCCGTCCGTCCGTCCGTCCGTTGTCTTCCGCTTATCCGGGGTCGGGTCGCGGGGGTAGCAGCTTCAGTAGGGAGGCCCAGACGTCCCTCTCCCCAGCCACTTGGGCCAGCTCCTCAGGAGGAATCCCAAGGCGTTCCCAGGCCAGCCGGGAGACATAGTCCCTCCAGCGTGTCCTGGGTCTTCCTCTGGGCCTCCTCCCGGTGGGACGTGCCCGGAACACCTCACCAGGGAGGTGTCCAGGAGGCATCCTGACCAGATGCCCGAGCCACCTCAACTGGCTCCTCTCGACGTGGAGGAGCAGCGGCTCTACTCTGAGTCCTCCCCGGATGACTGAGCTCCTCACCCTATCTCTAAGGGAGAGCCCAGACACACTACGGAGAAAACTCATTTCAGCCGCTTGTATCCGGGATCTCGTTCTTTCGGTCACGACCCAAAGCTCGTGACCATAGATGAGGGTAGGAACGTAGATCGACCGGTAAATCGAGAGCTTCGCCTTTTGGCTCAGCTCTCTCTTCACCACAACGGATCGGTACAGCGCCCGCTTCACAGCAGACGCTGCACCAATCCGCCTGTCGATCTCCCGCTCCATCTTCCCCTCATTCGTGAACAAGACCCCAAGATACTTGAACTCCTCCACTAGGGGCAGGACATCCTCCCCAACCCGGAGAAGGCACTCTACCCTTTTCCGGTTCAAGACCATGGTCTCGGATTTGGAGGCACTGATTTTCATCCCGGCCGCTTCGCACTCGGCTGCGAACCGCTCCAGTGAGAGCTGTAGATCACGCCCTGATGAAGCCAATAGGACCACGTCATCCGCGAATAGCAGAGACGCAATCCTAAGGCCACCAAAGCGGATCCCCTCAACACCTTGGCTGCGCCTAGAAATTCTGTCCATAAAAGTTATGAACAGAATCGGTGACAAAGGGCAGCCTTGGCGGAGTCCAACTCTCACCGGAAACTAGTCCGACTTACTGCCGGCAATGCGGACCAGACTCTGACATCGGTCGTACAGAGACCTGACAGCCCTTATTAAAGGGTCCGGTACTCCATACTCCCGGAGTACCCCCCACAGGATCCCCCGGGGGACACGGTCGAATGCCTTCTCCAGATCCACAAAGCACATGTAGACTGGTTGGGCAAACTCCCATGCCCCCTCAAGAATCCTGCTGAGGGTGTAGAGCTGGTCCAGTGTTCCACGGCCAGGACGAAAACCACACTGCTCTTCCTGAATCCGAGATTCGACTATCCGACGGACCCTCCTTTCCAGAACCCCTGAATAGACCTTACCAGGGAGGCTTAAGAGTGTGATCCCTCTGTAATTGGAACACACCCTCCGGTCCCCCTTTTTAAATAGGGGGACCACCACCCCAGTCTGCCAATCCAGGGGAACTGCCCCCGATGTCCACGCAATGTTGCAGAGCCGCGTTAACCAACACAGCCCCACAACATCCAGAGCCTTAAGGTACTCAGGGCGAATCTCATCTACCCCCGGAGCCTTGCCACCGAGGAGCTTTTTAACAACCTCGGCAACCTCAGCACCAGAGATGGGAGAACCCGACCCAGAGTCCTCAGGCTCTGCTTCCTCAATGGAAGACGTGTTGGTGGGATTAAGGAGGTCTTCGAAGTATTCCGCCCACCGACGCACGACGTCCCGAGTCGAGGTCAGCAGCACACCACCCCCACTGTAAACAGTGTTGGTACTGCACTGCTTCCCCCTCCTGAGAACAACCAAACCAACACAAAAAAAGAAAAAGTGAGAAGACTTGCGATGTAGGAGCAAACGCAAACTCTAAGAATCTTCTCCTTGACACCGAAGGAACGATGTCTGCGCAGCTTCTAAATTCACTGCAGTCCTTTTTTGTGATAACATCGGTGAATTTCAATTTGTTGTTAAACACAGTTTGACACAGGAGGTAGCTAGGAAAGATAACTAGAAAGTTTTGAAGTAATGATACACAACAGGAAGCTAAAAACACATGGCTTTATTGTTTGTGACACACAAAGCAGGAGAACAGTGTTAGCACGTGCACTTACGCTAGGAGTAAAATTTATTTATCTTCATTTGTCACCATTTTCTGACAGTAAAATATGAGACAAATAATCTGTTGAAAAAATGTGCTCCTCTGGGTCCTCCTCTGTCAGAAACAACCAATCAGAGCCAGGAGGAGTGCCTTGGCAATATCAATTATGTTCGCGTACGCAGTGCTCACACCCCTCCTTCCCACGACGCGTGCCATTGTTCAAGCTCAAGATTGCAGAAGCAACGTAACGTTACAGGAAAACTGTCAATGTTTTGAGCAACACCTCCTCAGAGGACAAAGAAAAGTGAATAGAAGAAGGCCGATGACAAAAAAAACGAAAAAGAAAGAATTATACCTAGCCCAAATTAAAATGAGGGCAAACACTGGAGCAGCATGGATGGCTCTTCTGTGAGGGAGGGACCTATAAGGTGTGCTTGTTCAAGTTTTCAGGCTAAGTTCATGGTTTTCTCAGAACTCCATTCTGCAGCTTTAAGTCTAAAGGTTCCCACATACCTGCACGGACATCCACGTGTAGTACGTGCATATTCAAGATGGACTCTAAAGACTCTGTCTGTGAGCCTCCTAGCCCTTGACCGTTAGCTTTCTCTTAAGCTTTTCCCTGCAGTTCCACCTTGTTGCTCCTTATCTTGACTTTAAGATGCTTTTGTAAACTCTTGATTAAATCCCTGTCTCCTAACCTGAAGCCTCTTTCTTTCTTTTTAGGTGTTGCTTTCAGATCTTTGGTGGTGCAAGGTTTCCTGTAGCAGAAGCTACCCACTGTTGTGGTGGATAGTGTTATCCACATAAGTGCTTCTAAAATTGGTTAAACGGTCACCTAGTAATGTCATTTCTATTCTGTAGCCTCAAGACATCTCTGCAGCTTCCTTTGACCATATCCTTGTGGTTTTTCTTTGGATTACATATTGCTTCGGAACAAGCTTAGCCACTAAGATTATGGCTAGATCCTTGTCAGCACTTCATCCATTTTATTTGCAAGAGAGCTCACATTTCCTCCTGCTCCACAGCCAAAACATTTCCTTTCAAACTCAACAACGATTTGTCACCAACATGAGTAATCAGAGAGGTATTCCCAGCGATACTGAGACAAAAAAACTTTGGAAGCGCTTTCAGGTATTTAGTCAGATGGTTTCATGATTTACAAAACTCTGCATCAAAGCAAACAGAATACTTCCGACGGGAACTTTTCCGCATTACATAATGCCAGACATTTGAAAGAGGATTTTACTGAGATTTTTTTTTTTTTTTTACCAGGCCAACACAAAGAGAAAGTAAATGTTTTCTACGTGTTTTCTAATAAAAATCTAAAACCCTGCATTTTATGTGCATTCAGCCCTCCTGAGTCATTTCTTTGTATGGAGTAGTGGCCTAGTGGTTAGAGAGGCGGGTGGTTGTGTCTTGGAGATGACCCAAAGGTCAGTGGTTCAAAGCTAAGTCTGTCATTCTGGCTCCCTGAGCAAGACCCTTGACCACAAATTGCTCCCCATGTCCCACTCAGTGTTGGCAGCACGTTGCTCTCTAAGGGATGGGTTAAATAAAGAGACAGATTTCCCCTCTGTGGGACTATAAAGGGAACTATTTATTTTCTCTCTGGGTTTTTCTCTACCAGCTCTTTAGATGCAGAGAAACGGATTAAGAAGTCTTGTTGAATTTTCTGGAGTTTGACTAGGACATAGTGAAATGAAAAGGCTTTGATCTCTAGACCATGCAATTCTTTCTTATGTTTAGGGTTGCTGTCCTCTTAGATGTTGAACCTCTGACCCCTTCTCAAGTCTATAGCGTATTCTTTCTTTCCACTTCACAATTGTACACTACGTGGTGTATCTTATAAAATCATAATGGGAACTTTGTGGCTGCGACAAGACAAAATGTGAAAGTGTTTGAGTACTTTTGCAAGCGACTGTTTTGTTACCACAAGAAACACATGGCATCCTCCTTTCTGTAGTCTCTCATTTCTTCCAGGGTTATTATCTTCAAAATTTTTTAACATTTGAACATTAGCTTTGAATATTTTTTTTATTTGCAGTCCATCCTGAGATTCTCCAATCCAGTCCTCTTCTCCTTTCTACAGTACATGTTCTACTAGTTCTATTTCTTCTCAATAGAAGAAGAACAACTTTTCATCCTCACAGTGTGCAACAGAAAATTTATGTAACTGTCAGGAAAGCCCATTTGTCAAATATTCACACTCTTTTAGCTGTAGACTATAATGACTTACGCATATATAGGTCCAGGTTAAAAAGACACAAACGTGACATCTAGGAATGGTAAAAGCTACGCTGTTTGACAACCCGTTTTTTTTCCCACCATTTATTTCTTGTTTTAAGTTCTTCAAGGCTAACACGCTTGTATGTTTTTCCGTTCGTAGCTGTTCGTGTGAATCACGTTGTTGTCCAAAATAGCCCTGACTGAGTTTGCAGTGACTTTCCCCGTCCATAAACATTAAATATTTATTGATTGACGGGAGCTTTTATATAATTGTCTTTAAGGTTTTCCTTCCCCTCAAGGGAACTCTGTTATGTTTAAGCAAAAAGCAAACACACCCTCGTTACCCTTGGTTGATAACGATGAGGAGGCTCAATTTTATATGAACCTGGTCTGAAAGTGTGTGGTTTCTTTCCCTGCAAATCTCTGCCGTCAGATCAATTATATAATACATTATCTCAACTTTCTGCAACCTCTCAAGCATGAGACTTGCATCATTGCTGGCTCGCCTTACAATATTCAGCTTTTACCAGCTTCAGGTTTTAATCTAAGGCATTAAAGAGCAAAGTTTTATCCTCACTCACACTTTGATCTCTTTTTTTTTAGAATGTGTCCTACATTTGTACACATCTGTATCTAAATCTCATTCACCTTTTGTTTTTAAGGGATGTATGGTTTCCTGCCACTCTATTGGCCAGCTGGGGACACACCACCTCTGGGTACACAGTGGCCCAAGATCAAACACGGCTAAAAACACAAAGAGAGGCTGACCCTTCCTGGCACATGACACGAAAGGCGCCATGTTACATCTCTGTCTGTTGACATTTGCTGACCGACAGTCCGTCCAGGGCTCCGTCTGACAGCTCCGATACGCTGCGGCGCACGTACGAGGAAGGCGTACGAGTTTCCAACACATGCCCAGCTTGGTATCCTTTGATCTTTGCGTTTTAATCCTACTTATGAACTTTATAAACCGTCATTCATGCACAGATCCCTTTTTTTTTTTAGGTCATAAAAAGTCACCATTGATTATTCACGCTACCTGTGTTTTCGTCAGATCAGTACAAGGTCAATTCAGCTGGTTGTCAGCTGGTTGTTCATTGACCTTACACACACACACACACACACACACACCACACACACACACCCCTCACCTCCTGCTTGTTCAAGCCTTCCATGACAATAGCCGCCTGTCGCAGCGCGTTTCCTGAGTCGCTGCTCAGAGAAAGGGAAACTTTCCGGGGATTCTTCTACTTTTTCACTGACCTTGTCAATGAAACACAGCGATGGATGCACGCGCACGCATTTGTACACAACGCACGACCAGCTAATCCCAGAGGGAAAAATAAAAACGATTTGATAGGGTTTCGCTAATTGAGCACCGTGCACCAGAGTGCCGTCTTTGTAGCCGAACAATAAGCTTTCTCCCCCTCCCTGTGCTGCACGCTGGGCTGTAATGTCTGATATGATCGAAGCTGCCTTTCCTTTTACGTAAAGTCTCTCACCGCTCCCCTGCTCACAGGAAAGCTATAGTGCAACGTAGACGGAATAGTTTTGCAAAGAGTCTCTCTCTTTTTTTTTTTTTCATCAGGACAGGAATTTCAAATCATAAGAAAAAGTAATTAATTGATTTCGGCAGAGTCAATAGATTAAGCTGATGAATCAGTGATTGAAGTTGATGGAAGTTCTTATAGGTTTGATGACTCTATCTGTGCTTCAGTATTCCCCATTGGTGTTAACCCTGGAATAAGTATGCATCTCAGTTAAAATGCAGAAACATGTTTCCGTCGATGGAAAAAAAAAAAAAAAAGAATACTTTGCCCCATGAGGAGGTTGATTATAGACAGTGAGCCACAAGATGTCATTAGTAGCATTTTAGAAGCGTCATATGCTACCAGCCAAGTGTGGTAACGGGTATTTTTAAACCCATCTCCATCTTATTTTAAAAATTGATTGTTCCATTTGCTCTCAGCAGAGCTCTTCACTCTCGAACTGCAGGTTTACTGGTGGTTCTTAGAGTTTCTATAAAAAGGATGGGAGGCCAATCTTGTAGTTATCATACTCCTCTTCTATGGAACTAGCTCCCTTATAAAAGCTAAGGCACGCAGTTGGAGTGCCCTCGGTTATTCTGAGCTGTCTCTGTAGCCACAGGCTTGCACAAACGCCGGCCTGGGTGAGCCTCTCCTTCTGCTGTCCTATAACCTGTCAAAATACTGGAAATCGCCTAAATTGTGGGACAAGATGAAATGCAGTGCAGTCCCACACAAAACATAGAAAATAGTTTTGCTATTCTCAACAGCAAGGGAGTACCATTGTAAGGACATGGGTAAAAGCGACAGAAAACTTGGCTCATCAGATGCATTAGTTTTAGATTTTTAATCTGGTGCCACTGCTCAAACGGGCTCATATCAGAAACACACGTCCACATGTGCGTGACGACATACTGACTCCTTTATGTCTCTTCTAATAATAGATTTTATTGTAAGGAATCAGATTAATTTACAGCAAACTTGATTTTACACTTGATTTTACACTGTGAATTTCGTCTGTTTTGCAAAGTGCCTTGAGACGGCTTTTGTTGTGAATTTGAACTGTGTATATAGACCGAGCTAAATTCAGAAGAAAGCAGCAAAGTAGCCGTATTTCATGGTTGACTGATGGAATTTAGACTTAGACTTAGACTTATTTGTCATTTTGTATGCACAGAGTGCGTACAGAACGAAATTATGTTTGCATACAGCTGAAAAATCACAGTAAAGTGCAGTAAATTACTGTTATTTTGTTACATCAGGTATGCAATTTCCGCCTGAAATTGCATACCTGATGTAAATCAAATAAAGAATAGTGCAATAGTATTTCCAGTGGAAACACTATTGCAACTGTTACTATGACCGGTGTATCGGTGATTGAACAAAGAAGAAATAGAAAATGTTGTGTCTCACCCAAACATTTTTTTTCTAAACAAACATTGAACAAACATGAAAACCTAGGAAAAGCTTCAGATTTTATACATCCACATCTTGACTATACCTGCAGCAAATTGGGATCGAGTCAAAGGAAGCATATTTGGTCCACACAGGTTTTAGTGGGTAGTGTGCCAGTCAGACCTGGGATTTTGGTCCAAATGTACCCAAAACTGTGTAGTGTAGACGTGTGTTGTAAAGTTGCTGAAAATAATTGTGTCCCCGTAATAAATTATTAATTTCCAATTAAAAGAAAACAAATGATTTAGTCTGGCTCAAGGGACCCGCATCCAGGACTCTTTTCGTCTACATGCAACAGTTTTCTTTTTTCTCAGAAGGTTTTCAGAAGGATTTTGGGTAGGATCTCATAAAAGCTGATGTTTCTAGACTCTTTGAGAGAGAAAAAGAGCTAACATAGGACTTGTTGTTCGTACTGTGCTTCAATTTGTACCTGCCTTGAAGATCTTAATTGGTTAATAGTATTTGTCCACAGCTGATTAATAGTCTGCCTCAGGGAAAGGGGGTTATATCTGTGAAAGATTATAGGCGGTCACTTATGGGTTTTGATTTTATCAGGGGTATCATATTTCATAAAAGTCCATTGGGACAAATGGAAATCAACACTCCAATCAACGGAAATATGATGGCATAAGAAATCTAAGTTAAAAATTAAACATTTTCTATGATTATAATCCATCAGAATATTGAACAACATACAAAAATGAATTGACCTGATGTTTTGAAATTTATAGGTACAAAATCATTATTTTAAAGGTACAGAATTTCAAAAGAGGAAAGGACAGATGTGGCAGTAAGTGCACACAAATTGTAAAGATGACACGGATATGTAAAGAAAATGTACTTAATTTTGTATATTATCGCTTTGATTCTATTATCTACATGCAATACCTTTATGTTATCCCATTTAGAATCTCTAAAATAAAAAAGAGACTATTATTTTGACATCAGACTAAATGGTTTATATTGGATTAAGAGTTAAAAATAGGAAAAAAAATAAATAAAAATTTAACGCAGGGAGTTGGCGTTTTCCATTTTAATTTGAAATATTTCTACATGTGACCTTCAGACAAGCTTTTTTTTTTTAAACGGTTTACATGATGTTCTGGTTTTAAACATATCAAACCAACCATTGCAAAAGTTTCTAACTATTTTGAACTAGGATTATTTACTCTTACATTGTCTTGTTTCTTAGGTCAACATAATAAATGAACAAAGCTGTGTTCCAGATCTCCATATTGAATCCATAAAAAAATTATTAAAGTACAAGCAAGATCTTCTTTGTACTAAGCATTGACTTAGTGACTTGTTGTTAACTAGAATTACGAATGATTTCTTTAATTAGATCTCATACATTTTTTTTTATCATTACTGTCCAAGAAACTGGGGCCTCCAGTATTGTTGTATAATATAACCCATTTTTTTTTTATCTCTTTCCATCTTCTCCCCCTGCAGCTAATTGGAGGATTTGGAATAAAGCATTGAAGTGTGTTAGAGTGTGCATATTGCATAATCTCCTGTTTGAGGAGGTGCTTGAAAAGAAAGCCAAGCACCCTTCCTACAGGATGCTGTCAGTTTTGCCACTGAAGCCAATGGTGGGATTGAAGACAGAGAAACAGAAAGACATCATCTAAAAGAAAGTTTAAAAGAAAGAGGGCTGTGTGGATGTTCAACAGGGAATCACAACACCCGTAGGCCAGCCTCGGATTGGCCCACTGGGATGCAGCTGTCAGGACACCACTGGAGCGGCTGTGAAGATGTGCAGAGGAAGGGGAAGGCAAGTGGGGTGAAAGGAAGAGGCAGAAACTGAGAATAGAGGGATCTGAAGACCTCAGAGAATTAGAAATTTGGAGAAGAGGAGCAAGAAGGTGTGCAATGGGAACCAAAAGTTTGTTTTTTTTATTGCAGTGAGTCAGCATCTTTCCCCCAAGTAGACTACCAATAACATCAGACTTTGAAAACTATCACTGCTGAGCTCACAGACCGGTGCAAAACATGGTTTTAAAGGGGACATATCAAGCAAAATCCCCCTTTCAAGATTTTGAATGCATTTTGTTGTGTACTTGGAATCTCTAGGAGTTTCAGAAAATTTGAATGTGGTCTGTCCAGGTGCTGAGTAGATATCTTTATATTCTCTTTGAGTCATATATTTTAAGCCATTACATTTTCTCTGTTCTCTATTATGTTTTTGAACTAATACATCCCATTATTTATTGTGGAACTGCTAAACAAGGTCACGGACTTCTGGATAACCCATATTGAGAATTTGCCATTTTTATTTTTCACTTGGATTTTGTAGTCCAAGCTGAAGGATGTTGAAGCTACAAGTGGATATATAAAAAATGTTTGGTTGTTCAGTACACATTCTCTAGTATACTACAGAAATGGTTGAACGGAGTGGAGTGGAACACTCTGCAACATGGAGGAGGGCGAGATGAGAAGTGCCTCATTTGCATTTAAAGAGACGGGACCAAAACAAATTGCTCTCAGGGGTAAAAGAGGGGCTGTGATGCAACAATAACAAGGAATTCAGACCAAAGTATTGCAGTTGCACTCTATATAGACTACCACTGAATATTTTAAAGGTAGAGTCAGCAATTTTTCCGGAAGTTTCCAAAAGTCCCTTTTTGAATAACTGCGCATGTGCAAGACCGTCTTACCATGCTCTTCCGCTCCTCAAGGGAATCTTTTGAAAAACCCAAATCCATTCAGGTCTTATTTCTTTCTACTGAGTCCATCTTCTTCCTCTCATAATAATGAATTTGGTTGGCTTTCTTGCAACTCTCAGCCATGTTCAAAGTCTAAGTGAGAGCCGCGGAGCTACACAAATGGCTAACATTGAAGCTAACCGCTAAGCTAACCGGATACATAAACACTGGAAGTGCGCATGCACAGCCAGCAAGTGGAAACTAACAAGGAACGACCACGACCACTGGTGTTACGTGAGCACATCAGAATGATTGGCATGTGGGACAACCAATAGATAAGGTGATACCCCCGGAACTTGAAGGACAGAGGGGGGTGAGGTTAGGACCAAAACGAGGTTAGGACCAGAACTCTGACGAATCCCTGCCTTTCAATGCAAAGAGAAGGGATTGCTCAGAGTTTTTAGAGGCCTGCAGCTACTACAGAGATCACATTTTTAACATCCTCCTGAATACATAATGTATTGACTTCTGTCAGGATGGTAGGACTATCGGTCCAGTATAACAAAAAGTGCTTCTGAACAGGACTACCAACTCTCGGTTTAAATGTTGGAGTTGAATTTATGCAAATAAAGTTTTTTTTTATATGAAGGAATTTATAAAAATTGCACAAAGTACATAAAAATAGGAAAGAAAAAATGTATCTCAAAGAATTACGAAGTTCCTGAAAAAGTTCATGTGAAGTTTTCAGAGTTTCGAAGACAGCTGTAATGGAACTTTTGAAGAGAAACGTGAGAAAGACGAATAAATCACATATAAGAATCTGTTCATATCATAGTTATCTGAGTTACCATAAACGTGTATCCTTTGAGTGACCTCATAAAACTGGTGTTTTGTGCAGTGGTTTCCACAGTCTGCTCATCAAACACTAACACCAACATCAAAACATGTTTTTCCCACATGCATTTCGATAAATTGACCTTTTCCCCTCAAACTAACCACCCCTCTCACTCCTCCCTTTTTATTGGCTGAGTTGCAAAACAGGTCCTTTCCCATGCTTTAAATTATTGCTAAACAAATCGAGAGATGTTTGTCCATGTCAGCTGAGATGAGCTTATCAGAAAGTCTGGACCTGAGTTAATCTTAACCTGTCCTTCGAGTCCTGGACGTTGTCTTTCTCTCTCTTGATTTCATATAAAGTCCAATAAGGCACCGTGCAACATGTTGCAAAACATAATGTTTGAGTATAATTAACTGCTTGTCAACTTGCGATCCTCTACTTTTGTATCATGAGGCTGTGTATATGCAACGTCTTACAAAAGTATTTACACAACTTTGACCTTTTTTACCTTTAGCCACGCATCACAACAACAAAGTCCAACACGAATGATTGGGATCTACAGTGATAGAGCATTGCATAATTGTAAAATGGAAGGAAAGAAACATCGGCTTTAAGAATCTTCACAAAGAAAGTCTCAAAACGGAGCGTGCATAGGCAACTAGCTCAATTTAGTTTGACGCCGCTAAATAAAATCCAGTGTATCCTATTGACTTCAAAAATAACCGGTCCACCTGTGTTGAATTTAATCTGAGCAGAAATCCTGCTGTTCTCCGAAGGCCCGATGATTTGTTAGACAACATTAGTGAACAGACAGCATCATGGAAAACCAAGGAACACAGCTGCCAGGTCAGAGGTACAGTTTTGGTGAAGTGTAAATTAGGGTTTGGTTAAAAAAAACAAAACAAAAAAACGTCTTAAGCTTTGAACAGTATTTGTTTTCAAACAGTTTTATTGAGGAATCAGACATAAAGATTAAAACATCAACAATACAAATATGTCCTCTTTTTTTGTGAATATGAAACATAAAGACAACACAAAATAAAAACAACACAAAAGTGGCATAACTAAACAGGAACACTCTCAAGACCCACCCCCAACCTTTTCCCCTAGGACTTACATCTTGTCACACAAGGAATCAAATCAATTTCTCTTCAAACAGAGTTATCAATATATTGCCAAAGAGGTTGCCAAGTTCTATCGAATCGCTTTAAGTTATTTGCCAGTGAAAACTGTATTCTTTCCAGATGAGAGAGCCTTACTAGTTCCTCCAGCCACATTTTAACCGAGGCTTTTTTCCTATAATAAAGGCATAAGATAAAAGTTGTCGTTGGTATTTATTAAATTGAGAAAGCTGAACTGAAACTCCAAGTACAATCAGAAGTGGGTCCAGCTTCAATTCTGTGCTAAGCATATCTGATAAAGTTTTGAATATGCCAGACCAAATGGGGTTCATTTTGTACACAAAAAAATACGAATGTAGAAGTGTGACTTCTTCAATATGGCATTTGTCACACAGCGGGGATGTGTTAGGGAGACTTTTATGCAACTTCACTTTACAGTAATGAAGCCTGTGAATGATTTAAACTTGAATAAGACAGTGAAGCTTTGAACATTATAATGGAAAGAAAATATGGCACAACTGCCAAACTTACCAAGACATGGCTCTGCACCTAAACTGACTATGGTGCTTGTGGTAACTCAGAACTCAGGCAGAATGAAATCAACCCTTTATGAAAGAGTGCCAGGAAAAAAACAATTGTTGACAAAAAAAAAAAAATCTATGTTTAAGTGTTGCTGCAAGCTATGTAGGAGACATAGCAAATGTGTCAGATGACACTAAAGATAAAGTTTTAAACTTTGGACGTCAACAAGAGAAGCAGTCAACAGACCCCTAGGGTGGGGGTTGGGGGCGGGGGGGGGGGGGGTGTATAGCTCACACCACACATTGTCCATAATTTCATATATGACACCACTTCATGTTGCTCTATCCTGTAAAATCTTGATAAAACACATTTGTATTTTTTGCTTGTCTCTTGGGAAAATCTTAAAACGTTCAAGGGGTAGTAACACCTGTAAATGAGTTCAGGTGGACATTAGAGCGCATTTAAGAGCACATCATATGTCGTTCCTGGATTATTAACTTCTTTTAACCAGCCTCGATTGACTCAATTCTGGTGGGAAAAGAAAAAAAAAAAACACTTTAAAAGCCAGCGCTGACGTCGTTATTGACTTTGATGACGACTGTTTATGTTAGGCGCTGTGTACAGATGAAGGGGGGGTATTTAGTGACAAACACACAGGTAGAGAGAAAAGGCAAAGAAGAATAGGAGGAGGAGGCGGAGGAGGCCAATGTTTTGGCTTTGACGACAGAGCACAGCAAAAGTGTGCGAAGGGTCCGGGCCAGAAAGGAGCCAGAGTATAAACATACAGGAGGAAATGATGCGCGTACGCCCATAAATGAACATGAATGAACACTACACTAAGGTTACTATAATACAAATGTGTGCACACACAATGGGTCATACAGTAAGCTGCATGACTGACTGCGTTGTACTACAATGGACATTTTGTCGTTCATGCCTTTATTCATACAGAGTCACCTTCAAATATGAAAAAATGGAAAATACGTAGTTGTTTATTAACAGCATCTACATCATCTACTTTACTCCTTTCGATGCGGAGAGGCAGCTGCTGTACTTTGATCTCCTGCCGGATAACAGAGCTCCTTACGCCGTCTCTAAGGTTTAGCCTGGCCACCCTCTGGAGGAAGATCATTTTGGCCGCTTGTTTCCAGGATCCGGTTCTATTGCTCATGATCCATAAAATCAGAAGCTTTGCTTTTTAGCTCAACTCTTTCCTCACCATGATAGACTGGAGCAGAATCCACATCACTGCAGAAGAAGTCCAGGTTTTCTCCAAGGTTTCTCTCCTTGACATGTAGCCCCCTCAACCTGATAAGTGGAAGACAGTGGATGGATGGATGAGCTCCTTAACCAATTTATTTACATTTATAAAAACTCAACAGCTCACAGAATTTTTGTTGCATTGTTGTTGCATTTAAAATAGACATTTCTCAAATAAAGTCTATTGTTACAACTAATCGTGGATCCCTTTAGGGCCTTGTTTATGTATTTATGCACCCTGAGTGATCAGATCATGTCCAAACAGAGAAAATACCAGATCTGAGCACTGCTTAAGAGAACACAATTCTGCAAAATTCTCAGTCTGAGAGGCAGTTGGTTCAGCTGCACAGGCAGAACGAATCAACCCATGAATCAACTGAGGTCGTCACTAGTTCTTTCCGACAGGTATTATACCGACTGTTCCCAACGCCACATCAGACTCGCTCTTCAAAAATGCCCAAACCATCTCTTTAGGAGATATGGAAGTTATATTATTCACCCTATCACATAAATCAGCCAAAGGAAGTATGCAGACAGATGATACATGATCATTTTAGGCTGCAGAAGAATGGGATTGTACTTGCTACGTTGCTTTCCTTCAACTCGTCTCAAAATCTAAATACACAATAGTTATCGCAAGCAATATGCAAAAATGGAGATTGCTGTTTACACAACAGGGATGTCCTACTAAAATCTTTGGTGTTTGGGATATTGATACCATCCACTGTTTGAATCGTTTTCAAAAAATCCTCCTCCCAAGTAAAGAGGTAAAAATGACTTGTGGGTCTAGAGTTTCCATTCCAAACTGCTGCACTTGTAAGAGGAAGCTCAGAAATGCTGGGTGCTGACCCTGGGGATAGTTCTGGGAGCCGGCCAATCAGCGAACGGAAAGAACTAGAAGTACTGCATTGCAGAGTGGACAAGCAAAGTTATGCTCTGATTTTTCGTACAGAGCTTTTTCCATTAATTGCATACTAGCTTTTTATTTTCCCCATTGATGTCCACAGTTTGCTCCAGGGAAAATGGATGAGTTCAGGCTGGTTTATAAAACCTGCCAGCATCCACCAACTGTTTTAGTAGTGCATTGAGTCTGTGCTGATGAAAAGTTACAGCAGCTGCACTTTAAGTCAGAAATTCAGATTTTTCATATTTTATTCTTATTTATCAATCTTAAAATACATTTTTAGTTATATATTATAATTATGTTGGGCTGCTTTGAATGTTTTTAGAAAAGTCTTGTTCTGGGTCTTGCTGCATTTTACTCTAAGAAAGCCAAAAAAAAAAACCTGAGCCGGCGTCAGATCTGACTTAAGTCGTGCGCTGATGCACAAAACATTAAAAGGAAAGACTGAAAAGAATAGAGGGCCATCAGCTCCTCACAGACCATCAGACGCTTTATGCTTCCTGTGGCTTTTGAATGAGCTGCCCCCACCATAAGGGAAAAAGGATGGGTTGAATAAAAGGTTTGGGTATTCTCCGTGGCTCAAAAGGTCACTGATCAAGCAAACAACATAAGGATTTTTGCATCACTTCTTTTTAAACTCTGCCTTTGCTTTTTACCAGACCTAAACCTCTTTCATGGGTGCCTTTATATAGCGTGTGTTTGCCTGTGACCTGCAGAACGCCAGATCAGACTGCTGTCTCCATGGTAAGGGGCAGTTTCCTGTCATCAAAAGGCCATATTTCCTGTGCTACGGACACAGTTACAGTGTAGTGCATCGCACATGTTTTTGCATAAAATGTAAATCCACTCACACTCCATAAATTAAATGCTGATGTAGATTTTTTTTTTTTTTTTGCCACGGATTTTACTGATGTGCAAAACCACCTTAGACATAAAAATAATAATAAAAAAAATCCCATTGTTAGCGTTACAGCATGTCACAGAGGCATCCTAGAGGAAGCTGTCTCAGCTCTCGAGAAGTCGCACCGAGTGCATGACTCATTTTTTTGATCTTGATTAGACCAAAAAGGTGGAGCTGAGCTGAAAACTGGCGGCTGAGTGAAGTTTCAGGCAGAGCTATGTGAGGAGGAAGCGTCTCAAAATAGCAAAGGCAGCCTCGTGCCATTGTCTGAACTGTTCCAGTGTCTTTTCTTTTCCTCTTGTACACTTCATCCCTCCCTGTTCACCCCACCCCTGCATTATACTGAGTGGACAGTAGACACACAGGCACCAGGAGGGAAACTGTTTCTCTGCACGCTACTCTTTTTGGATAGCGATTGTAATATATGGGTGCAGGGCTAGAGGGAGGGGATCTTAAATTAGATGATCTTGCAGACCAGCTTGCGTTGCATTGCCCCATCCAGTTCATTTTGAACTCGGATCAGTTAAAGCGCTGTTGCTTGCATTTAAAGTACATTTTTGCTCTCTGCGGGGTGAAAATTATTTATTAGCGCAACACATTAAGAGTCTGACCTTTCATTCACATGGATATGAAAGTTCCACATTACATTATGTTTGAATCAAACCAAAGAAATGTCAAAGGAATTTCTCGTGACCTTTTCATCTCATTCCAAAATAAAGATGTGACCAATTGCTATATAATCATGCAGAATCACCGAACCGGAAAGCCGTTCTGGACACCTGAGGTTGTTTTAATAGAAAACAGGTAGTGTGTGGTCCAAAATCTCTGCCTAAAGGCAAGGGGAAAATAAACTGTATTGAGAGAATTTGTTTGATTTTCTAGAGAAGCCTTTGTCCTATTAGTCAGTCAAAAGTCACAAGGCATCTCACAATGTGCAAGGACCAAGTCTAAGGATTCAGATTAGTACCAAGGATTTTACTAGATTTACTGGGATTTTAGTCTTATATTAACCTGAGTAGTCAGCCCGGAGCTGCACAGTGTCGCAGTGAGTAGCGCCACTGCTGTTGCCATGCAGCAAGAAGGTTCTGGGTTTGATTCCTACCCTTGCCCTTTCTGCATGGAGTTTGCATGTTCTCCCTTCCTCCCACAGTCCAAAACACATGACTGTTAGGTTAATTGACCTCTCTAAATTCTCCTTAGGTGTGAGTGTGTGTGTGAATGGTTGTTTGTCCTGTTTGTCTCTCTGTGTTGCCCTGAGATAGATTGGCGACCTGTCCAGGGTGTACCCCGCCTCTCGCCCAGTGAATGCTGGAGATAGGCACCAGCAACCCTCACGGGGGATAGACATGTTGGAAAATGGATGGATGGATGGATGGATGGATGGATGGATGGATGGATGGATGGATGGATGGATGGATGGATGGATGGATGGATGGATAGTCAGCCTGCCTCAAGTGGGTAGCTAAAGAACTGCAGATATTGGTATTTCTGTGTTGATTACGGTGAAAGTTGTTTAAAATTCTGATTTTCAAATTAAAATTAATTTAGCTGTTTTCTGGCATTTAATGTTTTTTTATATTAAGTACTCATATAAGTTATTATTGAACACAGTTTATAAAACTATATACAAGCTATACATTTTTAAAAATATTATATATATATATATATATATATATATATATATATATATATATATATATATATATATATATATGCCCATCTTCTGTCTGATAAAAACACACACTGACTCTTATTTGACTCTTATTTGACTGAACTCATGTATGACTGTGACTGTGGCACCACAATATCTGATGAAACTGTTCTTCTGATGGCGCTTGACATTTCAGTCGGCGTAGCATTGCTCCCTGCGCTGTGAGGCAGTCAGCGTCTTTATGTAAGAGCATATGGATCAAGCAGAACCAAAAGAGCAACACGGAGTGGCGAAAGTTTGATGAATTTCCACAACATTTCATGTGGTGTGTTTGTGTGAGAGTTTCATCATATTTGATCTTTATATAGGAAGCACTTGGAAGCACAGCAAATCTACAGGAGCTTTGAATTTGGCTTGCTGACTACTCAGAGATTAGACGAAAGACTGAGCACACAGGAGATGCCTTGGACTGAAAACCAATCACTTTATTCAGTGAGAGATTTCTTTGGTTTTATGATTTTAATTTTATGTGTTATTGTACGATCTTAAGAAGCAAACAGGATCCATCAGTTGCAAGAAAGGAATGCAAATGTGTGTTGAAATTATTATGAAATTCAGCAGGCTCAGTATCTACCTTACTCTCCCATTTACTGCCGCCCATTTTGCCCCTTTTGGTTTTGGTTTAGTATATACGACTCATTTGGGTACAAAAACTAGCTGTTTGCTGCAGGATATTTCCATTGGCCAATGTATAACAATCTTTAGTGAGATGGAGATTTGTGCATTTATATGTTCTTTGTATTAGAGTCCATGGGCTTTTGCCATTGAAAGCACTCAATAACAAATTTTTTTTACATGTATATTTTTTCATACTCGGTTACAAAGCAATGGAGGCTATATATTGAAAAAGAACATATCACAGAACAAATCACAGAATTGCATTTACATTTATTCAACTATATATTCTAGTTTCATTTGTGTTCACACACACACACACACACACACACACACATATATATATATATATATATATATATATATATATATATATATATATATATATGTATGCAGAATTTTTATTTAACCCACCAGTGATCCAACAGCCACCAATTGATCATCTCTTCACATGGTTATGTCATGATTAGATGAAGGTTGTGTGCAGGTTTGCTCCAAAGACAAATTAATTTCCCCCCCAGGTGTTAAAACATCAGTTTGTCGATAAATAATTTGTTTCCCTTCACCCACTGAGTAACTGAAATATATACACTTGTCAGGGTTTTGGGTGTGTTGTGTCTGTATGATGTTCCTCTTTTTCCTGGAGCTGCAGGTTTCCCTGGCAGGCAGAGCTGAGTAGTGCACTCCTGTGTACCTACTGTACACAGGAGTCAAATCAAGCTCATTACCTGTAGCTGAAGAGAAGCTGCCTGCCGGTCAATCAACGCATAACTTCCAACCTTTGCGTTACCTCTAGTCCTTCATGTATTGCTCTGTCTACTTCAGGCTCTGACGTAGACAGAAACATGGTTTAGAAACTATCCACACTTTGCACTTTCTTTGAGTTCATCCAGGAGTTTGAGATGGCTGTTGATTATCACGCTGGTGATATTGAAACCAATCTCTTGACTTCTGCCTGTGGTTTCTGCACATTAGCCACCACCTCTGGATGAAACACAAACACTCTTAAAGGTGCATTTTTTTTTTCATGCGCTTGATGAACCCATTAAGGACGAGTTAGCCTTACAAGATGAGCCGCTCTCTTTGAAGGAGCTCATTACATTGGCTACCAGATTGAACAATCATCCGAGGGAAAGAAGAAAGGAGAGATTAAAAAAAGAAGGTATACTCACAAGCTGAAGTTACCTCTCTCCAGCTTCACATCCACCTCTCTCTCCTCAGGCCTGCCAACAAAAGCCCAGAGAGCTACAGACTGGTCACACCAGGCTTCCTCCTGAGGAATGCATTTACTCTGGGACCCATGGACGCTTCAAATACCCCGTTACGACCGATCCGAGTTCCGTAACTGAGATAACTTTCGAGTGTAAATGGATCGCAAACTGAACTGAACCATGCCAGACACAACCGGACCGCGCTAAATCTAGACCAGTTCCATGTGTGGGCTCGGCACGGTTCTCTGATAACAAAGAGCACATGAGCAGACCGCGTCATCTCCTTACAGTCAGCTGACTAATTTTGCGGTTTCAGACATCAATAAAAATACTAGCTTCCTTACCGTGCCACACGATTTCCAGTGATGATTCTGCTTAGCAGTGTGATGAACCTCAGCGTCTGTCGTTGTTTTCTGCGTCTGTAAGCCCTGATTAGACGTTCGTTTGTCTTATCCACGTCCCACAAGCCGACTCCGTCAAGTAAATTCACCAAAGGTTGCCTTCTTCGCCTGACTCTCCGCAAACAACGAAATATCACAATTATAACCAAGCATAACTTCCTGAATGTCACGGGCGCCGCCATTTTGATTTGCTTGAGTCCCTCCTTGAATCCTAGAGAGCAGTAGTACCGTAGATTGTCACTAGGAGGCGAGGAACCTAGATAGCGTGATGTGTAAATGGTCGTCAGAACCAAGCTCGGCTCGGTTAACTGACCCAAGCTCGGTCCGAGCTCGGCATGGATCGGTTTAACAAGGGTAGTGTAAATGGGGCTAAAGACTCCTGCCCAGTATGGCCAAAACTGAAGGGTCCATCAGAAATGTCAGGGCAACTGAAGGAGAATACCACTTCCTGCAACTCTCATCTTTAACAATGATTCATGCAATCTGTGAGCCTTTTGCAGGCAATGGCTTTTGAATACCCCAGGTGATAGTACTAGCTTATAGAGCACATCTAGAGATTCATCCATTGGTAAATGTTTGTTAGGAATACATGCCGATTGCCAGCCAGAGATACCACTTTCTCTGTTAGCTTCAAGTAACATGCATCTCCAGGAAGGAAACGTGATGAGGAGAGGAGGCTAATTAAACAGGGAGAGGAGATGCAGTATGGAGGCGAGCTCAGGAGAGTGCGGGGGAAAGCACTTCATCATCAAAAAGGCTAATTAAAAGAATGACAAAACTTTGTAAGCAATACTTTTGAGCCTGAGATCCTTTTGAGGACAAATCAGGACAATAGTGGGGGAATATAGAGGCAGAAGCAGGGAGACAATAATTGCTGAAGAGAGATGAGGGAGCATAGATGAATACTACAAGTAGGAAAAATGTGACACCCCATTTCCTGTCTCCCCTCCCCATGAGTCTGACCACCCTCTTTGAGATAGATTTCCCTCGTCTGTATGCAAGGCATGTCCCCTTCTCCTCATCTACCTCTTTGTGTTCTGTGGCCATGGACACACACACACACACACACACACACACACACACACACACACACACACACACACACACACACACACACACACACACACACACACAGGCATATCAAAATGATTCAGTCACTAAGTAGTTTCACCAGGTTTACCGTCCTCAGACCTGTCCCCTGTGCTCATTGGCTCAGGCGCTGCTGTGTCTTGGCCAATACCGTCGCAGCACAATTTTATAGCCATGGTGGTTTCAATGTCAGCGTGTGCGCGTGTGAAAATACTCTGCATGCGAGAGAGGGAGAGGGGACGAGCAGGACAGATGGTCAGAACGGAGCATTAATAAACAGCAATGTGTACGCGACAATGTCTGCGTCTGACTCAGAAGCGAAGAACAGGCGGCGTACTGACACTTGAAAGGAAGCTGAATTATTTAACTCTGAAAAATGCTTGCACCCAGAGTCTTTAGGTGCCCCCCCCTTTTCCTTATCGCACAAGTTTGTAGTTAAAGAAGCACCAAGGGACAACGATCAGAAACTTTCTTGAGCTGTACATATTTATTATTTGCACATTAAACCTGTATTATTACACCTTTACGACCAAGACAGTGATGAATTATTACGTTGAGCACCTTGCAAATGCCCTCCCGGAGGCAACTGGTTGCACTTGAATTGATTTAGGGGTGTCAGCATCACGTAAGCCGTGTGCAAATAGGGTTTACAAATACGTCCTACTTTATGTTAGTGTATGACATAGAATACCAATAACTACATTCTTTGTGATTGAGACGCATTGTCAAAAATCAAAGGTGCGTGAATACTTTAGCCACGTGCTGTACGTAATATTTTAACGTCATCTTGGGAGTAAATACCTTTTAATTACAGTGATTGGCCTAAATAAACTGCAGTGTAACAATGGATAGGTTTCGTTTCACGTGGCTGTAATAAACAAGGTTCTCACGGCTAAACTATTTGCTTTGGTTACGAACTGGGGAGACGCTTGGACTTGCTTTCCGCCATGTCTGCGAGAACAGGTCCTATTTATTCCCTAAAGGCAGAAGTAACATGCGGCTAACGTGTCTGCCATCGAGCATACAAGAACTGTAAACAAGTTATTCATACGGCTCGAGTCAGATTTATGGACTTTACAGGCGCTTTCTCACACTTCAGATCCATACGGATGGATGGCTGATTGGATGGGGTATGCTACATATATGCAAACAATAAATCATTTAGCCAAAAGAAAAACAATTCAATTCAATTAAATTTTATTTATATAGCGCCAATTCATGAAACATGTCATCTCAAGGCACTTTACAAAGTCAAGTTTAATCATATTATACAGATTGGGTCAGATTATACACATTTCTCTACAATATCAGATAAGTATTTGCATAGTACTACTACTGCTAAAAGTAATAATAATAATAACAATAACCTTTAGGACATTAAACATAATAATAAAAAAGTTACATCACACAAGTATGCTGTTTGTTTTCTTTGCTTTCGGCACTCGGCCCACTCAATCTGATACAGTAGCAGGTGAAACAAAAGCCAGGTCCGTTTGATGTTCAGTAGCTCATTATGAGTCACGTTTTTTTGCTCCGCAAGGCTTTTATTTGCTGGGTATAACCATTTAGTAATCAAATGATCCCAAAGCAGATCATACGATCAAATACTCATCAGAAAATGCACATATTTGATGCCAAAAAGATCTTTCAGGCTTACAGAGTGACACAATCCCTAATGGGAACAAATACCACGGAGTGATTTGATTTGAGGCGGCGCACTTTTCTTCTTATTTATGGGGTTTTATTTTCATTCCTTTCCCTTTTTGTCAGGAGAATTCAGTTTTTTTTCTCCTGCAGCTCAGTATTCCCCCTCAAACATGACCAAAAGATTTCCATTTCAAAGCAGCTCCACGGTCTCTGAAGTCAGAGGATGAGTCTATTCGCACGTGTTTGTGCCTGGGCGAATGCATGTGCACGTCGGGCGGCGGAGCTCGTGCAAAAGCGTTAGCCTGCTCCACTCTTCAGCAAGGATAACTTCAATAAAATGCGCTGCTCAAGTGTTCAGGGAAATGGCTCTTTCCCTGTTATGGTGGCATGAAAATGTTGACTTTAATTTATAATAAAAAAAAGGCATAAAAATGAGGGTGGTGAAAAATGCAGAAAACCAGAATTAATTAATTCCGAATCTATTTGAATTGCTTTATCTTGCAAAAACAGAGGATTGTGTTAACACCCAAAATTGATGTTATTAGACTGGAGCTACATATGGTTTGTTTTATTGAAATGTGATGTAGGGGCAACGGGAAGAAAATGAAGGGGAAGTCAAACAAAAGCTAAACCAGGGGTGTCAAACATACGGCCCGCGGGCCGGATCCGGCCCGCCGAACTATTTAGTCCGGCCCTGTGGCTAAATGCATTATTATTATAAAAAAAAAATGTTTTTTTTGTTTTTTTTCCAGTGTCCTGTCTGGCAATGTGGCAATAAGATGCCACAAAGACCTCATCAGATTTGACTTTCACAAGTGGACAAGATAAAAGGAAGAGAATGATAAAACAATTATTGAAAAAAACATGTACTTTGTTTAATTGAAAATATGCAGTTCCTATATTGTCCACGAGGGGCGCTGTGTTTTAATTAGCAGATTAAGCATCAGGTGTGGAAAAATTCAAATCATTTCTTAATTTTTATCTGTTTGATGTATTTTGTCATGCAGAACAGTGTTTTTAAGTTCCAAAAAATGTGAATAAATGTTTTTCAACATTGTACGATCACTGTGATCAGTTCTTATGCATAAGTAAATGTTTAACTGAGTAAAAGTATTGTTGAAATTGCACATACTTTTCTTAAAAACGCTGAGGTTATTCATAATATATTGTGTAAAAGTGAAATTAACTCAATATAAAAATCAACAACAAGTCCACATTTATTAGTTCTATTTAATCTTGCAATGAGTTAACTCGTGTGGCCCTCTTGAGATCAGATTAAGCTGTATGCGGCCCCTCAACCAAAATGAGTTTGACACCCCTGAGCTAAACAGAAGCAGTGTTTTGGAGATAATGGTGATTTCCTATGTTATGTAGTTTTGAAGCCTTAAAGAGTTAGTTCATTTTTATTTATTTTTTATTTTTCTGGAAGTGAGGTTCTGTGAAGTTATTATTATAATGGTTTCATTACCTTTGGTAGAAAAATGTCATATCAGCAGGTTGACAAAGTGAGTCCAGCGTTTTTAATGAGCATATGCCGGAGGATTGCCGCTCTTCCCTGCAGATGAATTCTCTGCAGATGTCGGGTTGAGGAGGAATAGTGACTGCTTTTAAAACCTTTTTTAACTGTAAACAGTTGTCTCCACGCTCGCTCAGCTGCTTTGAGCACGTCCCGTTTGAACTCGGCAGCTCCCACACTGAGCTGTGAGCAGTGATTTATCAGCCTCCGAAGTACAATAAGGACTTTAGAAATGACTCTTCTGACTTTTTTTTTTTTGCAGAAGTTATGCCAAAGTTCTACTGAGTTCTTATGGTTCGTGATTTTAATATTCATGTGTCTTGTCTGTTTTTTTAACCTGTGGCTCAGTCCTTTTTAAACCTCATGGGCTTTTAATCTTGTGCAGCCTGTGACTTGTCCCACTTATGAACATGGGCACACTCTTGATCTGGATTTAGTTTATGGTTTACCTGTTTTTAACCTAGTGAATAGTGATCCAGTGTGCTCAGACTACATGCCAGTTTTAGTGCAGATTAACCGTGTAACGTTTTTTAATCTGAACGTTGCCGCCCCCAAAGACTGTATGAAACAAAACTGCGGATCTCCACTCATGGTTTTGCTCCACCTGCAAAATAGATTCTAGATGCTGTGGCGCCATTAAAAAATCATGCCTTCTAGAACTAAGTGTGAGCCAGCGGTAAAATATGACACTCTGGCTGCCAGGAGAGAATGTTGCAGATCTGAACGCAGATTAAAAAAAAGGAAAAAAGGACAAATTACAGGTTTTGTTTTAAATGTTAAAGGACTGGTGGCATCTTTACAAAAAAATGTAAAAGGCCGCTTAAAAAACAAGGGGCTGCATTGTGGCACAGTTGGTAGCGCTGTTGCCTTGCAGCATGAAGGTATGGGGTAAAAGCACTTCCATAATACAGTACATAAATAAATCTATAAAAAGTATAATGTTCTCGCCTCAAACGATCTGAAAACGTACTTTTGAACAACAGCAGCAGAAAAGGGAGTGTTTAACCTACCACTGTGAGCTCTGCGCTGTCTGGAATGAAGCTGCAGCCGCGGTGCATTCAGAGACGGTCAGTCTGAAGAGCGCATGCGCGGCTCCTATCTTCGCACTCTGTGCTCCATTAACCAGCCTTGGAAACCGTGACGTCAGACCACTGTTGTGAATTCGTATTCTCAAAGAAAAAATCCGTATTCTCAAGCAGCCGCTGCTGTTTGTGCTCATAAAGAGTAAAGCACAAATTTAAACTTGAAATTTGTATTTATTAGGCGCCCGCCTATGCATTGAAAATGCATGGCGGAGGCCTTATGTTATGCACCTAATAAGGGTCCATCACCGTTAATACAGGCCGAACCGTAGGGTCTACCCCCACATACTATACATCAAAACGTTCGTCTCGACGCCGTGAAGCGGGCTTTTTGTACTTGACGCCATTTAAAGTTACCGTGGTGACAAAATTAACCAAAAACCACTTCTCAAAACCACTTCCTAGACACAGTTGACCTCGCAAAAATGCAGACCTCGGCATGGCACTTTTTTTTGGTACAGTGGTTTAGGTGTTGGGCTGGTGCACCAAAGGTCGCAGGTTCGCAACCCGCTGGGGGTACCAAATATTTTTTATTTATTTTTTACAAGTAACAAATAAACAATGTGAACAACTGATATAAATGAATGAATGATGAAAAAATTGCAACAGCAAGAACTACCCCCCGGCCAATACAGCACCACTCACCTGTGGGAAATGGCGCTACACACCATTTTTGTCAAATGTTGAGTTCTGGGCCCAGATTTGGTGAGGCTTAGTTGCTAAAGGAGGTCGATCTGACACATGGCCTTTGGTGAGCTTTGGTGACATTAAGTATTGGCACCCTTTTTGAGGAACTTCCCAGTACAGGATTTGAACCAAACTAACAGAGTACAATCACCCGGTGATACTGGACACAACCATGTTAGTGGCTAACGCTTAGCATGTTGCTAACCGGAAGTAGCTCTAGGAAGGTCTCACTAACTTCTGCTTCACAGTGGTTGTACTTCCTTTAGTAGTTTGTAATGCCTTTAACATTTTTATTCACATATTTAATTTTTTCATGCTACACTGAAGTATTTAATCATTTTTTAATAACACCAATTTTCCATGCTGCTAGGATGCAGACCTTCCCCTGTCGGAAGCTTTGCCTTTGACGGTTACGCGCACCACCAGGCGGGCGCCTTCTTCAACTTCTTCAGAAGTTGAACGTTTCTAGTTAGTTATTGAAGTTGTAACTATTTAAACTGTATGTTGTATCTTTTGAATGCGATTTAAATTATTATGAGTTTACAAATGTTTTTTTATGCACAACTTCTGACTAATATGGACACAACTATCCTTTTATGTACAAGTTTATTATGGAAGCACTCTTACCCCATATAAAGGTCCTAGGTTTGAATCCCAGCCTGGGATTATCATGTTTGTATGTTCTCCCTGTGCATGTGTGGGTTCTCTCTGGGTACTCCAGCTCCCTTTCATAGTCCAAAAACCCAACTGGTTAGGATAATTGGTTTCTCCAAATTGCTTGTTTTGCTGTTGCTTAATTACCTATTTTTAGATAAAGAACTCATAAACACTGAATTCAAACTCAACCCTTTATTCAGCCAACTTTTTACCAAAACTGCAAGTATTTAAAAAAGAACACTATGGACTCTTTGAAGGGGCCAAGCTTGGTGATGGAGCATTACTGGATCTGCGTCTGTGATTGGTTGGGAGGATGTAATGACATGATAGGCTAGAATGCAAATGAAAGGAAAACTGTTCTTCTATTGGACTTTTTCATTTACTCTTTTTTTTCTATTGCATTAGATATCTATTGATTGATATACATTGCTACTGAATTGTTGTCCAGCCCTACTTCATACCAGCAACAGTCACCTGGTCCCTTCCAGTGACAACAGCATTCATGAACAAAATAAATTGCACAAATTGCCTGTTCCACACAATAAATAAAATGTAGACATAACAAAAACTGTCACGGTTGTTTTAAACCAAGATTTTATTGTAAATATTCTGTCACAATTCAAAACATAAATAATTGAGGGACAGTAAATGTTTGCAGACTACAGAATAAAGATGAGGTATGGCTTAATCAAACAAGCAAGAACGTTGATGGAAAATATAGAGATCAAACTCTCTGGTGCAGACAGTGTTCTCACCCACTTTATCACAGGCTCACACAGACAGTGATGAACCCTCACCTGCTGTGCGTTTAAACCTTTTGCACTTTTTTTTTTTTATTGAGAACGGTACTTCCACCAGGGCCCAGAGTTTGCCCTCTGCTCACAACCTCCTCAGTCTGCCTCTGTGACCTCGCTGCTATTTTTGACAGCTTTGAACCCGGGCCTCTGTCGTCTGTGCAGCAGAGGTTAGTCATTTAAAGCCTACAGATTCTCCAAATGATGCTATTCCTCCTTGACTATTTGAAGAGGTTATCCCCTATGTAGGGCTTCGGTCCTTGCCCTTTTGAATAGCAGTCTGTCCTCTGGTGTGGTCCCTGGAAATTTTAAAAATAGCAGCCATTGATTAAGGAACCCACTCTTGACCCATCTATTCTTGCTAGCAATAAGCCAATCTCCAAAATGCAATTCCTTTAGAAGCTTTTAGAGGATTTTAGGTCAGGTTTTGGATCTGTACACAGTTCATAAGCAGCCATTTTAAAACTTTCTAACAATTGAATTCTAGAAAAAGACTGCTGTGGCTGTGTCCTCGTCCTTTTAGATTGATCAGCCGCTTTTGACACAGTGGATTACAGGGCATACTTTTTTTTTTTTTTTACAACTCAGCTGATTTATTGCAATACACTTTATAAAGGAATCAGGGATTTTTGTATCTCTCAGCTTCAGAGGGACAGAAAATGCTATTGCATGTCTTTTAAATGGCACCTTTATAGTTTAACCCCATTTCCCATATTTAAGACTCCCTTCACTGGATGACTGCATAATTTAGGATACATTTTGAAATGATTGTATTTGTTTTTAAAGCTTCTCATGGCCTTGCCCCACCCTTCCTGTCCGAGCTGTCACACCTCTACACACCTTCCTGTTCCCTCAGGTCAGCTGATCAGCTGCTCCTGAGTGTGCCAGAGATGAAGCATAAGCTCAAAGGAGACCATGCTTTTGCTGTGAAAGCTCTGAAATGATGGACATCAGACAAGCCTGTTCAGAGTCTGTTTTCAAATCCCTTCTTAAAACCCACCTCTGCTCCCAGGCCTTTGACACCATGTGAAATGTTGGCTTATGAACAGCTTTTAGTCATCGCATTTCATATTTCATTTATTTCCATTTTACTTTTTGGAAACTCCCCATTAACTCCTGTAAATGGGGAGTTTTTCTTTCCACTGTCGCTTCATGCTTGCTCAGTATGAGGGATTGCTGCAAAGCCATGGACAATGCAGACGACTCTCCCATTAACTCTACGCTTCTCAGGAGTGAATGCTGCTTGTCAGGACTTTGATGCAATCTGCTGGGTTTCCTTATATGGGAAATTTTTGACCAATCTGTATAATATGATTGAATTTGACTTTGTAAAGTGCCTCGAGATGACATGTTTCATGAATTGGCGCTATATAAATAAAATTGAATTGAAAAATTTAACTTCAACTTGACTGTGTCAGGATCCCCACCGGTCCTATTACTTTGATTTAGATTCCTGGGGATCCTACAGTTCTGTTTGTGTTTTTTTGTTTGTTTGTTTTTTTAGCAATTGTATGATTGTCTCATTATTTTAACAGAGTGGTGTTTTATTTATTGTAGTTCATATATCATCGGTTTAACATTGTATCGTGTGACTGCTTTTTCATTTATTCTGTACATAGATAGCACTTTGGCCCTCTGGGTGTTTAAAGCGCTCTGCAAATAAAGCTGGTATGGTTTTTTTAGTTCAGATTAGTCGATTGGTAACAAGTCATCAAATTTCGGGCAGTTTTAGCTGACTTTGGAACAACTCAAAATAAAAATGTCTGATTTGGTTAAAATGCCACTGTATATTAGCAAATACTAACAGTCTACAACTGTGACTCCACCAATAAGCCCCTTACAGCTCCTTAACAATAACTTTTTTGTATCAGTTGTGCAGCAGCATTGAAAACAGTGTCTCCCAGTTGTTTGAAATCTATCCCAACTTACTCAGGATCAACTGATTTGTCAAATATGCTCATGAGGTGGCCTGATAAAAAAGGGTCTGCTTTGCTTTTTAGTCGGCTCAAGTTTTGCGCATCTACTGATCTACTCATCAGTTTTTGATTACTGCTCTGGCTGAGAGAAATGAGCCATTGTATTAAGACAAACCTATACCCCAGCTGAAAGAGAACTGAAAAAGGTCTCAAAGGAAGTTTTTACCCCCCCCCCCCCCAAAGGAATTATAGTTCATTACAATGCCTTTGTTGTTATGTATAGTTTTTAATTACACTTATAGTGTTTGTGTGGAGAACTTATCCATTAACAGCATGAGAGAAATAAAATATGTTTAGTGTAATGTCTGTGTAATTACAGCTGTTTGGTCTAGGCCTCAAAGGTTTTTACAGAACTCGTGTTGTTATAAGATGCCAAATATTTCACAGTTCCATCTGTTATAAAGCTTTTAATCAAACGCTCTGGCTTCAAAGTTCAAAAGGTACCAGTGATTCTGTTAGAAATATCTTTTTTTATTATTAAAGTGGAACCCTTTTATTTTACTTTATTGAGTTTTACGTTATTGAATAAAGTAAAATTCAATAATTTTACTTTTATTGAGTTTTATCTTATTGAATAAAGTAAAATTCAATTTAAAAATTTATTTTACTTTGTTTATTATAAAGTCACATGAACGGTGCCGATAATTGTGAAAGGAACTCTAGTTGCTGAGCGAAAAGCCAGTGTTTGTAAAGCCTTCCTCAGCCAAAGTGCTTTACAAGCATCAATAAAAGATATTTTGAGAGGCCTTCATCCCATTCTGGAAAGCGTTGCACAATCAAAGGATAGTAATGAACACAGACTTCACCAGAGTGACGAAGCAATGCGGTTTATGTTGAAAAAAACATTCCATTAAACCCATTGTCCTAGTGGGACGAAAACACCGCGTGCATTACATAGCATTCTGGGATGTGATTATTATTAGGGTTTTCCCAACAATTGATTTCCATCACCAGCAAGAACAACATGTCTACTTCAGTCACTGAGTCACTGGAAAAAAGTCAATATTTCTTATGTACAAACATTCAAAGTTTAGAAGACCTGGATGAAACCAAAGTGAGAACTAGTTTGGGTCAAATAAACGATAAACAAGGACTTTACAGACTAACCAATCAAATTCCCACACAAGCTGTTCCTGCTTTTTCATGCGTATTATCCATAAAACAGAAGCTTTAAAAGGGTGAATGTGTTGTTGTTGTCACCATGTTGTCAATCGTCACAGTGCCAAATACATTTTTACACGATAGCTGAGATTTTGTTTTGATTATTTAAATAGTAAAACAAGACAGTTTTACTCTAATTCAAAAGGAAGGCTGGATCCAAACCTTTTTTACCCAGTTTCACACTCTGGAAAGGCAAAATAATAAAGACGACAACAACTTAAAATACAACGTAAGTATTATTTGCTATTTTGGGGGGCAAGTTGATTTAGAAAATATCAATTAGAGCGTTGATCATGTTTGTGGCATAAGACAAGTTTGATCTGGAGGATATTAGCAGTATGGGAGTATATGTAGGGGAGCAGGGAGTGGGTGTAATATAAGAGCTCACAACTCTTCTAGAGATAAGAAATCCATGTAAAACTGAGAGAGTGAACCGCAAGCCTGGGAGATGAAAGAGAATAGGAGAGCAGCAGAAAAAAGGTTATTCTCACAGGAATGACATCTCATCACTTTTCCCATGCATGTATTACAATTTTGAACTTATATATAGTATGTTTCCCAATATTTTGTTTATGTACAGTAGATAAGGCTGTGAATAACTTATGTGCAATAAGCTATTTAAACAAGGTGCTATAAGCCGTGCATTAAGCCTGTGCAATAATCCTGTATAAACTGTGCAATAAGCCTGTGCAATAGTCCTGTATAAACTGTATAATAAGATATGTGCAATAACATATTTATACATAGGAGTGTACAGAATTGTATATTGTATATAGCTGCATAACTGTATCTAACTGATTGTACTTACCTACTTTGACACCTTCTTCTGACTTTTGACTATTGAGCCGATGGGACAAGTGAATTTCTCCACTGTGAGATCAATAAAGCTTATCTTATCTTAATAGTATGTAACATATTTTGTATTAACAAAAAACGAGGGCGAATTACTAGAATAAATTTTTGCTCATTTGGGTGTGAAAATCATTTCAATTAGTTCTTCAGTGTAAACAAGAATTTGATGCCAGACCTAAATTCTATGGGTAGCAGAAGATAAAACCATACCCCTGCTTTAATGCTAAGTTTCTGCCATGCTTTCTGCCAGGATCGTCTGTTTTGGGTTTTTTTGGGCGGGTTCACCGCTCTCTGCTCTGCTCCGCTAATTCACAGGAGCAGCTACACCTGTTGATACCCATTTCCCTTAATTTCTCCCGCTTCTGATCCTGCATTTACATGCCGGTCTCTCACAGTCATTCCCTGCCAGATTGTCAATAGCCGTTGAGTGAATAGCTGTCCAGCTGTCCTTGTCTGCATCGCCTGCAATGATCCCGTGTTCTTGTCTTTGGATTCTCCTGTCAAGCCTCGCTTAGGACACCTCATTGGCTCTCTGGCTCCTGGACGTGACCTTGGACTGTTTTTGACCACGAGCCCAGCCCTTTGTTCCTGTTTAGCCTCTCCTGCCTACCAACCTGTGCATGACCCCTGTTTGTCTCCTGGACCTGCTCCTTGCCTCCAGCCCAGTCGGCCATCATCTCCTGCATTATTTCAGCCTGCACAGACTCTTCTCTGCTGTCCTACGGACATTAGTTTTCCTGCACCAGGGTTTGTTTATTTTTTATTATTTTTTCTAGAAATAAAATTTTAAGTGCAACAATTATGTGGCTTGAAGCTGAGGTACTCTGTTTGAGCATTACAGTTTCTTCATAAAGAATGTGTCTATTGACACAAAACCTACAGAAAATTGCTGTGAGCATCGACCTTCATTGAACAGAGGATCAAACCAACATGAAATGTTGAACGGCTGCAGGTAGAAAACCGTGGTGGACAGTTTACATTTTGCTTCCAGCCTGGAGAAAACAGAGCTATGGCTGGTATTGGTTACATCTCAAACATAATGCATTTTATTGTAGTTACAGAGTAGGCCATTACATTTTAAACCAACTTTGTGTCAGCAGCAACAGGAAGACCAAGGTACATATGAGACAAGTCCGGGATAAACTAGTGGAAAAAACTAGAGTATGATCCACAAATGGAAAGAGTAATGGCACAAACCTTTCAACACATGGTCTTACACCTAAACTGACAGGCCAGGCACGGAGAGCATTAATCAGAGAATAGCCTGGAGGCCCTTGGTGACTTTTGAGGAGCTACAAAGATCCATTGCTTAGGTGGGAGAACCTGTTAACAAGGTAATTAGTTGTTCCCTCCATTAAGAAAACCAGTAAAATACAATATAAAGAGATCTACTCAGCACCTGGAGAGACGGCATTTCAATTTTCTGCACCCTAGAGACTTAAAGTACACAAATAAAGAATCTAATAAAAGAAGAAAAAGTGGATTTGGACATATGTCCCCTATAATAAAATTGGCATAAAGAGTTTTACAATTCTCACATTTTTTTAATCAAATTTTTACCATTCTAAAACCAATGTATACACCCATCAGTCCAATACTGGACTGCTACAAACATTTGGCCCAGTCCAAAAGTTGGTTCTGTTAATCTTTTTTCCTTCCACTGCACAATCATGCACCATTTTATGTTGGTCTATCACAAAAAAAAAAATCACATCAAAAAAGATCAAAGCTTTTTGTGTAAATGTGATAGAATGGGGGAATAAATTCAACAGGTTTGAACACTTTTGCAAAGCACTGAATGCTGAACGTCCTCTTTGCATCAGCAGACGTGTTAACGTGATGGGTGTCCTCCGTGCCACGGCGTCCCATGGGACTAATAAAGCTCAAACTCTATTAAATCCATTAGGCAAGCTCATGGAAATGTTCTACTCTCTCCCTCATCTTGAAAAACGGACGTCTTCCACTCACCGCTTTTGTATTTGTGCAACGAGAAACACAAGCAGTGTCCCCTCTCTACTCAACCCTTTCTTTATTTTTCTAAAAAAGAAGGTTTGCGCTGAACTGAATCACTAACACAGCAGCCCAAGCTAACAATAGCCCAGCCTTATAAATGAAACCAAGTAAAGCAAACTGGGTCAGTTTGCATTCTGTAGTTTTATAATGAGCTTTTTATGCTTTGATGAATAAACTGAATGAGATCTAACATTTTACTCGGTAGCCAGTGTCTGTAAAGGGAAGACTACACAACATTAAAACCAAACATATATCCACGACGCTCTGCAGTTTTTAACTTAATGTTTGCTTCATGGCCAGAAAATAAACGGGGTCAATTCATTTTAAAGGACTTCAAATAGTATGTCCACCCCCCCAAAAAAAATGCTTTGTGCGTCCAGTAGCTAAGGAGCTAGGTTAGCTTAACTTCTACTGACAACTCACTTTATATGTCACTGTTTGTGTGTGTTGAGTAAAAGAAAAAAGCGCTCTACATTCCTCAGAGAGAAAGACACAGACTCATATCCAATGCTCTTTATGAAAGAAACCTGTCAGCCCCTATCAGATCTCTCTTTCTCCCCTCTCCCTTCATCTCTCTCTCTCTCTCTCTACTCTTTATATTTGTCTTGCTCTGTTCTCTCACATCCACCCGCCCCCCCCTCCAGCTTTACCCCCTCTGTTTCTCATCTGGCTCTCTCTGTCTTTTTCTTAGAATCCATCAGGGTTTCGCTTTGAACCAGCTTTTCCTCTCGCTCCGTCCGTGTTGAGGGCATTCATGATGAAACTGAGATTCTTGCCTTACATCTGCTGGCCTGCATTTCGCCTTACAATACAGTAATAATAATAAAATAAAAAAAACTTTCAGGACTTTCCTTTGGAATCTGCTGCAAGTTCAGTAAGAGGGTAAATTATATAAATTAAATTAGCAACCCGTGAGCTTTTCACAGTTGTTCAAATCAACAGTTTCCACCTTCTTTGTCTTGCTCGGCCACTTGTGTTGCCTAATTTTGAACATGACAATGTCTTTTTTTCTTTTTTTCTATCAGCCTTCCTTGTCTTTACCCCCTCTGTCCTTGACCCTTCTTCATGGTGTTATAGGAGCCATGGGGGTTTGTGGCTGGTCACTGGTGTGGCGCCAGACAGGAAGCAGCTGACCGCATGCGCAGGAAGTTGGACAATAAAGGACACGCTGGATCTCGGGCATGAAGAGAGGGACTCTGGGTATCCATCGTGTGTCTGTGTGTTGGTAAATGTGTGTGTGGTGTGCACCATTGTTTTAAGAGGTGCCATGTTGCAATGGGACGGATGGCTGCTTGGTGCGCCTCTTACGCTTTTATCAATCCTGTCAGATGCTTAATGAATGCTCAAATGTATAAAAACTACATTGAAGTACATCGATTCTCATAAACACATCAGGTCTATAACTTTTCAAAATAGGCCTGAAGAGTGAATATTTTTCCAGGATTCAACGAAATTCAAAATGGAAATTGTCTAGGAGTGAAGGGGCTGCAATTCTTTCTGGCGAGCGATGGTCCCAAATGTGGATTTGGGACCATCTGGATCTTGATGAATACCATGAAGAGCAATGCAAAGTAAACTGACTGGCCTAAGATGAGCATAACTTCACATTGTGTGGAGGAATAAAACAATCCTGTCACAATTTCACACAAAGTAATGTGGACAGCAGAACCTTTCAAACAGCTCAGATTGGGAGAAGGCATTCAGGCCACTGGTGTGGTGTGTGGTGTGTTATTCTATGGCCAGGCCAGCCAGACCGTCCACACGTAGCCGGATATCTGGGAAAGCAGATGTGATTTTATGCGGTTTTGCCTTTCATCCACATGTAAACGACATTTTACATCCCTAAAAACAAATCATTTCAAAAACTTTGGCAATTCTGAAAACTCCAGGCAAAGTGGAGATTTCGAAAAACTCAGTTTTTGAGCCTTCGTCAGTACATGAGAAGACAGAGTTTTAGGGTGCGACGCTGACGTCACATGTTAAAGGCCATTGTTAAAGATTTGGCCATACAGTGGAGTAAAAAATGAATGCTGTCAGAGAGGTGCTGATTTGCACATTGTTGTTTTTGTGATTGACTGTTAATATGAGTCTAATCAATGTTAAACTGGACAAATTTACTAACATACAGTATCTCTGGTAGTTTATTTCCAACTGATGTTACCTGAGCTCCACACAGCATTTCCTGTCTTGGCCTCGATATCGAGATTTCAAAGTTAAAGCGTACATGGAACATTATTAACATTACAGTTGTTTCAGAGGCTTTTTGCTTATTTGTTTTTACAAGCCAAAGCTGCTCCAATATGTTGAGGTGCAAAGGAGAAAAAGCGCTTGGAGGTCAGCTGTTTAAAACAGGCACAATGCTATTCAACATCACTTTTATTTTGAAGGACTCTGACTGGCTCACATAGGTTCTAGCATTGCCACTGCCCCTATGCATGCATGGTCAGTGGGGAATTTTCATGGGTTTATGTGAATGAAAACATTTCTGAAAACGACCCTGTGTGAGTGCGGTATTATTTTTAAAAGCGATGTAGGGGAGATATTGGTTTTTATAAATACGTGTGTGCAAGGCCTTAGACTCTCCGGTCTAAAACTTACCGGATTAATCACAGCACGGGAGGCGGGAATTTATGATGCGCCACTGTTTACCCATAATGCACAAGCGCTTGTCTGTAACCATAACAGTCAAACAGAGCGATATTTTAATAATGCCCTTTATCATGTCCTGAATGAGCTGGATATATCTTTATGAATGCAACAACTGACTGCTGTAAGAGCTAAAAGAGAGCGTGTTGCTTGAAGTTTGTGTCACATCCGTAGTTCTCTGATTGGTTCTACCCTGTTAGTCCCGCCTTTGAAATCGGGTTCTACCACCAGTTTTCCCGACTGATAGGTCGTGTTTACGGAGTAAGTCAGTCTGGCTGGCCAGGCTGTTTATTCCACTGACATCTGCTTAGTCAGCTACCACATGGTTTAGTCACGTGGTTGCTGACCAGCCAATCAGATGCACATTTTTAAAAAGACAAACTAACACTGTTGACCTCACTTAAACTGTCAGATAACAAACCATACCATATGAACTTTATTTATAAAATGCTTTAAAACAACCACAGTTGTAAACTATAACCATAAATTAAAAGATCAAGAACATGTAAATATAGCATGGGAACAATAAAAGATGAAATATAATAAAACCAATTAATAAGAAATTGCAGGCAGTGGGGGCTTGTCAATAGGGGGCCCTCAAGCCGTGATCAAATTTGTAGGAAATCAGTGTAGACACTGTGAAGACAAATTAGGAAATAAATATGTAATCATCACATTTGTTCTCTCATATAATTACTTTAGATTTTTCAGCATTTCTGTTCCATTTTAGATGTGATTGTGGTTATTTGTATTTGTAGGTCTACTAATTTTAATGTTTCAATGTCGTGGGGTACCAGAGAAATGAGTGTGTATGTACGTTGTAACACTTATAGCTTCCATATGACTTACATGCTGGTCTCTAATTGGTAGCTTAAAGAGTCTCTGAAGCTCTCTGTGCTGTGTTCAATCAACGCTTTTTGTGTCATTTTTCCTCCGGTCGCATTAATTCATCATGCCTGTTAGTCAAAGCGACACCCCTGGCAGCTTAGATGAGCAGAAATGTACGTAACTCATCCATACGGATGCAAAAGGAAGTGTAAGACAACAACGACAAGACAGGAGAGACTGGTGCAGCGAAAGCAAATCCTATTATTTTTATTATTATTATTATTATTTACAAAACAATAAATTTACAAAGCTTATGCTGCAGAACTTAAAATAAATAAAGGAACTTGGAACAGACTGAGCAAACTTAAAAATCCAGGAGTAGACAAATGACCGTAGATGGATTTATGTTCAAGTAGAGTTTATTGTAGTGTGGTAATCTCCAACCAGGCACACTAATTAGGAATTAATTGAGGAGTCATTCATATATATAAAAAATGTCTGTGGTTTGAATATGATTAACCTCAAATATCATAGTTATTGCTGCTCTCTAAACCGCAGCCTTAAGGAATATCTTACTATATTAGTGAGTAATATAAACATAAAAGCACCAATCGCATGGAAGGAGATTATTGACATGCCTCAAGCTACCTTATGGACAAAAGACAGGAACAAAGCAAGTCTGTAAATAGTGCAGTTGTATGTCTGTGTGCTCCCAGTGGCTCCTGCACGCTTCCTTATCTGAAAACCATCGACTCCATTGCTCTTGTGAAGTCAACGCTTCCCATTGTTCCTGGAAAGAGTGGAATTTCGCCGCTGGTACAATGGGACAGCCGGAGCAAGGACAATAAACGAGGAAAGGTTCTGACATGGACGTATATGGCAGTAAAAACGACAACAGGAATTTTTTAGCCCTCTCTTTATATATATATATATAGATATCTATCTATATTTGTGTTTCAGGCTGTTTGATTTAGCTGTGGATCAGAGTAGCTCACTACAAAGCCAGTCCAACACAGAGAGGCTTTCTTTGTGTGCACTTGCTCAGTCAAACCAAAAACCCCATTTAGAGGTAAATGATACTACAGGGATCGTTGACACGTCTTCACTTACTTAGGCTTTCAAATGAAAAAAAAACAAAACATTCTACGCACCATTTGACTTGATCCTTAAAACCGATTTCCTGTCGTTAAATGAATCTCGTTTTGAAAGAGAAAGGAGAAGGAGAAATTTACACAGCAATTAAGATAAGATGCCACGTGGGTTGTGACAGGAATTAACGTAGGTTTAATATTGCTACATAGTAAAATGAAAATACTTTTTAAAATATTTTCTGTTGCTGTGCTTTCATGCCTTCACAAAGAGAAAAGCAGAGGGGTGGGAGTGTGATGGTATAGACTGTGTTTCAGGACAATAGCCCAATGCTTATGGGTATACTAAGATGCTGTTAGCAAATATCTGCTGTTTGTTTTAGTTTCCAGAGTCTATAAGGGGTAAAATACTGAGGTGGGTGTGTGACGGTATTAGTCTGATTTAGTGCAAAAGGTTTTAGGGAGGAAGATTAAGTGGTGGCACAATAAAAGCCTGCTGAGGGTGAACCATTTTCACAACTTGATTTTTTACTCCACCCAAAATGTTCAAGAACTTTAAAATCCAAAATATAATCGCTGGGCCCATCAAATTGATCAACTAAATATAAGTCGCCTTGAGCAAAAGGTGACTTAAAGAAAAATGAAGGAAACCAACTTTAACCCGACCCTAACCCAAGCGCAAAGCATATCTGTGCCTGTGAATGCCCAGAAATGCTTTTCAAACAAATCACTTTTATTTTCCAGAGGCCTGGGAGAGGAGATAAAATTCCTCATCGTAACTCAAAGATACTGCTTACATTATGTAAGGAAGAGTTCGGCGATGACCTGGGCAAGCGTGTCGGATGACATTCAGTAAATCAAACAGATTAGTTTTTTGGAGAAACACAGTAAATGTCTTTCTTATATGGCAGAGATAACGTCCAAAATAAGGCATATATTAAAAGAAATTGTTATGTAATATTCATCTTTCTTCCACTTTTTAAAGTCCCATCACCAAAACTGGACTTTTCATGGGCCAACAATGTGTGCTTAAGGCTTTGTTGCCCTTGTTGTGTGTGTTTGTGTGTTTGTTTGTGTGTGTTCAATAATGGCAGCTGGAATTTAAAGATGAAAAGATATGATAAATTGCCCTTTGAGGTCTGTCCTTATAGACACAGGACTCATTCGCTTGTGTGCCTGTGTGTGCATGTGTGCAGGTGACATGTTGCCGAGTCTCCAGGCTTATCCTCGTCAATCTTCCAGGCCAAGACCGCATCATTGAAAAGGTTACAAGACGTCTGCAAAGCAAGCAGACAGGCAAAGGCACTGGTGATTTTATGCTGTCACTGAAATAAAATAAAAAAAAAAGCAGGCAGAGAGGAAGAACAACAGGGTTAAAAAGAAGGTATTTCCCACAGTGCTAAGAATATGCAAAGAATTTACAGATGTTTCGGTCTAATAACCTTTGTTTGTCTGATCGTCTGGAAACATGTCATCCAAAATCAGAAAACCATTTGCAAGGCGTGAGACATGTTGCTGTTTCACATTCTTAGTTTGTGCACCGTGAATTCTAGAGAACGGAGTGTTTCTTTTCTTTGTTTCTCTGTCTGAGCAGCGTCAACATTGCCCCTTTACATACCTGAGCGCGTATCAACAACTTCTTAGAGGCATTACTCGGGTGATTTTTTGCCAGCGGCAGAAAGAGGCGGAGGCAAACACGTGAGGCAGGCCAACCACACGGCAAAATGAAACAAAACAAGGTCAGATATTGTTGTTTGAAACAGGTTTGTCAGTAAAATCAGATGTTTTTTTTCTGTTTTGGATGCTGTGGTTACATGAGATCCATCGTTGTGTTTGACTGGAATAGCAAAAATCTCCTCTTAAATATACATATTTGATTGCTTAAATTTGCATTATGTTGAAATTTTAAGGCTTATTGCTTCTGCAATATATTGTCTACTGGGAAAAAAAAAAACTTAAAACATCATGCTATTCAGAACTAATGTAATAGCACACATAATAATGCCTCTATATGTATATTAGAATATTTTCAGAATGTTAATTTGAGTACTTAATATCAAAAAGTTAAACTCGCATGTTATATACATTGTAATGAAAATCAATAAATCATTTTCTAAGAAAGTTTGAGTGTCACAAAAAACCAAAGGAAAATAAAAGTTTTTAACCAACAAATGTTATGCTATGGCCTGAGCAATCTTAAAGACTAATAGTAATGTGGGTGTCAGCCAGCAATCAGTTACTGATAGAGGACGCTGCAAATGGTGTTGCTAGAGAAGCCGGCTGTTAATGGAGCGCCTGTCAATTAAAAGTTGAGTGGAAGGAAAGAGTGCGGTAAACAAAGGTTCAAATGCAACAGACATGACCGACGCCTTGAGACGATTGTGAGACAAAGCTAATTTGGAGGAGAGTCATACGTTATGAAATGTAGCTCAAGACCCCCTGTAGACAGATGCATCCATGACATGAGCTGCAACAACTCCTGAAGCTGAGGCTGCTGCAGAAGCGTCTTCCCTGGACCAAAGAGAAAAACAAATGGAAGTGAAGCTCAGTAGTCCAAAGTCCTCTGTTCATATGAAAATAGATTTTGCATTTTATTAGGATATCAAGGCCCCAGAATTTGGACGGAGAGTGGCGATGGACAGAATGCAGGCTACTTAAGGGCCCGTGTGAAATTTTACAGTCAGTGATAATGTGTGCAGCTGACTGGCGAGAAGTTTTAGAACCCTTACGTCTGCTGACAAGCTAAAGACGTTCGTTTGGTTTTTCACTTGGTCTTAACTTTGACCCACAGTGCTAAACAAACCAATACCTCATTTAACGACCATGACGTCACTGTGCATGATGGGCCAGAAAACGAGAAAAGAAGAGGAAGATAGAAGACCGTGCTAAATCATGGAACAGGAGCCTGACCTAGTAATGACTGTATGTACTACACAGTTCATGGACATGCTTTCCCATAAGTTGACATTTTAGCATTAAAAATCCTTCTTTGCTATAACAGTCTAATTGCAAGAGGAGCTGAATTTCGGTGATACGTAGGTGTAAGTGCGTAATCATCAAAATGAACAAACTGTTTAAGTCATTCACTCTGAATTTTCCACATAGTATGAGTAACTTTTTGAATGAAGTAACTAAACTCTCTGTGATTTCCTAATTTAACATGTGTACATGTGTTCTGATTAGCTTGTAAATGCTGCTCTATATGTTCTCTGCTAGCATATAAAGGTCTCAGTGACATACTGTCATAGTGAAAGAATAGAAATATACCTTTAAATTTACTAAGAAACATAATGTGTGTTGAAATGTAAGCTATAGAATCACAGAATAACTCCGTAGACTGAATTGACCCTGGAAGAAAATAGCACATGGCCTGATGTTTCAGAGCTACTTTTCCTCGTCTGTCTTTGCCCTGCACGTGAGTCCCTGGAGATAACTGAAAGTGTAAAAGCTGACACATTGGTATTTTCAAAACTTGAGCCAAGTCTTCGAAGTACTTGTTTTTAAAAATAATAATAATAATAATGAAAACATGGAATGAATTCATGAGATGCCAGGGACTTTCAGCAGAACTTCAAAAATGTGCTGCAGGTGCAGCATGACAATTTTTTTTTAACTGCATTATTAAAGATAAAGAACAGGTTACGTAGCCTCTGCGCACGTCTCAGTAGCCATCCTGCGATCGCTCTGCATATCTTAGGGCATCCGTGACGGGTTGCAAACACTATGCGCAAACAAAAGTGAAACATCCAATCACACATCACATCCAGTCGGCAGATGGTGAACATCAGGTGTTTGCGTGTCAGGTGACTCTACCTTCACATCACTCATGCGACAGATCACACCACATTTTTCTCCCACGTGATTCTCTTTTTTAAACCACGCTTGTCCTAGTTCCCGTCCACAGCTGACAACTCGTAGAACACTGTCAATCATCGCAGATTAGAAATCATGTCTCTTAATCTCTGTTTTTGTCTCTGCTGCCAGCCCCATAACATGGCCATACAAATAAATAGATAAAAATAAGTTTGTTTTTTCTTTCCTGCTGGTTCATTATCTTATTTGAAACTCATGAAAACCTGGAACAGCTATCGCAATTTGTCGCCCGCAGCCTTACCAACATTGCTTTATGTCCAGCATAAAGCAATTTATTTATTTGTTTAACTATAATTGAATGTAATCGTCACAACCGTAATCAAAGGATCCTATTTTCACACTTGCTCATGTTAAGTAATTCTGCTGAGAAAACCGGCTTTTCTTGCCAGCTCAGAAGAATACTCTAAAGGAAGCTTTCGGCAAAAAGGGAATACAAATCCATCATTACTGAGTGAATCTTGATCATTTTTGCTGATTTTTTTAGTGCAACTATATTGAATTATTATTGTTAATTGGTTATTCCCACTAATAAACAGAAATATTAGGGGGGGGGATGAAAGAACAGCACAACAACTAGAAACCAATCATTTCACAAGACTGAATCAGCATCCATCCATCCATCCATCCATCTATCCATCCCTACATCTATCAATCCAGTTTTTATTACTTAAAATGTGCAGGAACCATGTAGGTTTAGCTTCCTATTAGTTGCTATAGGATTGCCTATGTGCACAATTAAGACATAAACAAAGATATAAACTGATATTATAGGATTACCTATATAATATCAGTTTATATCTTTTTTATAGTTAAACTGTTCTACTGAAACATCATTAGTTCAACTTATTTTTAGTCCAACTGTTTTTAATGTTCTATTTTGTTTCTACATTTTATTCCTACTTGCTTTTATTCTGTTTTATTTTCCTATACTTTAATCATGTAAAGCACTTTGCATTGTCTCTGTACTGAATTGTGCTATACAAATAAATTTGCCTTGCCTTGCCTTGCCTTATGTCTTCATTTTTTGAGGGAAATCGATCTGACAGAACTCCTCTTTCCCAATAAGTACAGAAGATAGAGATTATTACTGTCATGCCAAATAAAAACCTTGATCACAATATTAAAAAAAGGAAATAAAATATATCCCACAATATTGGAAAAAAAATAAACGGAAATAAAATATATCCCAAATTCAGGGACTGCCAGAAAGTGAGCGATGCGGTTGCTGCTCTTGTTTTAGCCGAGCGGGCTGTGGGATGATTGTCAGCTCGTGAACCAAGCTAATTGGTTCTCCTCTCTTCAGCTCTTTCCTTCTGTCTCCTTAGCTCAGCACTGCAGTATTGTGAGTTCCGCCGGGAGTTCGTGGCTGCACTCTGTCGCACACAAACAACACACTCACGCTCCAACACAGCTCGGGAGTGTGGCCAATGAACAAATTACCTACACTCCCAAAGAGATTCAGACTCTTCCTGTATTTGCAAACAGCTTCTGTACCAACTCCCACACATCTCTCTCTCTCTCACACACACACACACACACAACTCAGCACGAACAGTAGTCTTATAGCTGTGTGTATAAAGCTCATTAGACAATGATAAATTCAGTAAGCTCGAGTTTAGGCCCTGAGAGAACCTTGAGGCAGATTACACCTAATTAAAAGGTACGACGGAGACTGAAAGTCATATCCACGCACACATTTAAACAGACCCTGACATACAAAGTGGTGCTCATCACCCTATGTATTATTCAGATGTAGTTGTCAAAGTGAATAACTGTTGTTTACTCGCTTGTCTCATGAAATCCTGCATTTACTTGCAGCTTGATACCCTCACACGTTTTTTTTTTTTTCTTCAACGTAACGTGCCTCAGCTTCCTGTGTTGTTCCAACGCCTTCTCCCTCTGCAGATTATTCACACCTAACAAGCACTGTGGGTTTGTGAGGAATATGTTCTTTGCAAAACAAGTACTTATTTTTGAAAACATATGCGTTTTTTTTTTCTTCTTTGTTTGTTTGGTTTTTTTTCTCTGCAAGTCGCATCTGATGAAATCTGGTTCTTTTTTTGTTGCAAACGCACACAAAGTAGGGCTTCTATTTTAGGTGAGAGGAGAAAACCTCTGTGAGAGGGAAAAAAAAGCGAAGCACTTCTCCCTTTTGCAGACCCTCTTTGCTGCAGAGAAAAACTATGGTTAATTAATGACATTTTGGGGAAAATGAAAGATGGTGAGGCAAAAAAAAAAAAAAAAAAAAAGGGAATGTGTTTCAGAGAACAGCACAAAGCGTATACATTTGGGCTCACACGGTCTGGGCATCGTTCCCAAATTATGAGCTCACCGCCGCATATCAGCGGTCAGCCGATTTGTGTCCAGGAAACATTCAACCTTGGTCAGACGGTGCAATTTTAAGCAGATGAGCAGAACTCAAGGAGGCATGGGAATTGGCTGGGAGTGATGCACTGCAAACAGCTCAGAGAGCAAAGACAAAAATCACAGAAAAGTGGGAGAGAACCACTAACAAATTCTCAAGTTTAATTAGAGTCAACGTTTTAATGTGGACCTTTCAAACCCGAGGGTCCATTTTCCAAAAAAATGCATACTCATAGGCATTTCTCCACTTGTACAATGCCTAAACTTCTAATCTTGTCATTAACTAACATAGAGGTCCTGGAGGATGATGTGGATGTGAAAATTTGAGAGTATTTTTTTCTGAGCCTAAGTAAATGAGATTTAAATGCCACCAAAATAAATGTTTTTGTTTACGTGCAAAACGTATTACTTTTGCCGTAAAAAAGGAAATAAACATAATAAATTGTAACTACAACATCTTGGTTACATCTCTAGCAAGTTTGGTGTCCACACAACGAGCAATTGAGAAGGCATACATGTTCAGATTGAAAAAAAATGCAGGTGGACCCCTATTGTGCCAAAACTGTGCCATTTTGGCACAATTTTGGCACAATTTTTTGAAATTTGGAACTTATTCTTGAAATTAAAAACGTTGGATGCTATTATATATTTGTTAGATACTTTTATAGAGGAGTCTAAGATAAAGACCTGGACACATGATAAGTGTGTCTCGGTCTCAGTTAGTCAGCTATAAGCAAGTTGTTTTTAATAAGGAGCTTGAAAGGGGGCTCGTGGGCTTAAGGGGTTAAGAGGAACCTGTTATTAATGGGGTTGCTCCTGAAGTAGCACATCCTAACATAACATCCTATTAACATTGCTGAGGCAGCATTTTCAAAAACATGACCAAAAGTGTCAAAATACAGAGACCCACATATTTATTTTATTCAAGGGTATTCTTCGAGAGATTTTCAGCAAAAAGGTTGTAAAAAGTTAAGATATTACCTACCATCGCTTACTCTCTTGACATCTTCATTTGATATGCACGCATATCCCAGTGAATTACAATATCACTGAGATGTTTTTACAATGTACATCATTTCAACACATACGTTATAGATTCATTTCGCACATAACGCTACGTTTTAAATGTTTATTGTAGTTATCTTTGCTGATCATGGCTTATACTGTAACTGATTAGAATACGACAAGAGACCAATAAAGAAGTATTTTTAAAACAGAAAAGTTACGTCACGGCCAGTGATGGACAATAATTGGATACACTTACTCGGTTACACTTTAATCTAGTAACATTTTGAAAAAGTAGGTGGCAATTATCACCTATTTAGTATGTGTGAGGGGGGGATGCTTTTTAGTTCTTCCTTTGCACATTTAAATCATTCAGTTTTGGTCTATATGAAGTGGAACTACAACACTTTGGTCTGAAATCACAAATCCATATTGCGGTATTATTGCTAGTGGAAGTATTTGTGTTGCAGGATGTCGGATAGGTGAGCCCAAATTGACCAAAGATTTTAACCTGGCTGCGCGATTCAACACAGTGGGACCAAAATACAAAGGCGAACAGAGTACGGCACGGCTGTTGGTGTGCTCTGATTGGAGAATATGAATTAAGTGGAAAATAGAAAATTAAACTGTTTTCAGATCTGACCATTTTTGAGCATAGAAACAAAGCTGGCTGCCCCTGAGCAGGTCCTTTGGTATTCACTTTTGACATTCACACGGCCTCATCAGTGCACAATAGATCATATTACACCCCTAAAACCTCAGAAAATAGGAAATTTGTTGTCACGGCCCCTTTAAGAATAAATTTGGAAGAATACCTCCTTTAGGGTTGTTCAGCAGACAATCATTGACACCCTGCACAAGAAGGGTAAACCACCAGGCCATTGCCAGAGTAGCTAGTTGTTCTATCAATTAATCTATACTGCCCAGAGCACCATTTCAAAAAAGAAAGCAGGAGCACTTGGAGCAAAATAAGCTCCAAGATTAATTAATCATGGCCTGCTGCATATGGTGTTACACTGTAAGCACCGTAAGACAACATGCATGTACCTCTAGGAGCTAAAATGTCTGAAGGTGGTGGTTGATTTGTAGATTCTCACTTAAATTAGTTAAACTGGACAGAACTGAATGGAATAATTCTGCACATGACATAGAAATACATAAAAAAATCCATATTTATACATATTTATGAAGCCTTTCAGTTGATGAACACATACAAAAAAAGAGTCTTCTCAGATGTTTTTAAGGCATTAGGACCATAGTGGACTGAAACAAGCATGAAAACTGCACCGTGTAGATAGATCAAATCTGCAGTGAAGGATAAAAAACCCAGTTTGGATTTGTAAGATCTTTATTCAGTATATAAAAACAAAATAAAACTTCAAAGAATACCTGACCCAAAATGAGGAGCTTGCCCAGGATGCAATTTATTTAACAGTCACAATTGGCTGTATCTAAGAATAATAGGAGAAAAGTTGAGTGGAAGGAAAAAAGTGTGGTAGCAAAAGGGTCACAAGCAGCTGGGAAAGGCTAGCCTTGAGAAGCCTTGTAAAGCAAAACAAAGGGTTTCATCAGTAATAATCCATAACCACCCTAACAAGCACCTGAAATATATCACAGTGTGTGTCATGAGTCTACCTAGACCGTGAGTTTCACTTTTTAAATTGAATTTGAGAAATAAATAAACATTTAGATGATATTCTAATTTATTGAGATGCTACCATAAATCCAGCCAAGTTGATCCAGTAGGCTGAATCTAATGGCTGGTGTAGGAAGATCCATGGCCAAAGTAAACTCCCTATATCCAAAATGTCAAAGCAGTTTATGTGAGCAACACCTTTTGAAGTTTTAAACCTTTGCCACATTTTGACTGGATGCTTATTTACATAGAAGCCAATCGTTAGTTACTCAGAAAATAGAGGTAGGAGGTCGAAGCTTCCAATTGCCTTTCTGTATGAGACCCGTAGAGAGACTGGGACATGTTGTGCATTTCAGGTCAGCATGAGTGTCTGAAATAAAGGTAAAATAATATAAAAAGCTAAAATAGTAAAGTTCTTTAAGTGAGCACCATTACTCTAGTCTTATTCTAATATAAAGCAGTTTCTCTGACCAAATATAATTTACACACCATGGTCTCAGAATGGGGTTAACTCCAGAGTTTATTGGGGATTGCTGCAAAGCCATGTACAATGCAGACGACTCTCCCTGTGGCTCTACGCTTCTCCAGGAGTGAATGCTGCTTGTCGGGACTTTGAAGCACTCAACTGGTTCCCTTATATAGGACATTTTTGACCAATCTGTATAATATGATTGATTTTGACTTTGTAAAGTGCCTCGAGATGGCATGTTTCATGAATTGGCGCTATATAAATAAAATTGAATTGAATTGAATTGAATTGACCTCAATTTTATTTTTATCGTAGAAAAAATTATTAAATTCTGTGTATTGTGTGTATTTATGCTAAGAAATTCATGCCACCTTTTAAAGGTACGTACAATAATGTTTGCGTATTATAGTTCTTTTCACGTGGGGTAAATCTGCCTTGGTCCGTTTTTGAACCAGACCTTCGCTCTAGCAATCTACTGCAGGTATCAACTATGTGTTGTTCATTATTTGATGAGCACATACCCCATGGAGCTCATTAACAGTCTTAGACGACAAGTGTGTACCATTTCTGACCATCAGAGGGACTTTAAATGAGCCTCCATTGCTTCGTGTTGCAAGCTCTTCGACTCAAAGTCTCGCAACATGAGAGAAAATTTAAGACGTAAAAGAATTACCCAAATCAGAACCCTCTCTCATGCAGATGTGGTGCTTCTAATATTATTTTTTGTTTGTTTGTTTGTTTTTGATGAGGCTCTGGTTAAATATCACACTTTATCAGGCCTAAATTTATAGTAAATCTATAATTTATTGATTTTGGGAATATTCTATCGCTGTGTAACAATTTAGGAGAATCTGTCCTTAATTATTCTGAAGCTGCTTTTTTTTTATTCCACAAGAGCAGCATTGAACCTTTTCTTATACAGAATTATTCATGTGCAATGCAGTTATCCAGTTGACAGAGAATCTGTTGTGGTTATGTAAGGCTGTGCTGCTGTCAGACTATGTAATCGCACCCCAGAGCCCTCAAAGCTTTATGAAGAGATGTTTCGGCAAAGTAGGGCTGTTGTTTTTATCCTCCTGGCTGGATTCGGTGAGGTATTCCACAGGTGCTTTTATTCTTTATTCATGAGATGAGGCAAGCATTTAAAAGCTTGATCTTTCATCACTTCTGCGGTGCAACAATCCCTGAGCCGAGTCTATTTTCTTTTTCTCCCAGATGAATTTTTGAAAACCCAGAGCAATTTGGTACTGCAGCAAAATTTAATAAAGTCGCAGTTGAAGCAAATGTTGACATTAAATCATGCCTCCCCTTGCCAATCCTCAGAAACACTGTATCTGCTGTGAACCACTTCTGGGTCCTATGGAACCACACTTTCAGGGGTCCTGAGCTCGTCCTCACACACGGATACTTCTTGCAAGAAGGTCCAGCCGAGACTCTACTTCCCGCAGCAACTTCCAGCAGCTGCTGGTCATCGTCTACACTGCCAATATTCAGTCTGTTTTGTGCACATCCATCACTGTGTGGTTTGGTTCCTCCACAAAAACGGACAGGTCCAGACAGCAACAAACAATTAGGTAAGCTAAAGAGGCTCGTTGGAGCTGATCTTCCCTGTGCAGGTCTAAGGTCAGAACAAGGGCAGCTAATATCTCTGCAGACCGCACACATCCTTGACACAAACTGTTTAGACCGTTACCATCAGGTTGGAGCAACAGAGCAATGTTTGCAAAAAGAAAACAAAAAAAAAAAACATCCGGCACAGGAACAAGCTTTCCTCAAGCTGTCTCTGATGAACTGGCATGCTATTTGCAGCAATCCAACCATGCCTTCCTCTTTTGTAAAAACACAGTATATATGCATATTATTACTTTTAAAATCTTTATATCCCATTGCATAAAGCTGTATGCAAACGAAATTTTCGTTCTGAACGCACTCTTTGCATACAAAATGACAAATAAAGTTGTCTAAGTCTAATAAACTTGTACTTAAAATGACCATTGAGGGCAAAGTGGAACCAAAGTCAAATTCCTTGTTTGTGTGCACAAACTTTGGTGAACAAAGCTAATTCTTACGCTTGGAGGGGAAAATAACTGCTTTTTTTTAATAATACATTTAATATTTTACTTAAAATCTATCCAAGTTTACCTTCACTTGCTGGATTTTTACAGGACAGTTTGGTCCTTTGACCCTCCACTCATGCCAGTAAAAATAAATGTTTTTTTGTTGTTGTTTTTATTGCAAGTTGGTCTATTGCTTATTTTGGTATTTAAAGTTTTATGTCAGCACTGCTGAGTCACTTATCAATAATTTAATTACCAGAGCATAGCTCATTCATCATTTCCCTTTTAGAAAATAGGTAAGTATCTTTTATACAAACCTAATCAAAACTGACTCACATTCTGAATATTATATGAATACCAGCTGAAACTTCAACAAATGATTACGAGTATTATTTCATTTAGGCTGCGTGAAGGGGCTGTGATTGTATTATATTGTATCTGTTTCTAACTTTAGTTGTTTTTAAATACTCATCTACTCTGACATCCCAAAATAAAATTCAGTGCAACCAATTCCCCCTTTGTGTAATTTAATGTCAGTGTAAGCACAGCTGTTCTGTGAAGGCTTTAGGTGTTTGTTAGAGAACATTAGTGAACAAACAGCATCATGAAGACTGTCGGCAGACAGGTCAGGGGTAAAGTTGTTCAGAGCTTTAAAGCAGTGGCAGGCTTTAAAGCAATATTTCAAGGGGGCGTGTTCAGTCAATCATCTCAAAATGAAAAGATTTAAGTGGGTACGACTGCAAACTTACATAGGAATGACCGTCTACGTAAACTGACAGGCCGTGGACAGAAAGCATTAATCAGGAAAGTGCCCAAGAGGCCCCAGGTACCTCTGGGGGAGCTGAGCTGCAGAGATCAACAGCACATGGTGGAAGATCTGCTGAAAGAACAACTATTAGCTGTGCAATGCACAAATCTGGCCGCTAGTGGCAATAAATAAGCTGTTGTTAAAGGAAACCCATAAAAAGTTGAAATTCCAGTTTCCCTCAAGCCATGTGAAAGAAGGTGCCCAGGTAAGATGAGACTTGAGTTTTGGGCCTACAGGAAAAAGTTTAAGAAATCTTTTAATTTAAACATGTTTTACTTTTTTTACTTTTGATTGACTGTTTTGATGCACTAATGGCTCTTAAACAAAGCCATCAGACAATAAGTGAGCATAGTGAGAAGGGGCAAGACAAAGGTCCTAAGGTAGGAATCAACTGATCCCCTCTGTACTGTAAACGGGATGCCTGCCGTACAGCTACGTCGTGGTGTGGTCCAGTCAGAGCCCCAACTAAAGATTAAAGTGACATTGAGGCCATGGACATGGCATCATTGCATACCGAAATTAAAGAGCTAGTTAAACAGGAAATGTCATATTTTGAGCTTTCAATGTGAGCCAACATGGATTTGAGAGTGCTGGCTAAGCGGGACGGGTTATGAAAAGTTACATTTTTGCAACCGTCCATCCTTTCTTACAACTGTGCACAGCCAGGACGTGGAATCCTGTTAAGAAACGCCAAACCAGGCGATGGAACCGTTGCAGAGTAACAGGGCCGTGAGGCACCAAGCTTAAACCCAGCCAGAGCAAGTCAGATGAAACACGATTAAAATGTTCCCTGTGTTGAGCCTTTGCGGAGTTAAGAGACAACACTGCTCTCACTGCCCAATTTGGCCCTTCGCTGGGACAGTTTTAGCCGAGAGGATGAAAATCTGCGAAGGATGAGGTGTGACAGAGCGATGGATGGAGAGAAAATGGGAGGGGCTAACCTCGACTGCAGCGGAATGATAAGTGAAGGGGGGGAAAACAAGAGAGGGCGAGACGGAGGTGAGGAACAGTGCTGAAGCTGGATGGAGAGAGAGAGAGAGAGAGAAGGGGAGGGGAGGCAGCAGCTTCTCACTGCAGATCCTTTCATTGATAAAGTAGCAGCACTGCCTCTGGACACATCATCCTCCCCTCATCATGCACCCACACACAAACACTCCTGAGTTTTCCCTCTCACCTCAAGCTGTTGCACTGCTGAGGACACACACTCACGCACACACGCATCTCCCCGAGTGACATGCTTTCGCCAAACAACAACCTCATCGCCAACTCTTCTCGTCGTTTCCTCTCCATCCTGCCTCCAGGGAAGGAAGACTGGTAGTTGAGGAGGGAAACGGCAGGAGACACCTGTAACCGAGGACCGAGGACTTTGCCTGCTCTCTCTCTCTCTTGATTTTTGGGACGCTTGAAAACGAACAAAAAGGCTGCAGTGGGATCGGCGGGCTCAGCGGAAAACAACATCACAGAGGTACGGATGGAGGCGAGCGTTACGGCACACTTTCTGAGCGATATCTGCGGAGAACAAAGCTGCGCGAGCCTCGCACACGTTGCAGTTCAGAGATGCTTCAAGTGTGCTGAGACTCTTGTAAACAAAGCCATGTCGTCTCCACAGATCTCCATCTCTCTACCCATTTATCATCGAGCCCTTCTCTCTTTCTACCTTTTCTCCACATATCTTCCCAGCTTTGTTGAGTGTCCAGCCATCCCACTCTAATCGCAGCATCCTGCCTCTCTTTCTCTCGCATTCTGGACCACCTCCTCTTGTCTCACTCTCCTTCGACCCTTTTTTTTTTTTTTTTTTCCCGCTGCCACACAGAACCTCTCAGGTCTTCTGTCCCCTTGCTCTCTCGCCAGCGCTTTTAAACACCGTGTGTGTCGTTTGCTCCCTGCCAGTCCTCCCGTCACCCTGGGATCTACGGAGACAAGCGGAGTGCCGGCGTCGGCCATGAAGATGGTACACGGGGGAGGAGGATGTGGCGGAGGAGGCGGAGGAGTGGGAAGAGGAGGAGGAGAGAAAACTGCTTTCTCTTTTAAGAAGTGTTCTGCCTTTCAGTTTGTCAAGCGAAAGGTGAGGTTTTTTGTTGTTGTTTTTGGGGGGGGGGGGGATGGATTGGTAGTTTGCCTATTCATGCACCTGCAGATGCAGCTGTTCCCAATCCCTCGCCGTCTGGCTGTGCGTGGGTTTGAGCGTGCGTGCCAAAGATGATGTCATAGTTGAAGTTAAGCCACTCTGATCAGGCGAAAGATTGGATTCCCTCCGTGTCTGTGTGTGTGTGTGTGTGTGTGTGTGTGTGTGTGTTATGTGTGTGATTGCATCTTTCCCTGTATGTGTGCGCACTCCACCAACACTGTCGGATTAACAGTGTGAAAATCCTTCAGTTCAGCCTGGTTTGGATCATCCAGAACATACTGCTGCTGTGCTGTCACAAAGACAGCTCCCCTGTTAATGGGTTGCATGTACTCCCTTTGCTATTGTTACGTTTGCAAAAAAAAAATTGAGAAACATTTCACATAAAACTTAATCTGGAGCAGGTTTTGATGAATACTTAAACTGCACAATTAGGGATTTGAACAGTCCCCCCCCGCTCACCCCCCCAAAAAAAAAAATTCCTGAAAAGTTCAAGATCTACAAAAATATTTATCTTTGTTAAAGTTCAACTTAAAGTTATCTTTAAGTTGTACTTTGACTGTAATCTGATGATCTTCTGATTAGCTTTAAGAAGTACAAACATACCAGTGGGTTTTCCTCTATGGGGCCTTCCTTCAGCCGTTCCACAATTTGTCAAGAATAATGCCTATTTGCGTCATGAAAGGAAAACGAGATAGGGTTTCTCAAATTGTAGATTTTTTTCCACCTCCAGAAGTAAAATCGAATAGTTTTGGGTTATTCAATCCCCTTTACTCTGACGGCGCTAAATGAAGTGTAGTTAAGAAACAAACTTAGTAATTAGAGTCCACCTGTGAGTACTTTGAGAGGTTTGTTAGAGAACAGCTGCGAATAAACAACATCATGGAGACTGAAGAACACAGCAGACAGAGTTGCGGCATTTAAAATGTAAAGCAGGATAGGTTGCTCCTGATAGGGAGCGGTGGTTTTCTGCAAATGGCATAAGGAGCCCTGGAAGGAGCGATGGGAGCTTCCTTTTCTTGCCCCCAGAAATGATCTGACTCATATTTTACTGTCAGTACATAGTTACAGTTTTAACAAGTATTTCAAAAAATACATTTACAGAAAAGTTACCTACTGCAGCAGCTTAAAGATATAAAAGAATATTCAAAGCTATGAACATCTCACAGATGTTTAATACTACTCACATAATGAATAGTATGGTTTAATAGGAAACCAACCAAGATATGGCCTAAACTGAGAGCGTTAACCAGACAAACCGTTACAAGGTCCATGGTAACTGGAGAACATGAGAGAATCAGTCAACAAGAAAAAAAAATATTATTATTGAAGTCTACCACTTTGGCCTTTATGAAAGAGTGGTGACAAAAAGCCATTAGAGTTTTTTTTCCCTAGTTAGCCACAAGCCACATGACCTATGGAAGGTGTTCTGGACAAATGACACCAAAAGTGAACTTCCTGACCTGAATTTAAAGCTGTGTGTGAGATTAAACTAACACTGCAGGTAGAGACATACCCTAAAATAATAATAAAAAAAAAAACCTTTGCACCTGTAGTTGCAGGGAAACATGGTTGTACAAAGACTTTACTTGGGGGGGGGGGCTAATTACGAATGCACACTACACAGGTCCCCATAACCGGATGGATGGGGTTGAAATGTTTCCAGTTGAAAAAGTCTCCTCATTAAAAAGAGAATCCAACTGGCCATCCTTTGGATCCCCGGTGCATAGTAGCAAAAACAAAAATATCTATTTTGTGGCTTAAGTTTTCAGGAGGGCGCTGAAAAACAAACAACACAAAGCTCCTTATTACATGTTTCAGCGGTTGCTACCAACTGCAGTCATAATAACGCTGTATTTTACTTGGACCATTCCTAGATATATGTGGGGAAGTTGTTTCGTAAACTAAATTATCAAGTACAACGGGTGGTTCTTGCTTTGTCATACACCCTTGATATGTTGTTTTTTGTCATAAAACCTTCATTTTGTTGTTCGGAGGATTCTTATTGGTCGTACCCTGTAGGATGAAATATCAATATTAGAGAAACAACAAAGGTGCCTTCTTCACATTTGAGGGTTTTATGTTGAGTTGAAGATTTTTAGATAATTGGAACCAAAACGGTGCTGACTAAAAAGTGAGGCAACGCATTAGTCAGCTCGAGCCTTGCTTAGCTGATGAGCACAAGTGTGCCGCATGCTGTAATTACACCGAGCTTGACAAGCAGCACAGCTCTTGCTTTTCCCAATCTGAATAATTTACTGCTGAGATCAAACAGAGTGTCCTGACCGCAAGCGGTAATAGGAAGGAAACGACTAATATTTTCTTCAAGCTTGTGGAAAATCTGTGGACTGATGCATTAACTCAATCACTTGTGTTCTTCTCTGGGTAAGAAAAAATTAAGTTTTGTGCCTTTAAACTGAAGAAGATCACAAAGTATATCAAGCCTATCTGTCTGTCTCCTATGTGTCGCTGTCCTTCTGTCCCTGGATCTATTTAATGATCGGTTTGGGCAGCACTCCCTTCTGGGAGCAAAGATTAAGAAAAAAAAAAAAAAAAAAAGCTTTCAGCCAAGCATGAATTCACAGCCCTGAATCAGACATGACACTCGCTAGTTCTCTACTACACCACTGCGACCAAGAAACACGGTAGTGGCAGCTTTATGCAGTGGGGGTGCTTTTCCTTAGCAGATCTTTCCTTGCAATGTAAAGGATTAGATCGAAGTATGCTCCCGTGTGTTAGAGTGGTCTAGTTAAAGTCCGGTCCTAAATGCAGTTGAGGCAAGACTTGAAAACCGACGTTCACGCGCATAATTCATCCTCATTTCTTATCTTAGATCTATGTGCTGTTTTCGGATTTCCTTACCGCTCCTGCTGTAGTTGTTTTAGCTTTCACATGCTGGGGTGTTTTTCCAGGTTCGTTCTTCCTCTAGACCCAACATGCCATGACATGCAGTCTCACTACCCTTGACTTTAGGCACTCAATCTCAGCATCTCTCTCTCTCTCTCTCTCTCTCTCTGTCTTTGAGTCCCAGCTGCATGAACTTACTCCGTCACACAGCCCCGCGGTGTGTGTTTACTGAGTGTGCGACACGCGCAGCAGGGTGTTTTCTCAAAGTCCTCTCATTAAATAGCCTTCTTCTCCCCGTCAGTCAAGTGCTTCTGTTTTCGTCCGTGGCCTCTTCTCCTCCACTATATCTTTCCTGTATAGCTGCTCACGCTTGCCCACACTCACCCACGCGCATATTGTTTTGCAGGTGGTGGTGGCGGCAGCGGTTACGGTAAAACGGCTGAGTCACCGTGTGTGTTGTTTGCGTTGTTTCTCATGCACCGACCTGCACCAGCGCTGGGTGTATAAGGCTAGTAAACATGATCAGCGGCAACTGGCCGCACACGTGTTTAGAGCATGGACCTAGCAGAATTTAACATCCGATGATCATCAAAGGATCAGTTCAACATGGTTTGGCAACTGATGTATGTCAGTGTGTGTTGTTCCTATCAGGCAGGGCATAGCTGCACCTCCGTTTGAGTGCGTTTGTGTGATCCTCTCGAGCAGACATGTAATTTGGAAAAGCATGAAACTCCTCTGACCTTGCTCAAACACTGCAGCTGACAATGCTGTGGCTGCGTTTGCGTGCGAGAGCCGGAGGCAAGTGAAAGTAAGCTCGAACGGACAAAAAGTACATCGCTATTACTGTTTCCTGTCCAGGTACGGAGATGGATGAGGAACCCCAAGGTGAATGTGGAGAAGACCCAGGGGAAAAACCTCGTCTACCCATGTCCAAGGTGTCCACTGGCTGAGGACCTGTGGTACACACACCTCCCCTCGTCGTACGGCTGCTGCCACTACGCGGGCCTGCAGGGATGCCAGTATTACCAGCAGGAGCCGTGCTCGCCCTTCACCAAAACCGGGCCACCCAGCGGGCATGAGAAAGGCAAAAGCTGCAAGGTAAAAGATAAACAAAGGACGGTGTTTGTATTCTCATGACTCTGTTTGCAACGTCACCAGCTTTTACTGGGGTCTTTACAGGATTACTTAAAAACACAACGCTGACGCCACTACAGGGTGTAGTGTTTCTGAACTGCTTCTGGATTGTTACCACAACAGACTGCAGCTAACTTAAAGGAGCATCACGCAAGGTTGAGGGTTAAATATTATTTATTTTCTATATACATTGCCTCTATTTACCACAGTTGCCTCTATAGGATCCATTAGTCAGTTCATGAGAGAGTGATTTCTGTCGTCTTCTTCGGGCGTGTGCATGGGTGTGAAGCCCTGCAGGCTCTCGTTCACCTGGCTACTTTGTCTCTACCGCCATCGACCCATTAGCGGGAGAACACGGGCTGACTTCAGTACTTATTACTTACCTCAAAAGACATCACAGCTCTGAACAAAAGACCTGTGCAGTTGCAGCAGCAGATGCTTTCCCGCTTCTCTCATACACGTGCACAGTGTTGCTGTCATTTCAACTTGTCGCCAGAGGGGGCAGACCTCAGCAAAAACTCTGGAAGTTGTGTCATCCTCCTTTAACGCTCCTTCAGAGCATTTAGGTAGATTTACACACTATAGTGATATGTGTATTTAACATGTATATGGGTTTTGTGTTTAGTTTACACAAAATCTTTCATCAGCTGTATTTGTTTTAGTCATATCATCAATATTTATTTATTTATTCATTTAATCTTTTTTTTACTCTTAATATAAAATTATTAAAAACCACATGAAGTTTAAACTAGAAGCTCTAAAGCGCTTTTCAGCTTTCATTTATTGTTTGGTGTCAACTAAACTTTTTAACCTGAAAAAACTCATTTTCAATCAGGGATCGGACATTTCGTCCCTCAGTCTGTACATCTGCACCTTTTGGTCATTTAGAAAGTGACTTTTTATTGTATGAAAAGGAACAACATGTCATGGGTTGTGTGTGAAGTTTCTATCCGCTGTGAGGACATGACAGCATATTTTCTCCTTCAGCGATGTCTTTTGTATTGGCCTTGACGTTTTGCTTGTCATACTTGAATGTTTTGGATCATCAAGCATTTTTTTTTTATGCCAGATAAAGATAACCTTGAGTAAATGCAACAAGTAGCTTTCAAACTGCGATGAGGAGAGGGAGGAGTTTGTATCCAAATAAACTTGACTGTTTGTGAAATTATGTCAAATCGTGAATTTACTGTGACTTACCAGCATTTTTACTTAATCTCACCAGCCATGCCCAGGCCTGATCCCTGCCAGACCTGTAGAACGACAAAATCACTTCAACAGAACCTGTCTGACAACATGAAGTAGGCTGAAAGATCTCAAAAAGCAACATATTGTGCCCTGGTCTACAGAAATTAAAAAAAAAAAAATCAGTAAAGGGTTACAAAACTTTTTTGAAGGGTTTTCAAACTCCAGCGAACCACAGTGGGAACCAGACTAGGCAGAAATGGCATCCATGAGAGACTTCCAATATTAAAACCACTGCTTGGGTCATATTTACCACAAAACATCTTTTTATTTTAAATTCACAAAATGTTCGGGGCGGATCCCAGCTGCATAACGTTCCTGTGTCGCAGCAGTGCTGTAGCAAATATTACCAAATATTTAACACAATGAGAGACTCCAAATAACATTTATCGCTTCAACAAGTTTAACTTCGTATACTATCATTAATATTTTCGGGCTTCTAAAAATCAGCCTAATATACAAATGATGAAATAATGAAATTACTACTACCATAAGATTCAGCAAGGCAGATATTTTAAAAAGCAAAGAGCAAACATTCTGTTTTCTGTCCAGGAAGTCCTGAAGTTTTGTGGGATCTGATGTTTTTCTTACAGCGGTAGTGCAGGGAAGGGTTGAGACACGTGTTTGAACTATGACCATGACACCAAAAGCTTCCTATCTTAAGAGATTAAAAAGAAATACAAACCATGTGCCTCTTAAACTCAATTCAACTGGCTGCATTACTGCTTTATATAACTGAATTGAATAATTTATTAGGTATAGATTCCAAGAAAATACTTAATAAATTTATAGCAATGCCCTCATCATCTATCCTGATGGCAAAGTGACAAAGAGTGTTATTGTCCTAAAAATAGTATGATCTCCATTTACTCTAGCACACATGTTGTTAGACTGTGGGAGGCAACAGCAGAGACAGGGACACCATGCAAACTCCTAAAGACCCTCGCCAAGGCTCCAGCTGATGATGCTATTGATGCTTTTCAAACATCCCACTCTTCATAAATAAACTTAACTTTACAGTTATGCCAACTACTATGTATTTAGTGATGGTAGAATGTGCTGTACTTACCTTTAAACAATAATTAACCAAATGCGGGAAGGTACATGAAGGATTATTCAGGACAATATGCTCTATTTCATACTGCCTGTGATGCAATGGGAGTGGCCACCGTCTCACCTGCTGTTTGCACAGGCAATAATTTTTCCTCTCTGGTCTGATGGTGGGAATGTTTTCCACGCCATTATTTCGGTCATTTCTCAGACATGCCTCAGTTAATCCATTAGCATTACCAAAAAGAACCCAGGGAAGGCAGCGGGTAATAAAAGGATTGCAGAAATTGCCTTGTTTCTCTTTGTCCCGTCTTTAGGCGCCACCACGATTGCTGTTATGCAATACGGGCACAAAAGCAAACAAAATACGGAGGTTTACAGCTGCCCACAGTTTGTGAGCATTTCGAAAATGGACAGCGGGAGGCCCGCTTTCAGCCAGGAGTGCTGAGACTGTCAACAAACGCCTTGCCTTATAGCATTGTACCGTAATGTCACCGTAATGTGGCTGCAGCTAACCTTCTGCTTATCACTCATTCCACCTATCACTTCACCCCCCCCCCCCCTCCTTTGTGTTTGTGTGTGTTTTTCCAGTTTCCAGGGCATGAAGAGGGAATGAGTCATCACTATCCCATTGTGGCTATAAGCCACAATCTTTCAGAGTAAAGACTAGTTGTGCTGTATGGAAGAGTATTAAAGTGTTTAAGGAAATACATTTTCCTTGCAATCTGTTCTTTTTCCCATTTTTATTATTTTTTTTTTTTGGGTTGTTGCTTGAGGGAAGCTTCTTGCGCTTCACACTCTCTCTATTGCATATGTTTGGCCCAAGGGATAGTCAGGGATTTTTTGGAATGGGGTTATGAAAACGAACAGTTATAAGGTTGTGTAACCTGCTGTAGATCCGTTTTCGTTTTGTGTAAATCCAGAGTAATTGTTCTTAGAGCCCAAAGCTAATGGCTAGTTTGAAAGAGGCCAAGTCCAAAGAGAAACTCTTCCATCTAAATAAAAAAAAACTTAAATGTCAAAACCTCATGGTGGCATGCAGTAGCTAGTTATTGAACCTTTAAACCGTTGTCACATTTGAATTGTAGGGTTATTTTCACAGTTCGTTTACTCACAAAATAGATGTTGGAGGCAGATGATCTTCCTGTGTGAAACACACACAGAGGAAAAAAATAAATACAATTCACCATATTTCCAGTCAGTATTCAGGTGAAGCAGCATAAATTGCAAACACAATGCAGTGGTTATGGGGGGAACTAATTTAATTGATTTTTGCACTGCCTTACTTTTTAATTAGGTGGTTAATCGGACCAGAGAAGCCATACGTGTTTTGTTCTCAGTGGGCGTTTTTCACAGTGAGACCACTGGGGGTGCACCTCCAAACTCAGTTTCCTGCATAAATATTGACCGCCCAAAACAAACATAAGAACTGTCTTAAAGTTCTTACCACTGCATTTCTATAAACAGCTATGACATATTTGTGCTTTTAGTGGGTACATGACGTTCCACTTTGGTTTTGGACTCATGGAGCCGAGGCGTTAGCGTCATCTTCCAGAGAGTGACAAGCTTGGCAACATACCACATGGCTCACTGCCTGGAGTGCTATTCCGTCCGGGGGGGCAGCACAACTACTGAAAAAAAGCGAAAAAAGCTACGATTTCTTATTGTTATGTCTGTCACATAGCTATGCTGCATCATATTAGACACAAATGGAAATAGCTACACACAGGGAAATCAAACCTGATCCTAATCCTTATGCACTGATCTTGGATTGTTTAAAACAACCAGGGCACCATCGATTAAAGAGTTGCCACTGCCACAACCTCATTTGGCTTTATATTAAGAGAAGACGTCGTAAGAGTGATCTACTGCTGAAGGCCTTATTAACTGTTCGTAACGTTTGAACAGGACCTCACTTTAAAACTCCTGAGCTCGCTCTTTAAAATGTATGAATCCATAGTGTCTCTTATCTGGGAGAATAGCCTATGAGTGTGCAGAAATATTGCCTGGTTGCTCTGAGGTTAGAACAGGCTGCACAGAGAACACGGTGTCGATTATTTTGCTCTACAATGCATGTGGAGGCATTGTGTGCCTGATGAATGATTGACAGCAGGCCCATTTATCTCACACAGTAGCAGTCAGAGTGGATGTCCTCATCTGATCTTGCACTTTATTTCCAAGTACTGCAGGTCAAACTTTATTGTACACAAACACAATGTTCCATAAACACAACACGACTTTCTTCAAATCTATCCGAAGGCTTTGCGAGTCAGCCGCCTATAAATGGTTTAGTAAACATTTAACAAGCTTGGAGCTAATTTTGCTTCCAATGTAGGTTTCTGCTTCCCCCCGGCGACGGCCACCCTCAGCATGGCTCAAATGCAAATGGTTGAGCTTTCACCTTAATCTATCTGCCCATCTAAGTAGATCGTAGTTGTCAAAAAGTCTGGGACTTAACTGTGACCCTGATAAGCTATAGGTGATGAAAGCACATTTCTCCCCCTTATTAACTTTCTCTGCTCATTGCCTCCGTTCTGCTTGTGATACAAGAATTTGTAACGTTTTTAATCAGCACTTGGCAGCTCATGTGTTGCTGTGGTGGTCTGTTGCCAGAAGACCCGGGACCTGCGTATGAACTGAAATTAAATTTTCCTCAAAGAGGCAAAAAAAAAAGTAAATAAAATATAAATCAACGAACATCGGATTCAACCCCAGAGTTTTAATGAGCTTTTAGCTGCTGGGAGAGTAAATCCTACCTGACAGATCTCACCACCTTCTCCCTCCACGATGAAACGTCGACGCGGCATCTTTTTCTTCTAATTACAAAGTGTCAGCAGGATTAAAAATGCAAAAAGCCCGACCCATTGCTTTTTAGCTTTCGCCCCGCTGACACTTTCGATGACTGCGGGGAGGAAAGGGTCGCGGTAAGTAGTGGGAAGAACGGATCGTGAAATTTGGAGAGTGATGTCTGGTTGTGGCGTTGGAGCTGATGTGAACGGCATCGGAGGAGGAAACAACAGAAAGCAGAGTTCCCCCGCTTTATTACGAACCAGATTATGAGGTCATGCCGTGCCCTGCCAATGAGGAGGAATCAATAAATCCCCCTTAAAAGAACACACTGTGCTGTTCTGTAAACACACCAGCAAGACTGCCAGACACTCCCATGCATAAATGTAACGCAAGCACGGCCCTTCTGGTGATCTCTCCGATCAAACCTGTACGGTCCCCCCCATGAAGACTTGGTCAGAACCAAAAGAACGTGAACGCTCACTAACAGCTGCTTGTCCTGACGTGTTATCGCCTTCTGTGAGGAATTTCACTCACTTTCCAGGAAACGAAAGGTGCTGTCACGCTTCCCATCCTTCGCTGCCCACTGATGTTCAAGAAGAAAAGAAAACAACGTGCCAATGATATTTGCTTGTAGATGAATTACAGTTGACATGTGGAAACATGCAGTAAACACACTTACACTTCAGGGTGATTTAGAGTTGCCAATTAACTTACATGTGTACATGTTTCTGGACTGTGAGAGGAAACCGGGGCGCCAAGAGAAAACTCCAGACAAAAAGATCCCAGTTGACACTTTGGTGATGGAAAGTTACAGTGCCGGCGTTCTGCAACATGTTCTGCAAGTAATCATGCTGTTTAGAAATTTTATTTGGCCAGATTCTAAAAACACACTGGAAGGGTCAAAATTAGGGCTGGCCGATAATTCAATAACAATATATTTCAATCGATATACGTATATCGATGATAGAAAAAAGGGTCAATAAAAAGTTCAATAGAATAAAAGTTTTCCTTCCTTATACATTCTAGCCATGTAGGTTAATATTACAGTCATTACATCCTCCCAACCAATCAGAAACGCAGACCGAGGAACCTCTGTCACCAAGCTCCGCCCCCTTCAAAGGGTTAAGAGAGCATGCGTTCTTTTTTTTTCTTTTTAACTTGCAGTTTTGGTAAAAAGTGGGTGAATAAAGGGTTGAGTTTGAATTAAGTGTTTGTGTGTTCTGTATCTAAAAATAGGTCGCTAAGCAACAGCATTAAATGGTCAGGGCTGCACTTAAAGTATATGTTTTGAATTTGTTGATAATTATCATTATCTATCAATATTATTTGTATTTTATTGATCTACTTTTTTTCTATATGGTCCATCTCTAGTCAAAATATAATTGTTGAACCTATAAGAGCACAACAGACTAGCTTTTAAGGGTTAATATTTGCAATGCTCTGGTCCTTCTGTAGACTAGGGCTGTAGCAATCCATTCAGTTTACCACATGAGATAATGCACAATTTTTGGTCCACAAGAACAAGATGAAATTTGAACAATATTTGAGGAAAACTATCGTAAGAATGACCCTTAATCAGTTTAGGATATTCCAATCTATGTTTGACTGGTCAATACACTATGTTTTTTTTTAAAGCCTTCCTAATTATAAGATTGCAAAAATAAATGAATAAATATAGAAGAAGAAGAAAAATGTAAAAAATGCTCGTTCAGGTTTGATCTATCTACACACAGTCTTATTCAATGAATTCAGATTAAAAGTACTTTTTGAAAATAACAAACTCTAAGCTGGTATTAAACATACTTTTCATTAAACCGATTTTTTTCTGTATTAAAGGTGTTTTTATGGGTCTGGTGTAATATTCTAACTTGAAATGTTTTTGTATAAGTAATCTGTATAATTTGTTGCTAATGATGTTAATTGAGTTACTGAAATGAATACATTTTTCAATATTATTGAATATTTATTCAATGACAGCATTTTAAATTTTTATTTGCTAGGAATGATAAAAGGCAGGCCAAATATTCTAAAAACTGTGAAATAACCCTCTAGTTTTGAAAGCTTCTAAGCAGATGGTAACTTTACTGTTGTTGGCAGCTGATGGTTATACTCACCACAATGCTCACAAATTATTCAGGTTTTATCTGTCTCTTTGCCACTGCTTGCACACAAACTACTGCCACAAAGATGATTATAAAACCGGCGGAGGATTCTCACATTTTTGTATGCAAGGGTTTATCGATCAGCCTGACGAGAAAGAAGTCTTTGGTTAACTTGTCAGAACAACAGAACAGGGAACTAGAATATCAGGTTCAGGTGCTGTGAGAAAGAATATATATATATATATATATATATATATATATATATATATATATATCTTTGTCTTTGAGCTCGGGTCGATTGTCCCCTTCATCCTCCCAGGTCAATCTCTGTTGACTCAAAAATTTGCATCAAAGGAATTTGTTCCCTTTGCTCTTGTGTGTTTAAACAAGAACCACACTTTACAACTTGAGTTGAGGTGGAGAAAAATTAAAAGCAGGTCAATACAAAGAGAAATTTTAATTTTGAATTGGTCGCATCTGAGGAAATTTAACTTGAGCCTGTCAGATATAGCTGCCAGTAGCACCGGGGGGTCTAAGGGATGTGTATGTTTTTCATTTATCTAACCAATAGCAGTAAATGGTAAATAGCTTATACTTGTATAGCGCTTTATCACCCCCACCAGCAGACAATGGGGGTGTCTTCCCCAAGGACACAATGACTGAGACAGTCTGAACGGGGGATCTAACCGGCAACCCGCCAGTTAAAGCGCGACCTCCCTAACTCTTTCACCACCGTTGCGCATTAATTCAAAGTCCGGCCAATTGGGTGGCTAAATCCACAGATGTCCCAGCAGCTCTCAGCTTGATAGCATCTAACTCTGGACAGATTTGTGGTCTGGTGTGATGCTTTTAAACGGCACATTAACACAAATAAGACAGAGGAGACGTCAATGTTCCCCAGGAATGTATGGTCATACACGGTCAAAACATGAAACCGGCTGAAATATACAAACATCTAGGTGTTCCCATAGACTCTGACTTCAATTGGAAAACATACTTTGCAGTCATCGGCACCTTAAAACCATCAGGAGAGTATAAATGTTTGATGTCACCATGTTAATCTTTTACAAAGCAACAATAGACTCTATTCTTCGATACGGCGAATCCAGCTGGTTTGGAAAATATAAAAGTTAAATCCAAATCCCAGATTAACACAGGAAAAATCAATTGCGGGTAGAAACTATCAGGCATAGAGATAACACGATGTTTGTGTTGAACCCTGAGTACATTTTATCGACATCAGGACGACGGTACAGCATTCCACTCTGTAGACCCAACCGATATCAAAATTAATTCATCCCTCTGTCTATCAGCCTCATTAATGATTTAAGAAGGAGGGATGAGCTGGAATACAGGAGGCCTCTGAGGGCCTGTTGATGAATAGTTTTGAACTAGAACGGTTGTGGCTGAGTAAAATGTGTGTGAAGATGATTGCATGCTAATGACGGAGGTTTTTAACTTGTCTTTTGGTTCGCTTTGTTTTCTATGATGATTATGCATTTCATTTGACATTTTTAACGTTTTGTTATGTGGACTGTCTGGTGTTATTGCTGTGGATACTTCACTCCTGTCCAGAAAGAACCCCCCCCCCCAATAAGTCTTGAATATTGACATTTAAAAACTGGTGTTTTAATGCGTATTCTTCATTTGGCTTTGTATCATATCTAAGCAGATTTCTAAGTTTTTACAGCAATTTTTGGAGATGATTATATTGCAGGCAGCATTAAAAATATGGCCACATTATGTCTGAGTCTTCAGATCTGACTGAATTAGGACACCTTGTGAGGACTTATTTTCGAAGAATTTGCAGCAACATGATGCGCGGGGTGCTAATTACCTAACACTTTTCCAAGTATAGCTCCAAGTTTTTCAACTAATTCCTATTTATATTGTAAAAAGGGCTGTATTTTCTTATATAAAGCCAGACCGAAACTGCTTATCGAGCAAGATCTCATACCGTATATTATGTAAGGTCATAGTTAGCATCGAGGTTATCTAATAGTGACATTTTTTTCAGGCATTCCGTACAGTCTGGTGTAATTATTGATGGAGTGATGGTGTTAATCAGTGATTGTACTCAGAATATCCTGAGTTTCTCTGGCCCCCGTTTGTGTTTGCTGTCCAAAACTCAGTCATGCAGCACAACGGAAGGAAGGCAGGAAGTGAAGCAGAGAAAATGAAGGCTGGAGAAATCCTGAGAGAAATATGAAGGCGTGTGTGTCCAAGAGCAACCGGGGTTTTTATCTACTCCCATGTGTTCCTGTGAGACGTTGATGACTTTTGATTCAACCTAAGCCAAGACAGCACTAAAATCTAGTAGATAAAATAATAAAATCTAAGAATTGCTTAGAAAGCCTTAATGCAATTTGCCCATGACGTAAGCTAATTTTGTTACATTTCTGTGAGAGTCAGCTGGACCATTTTGTACCTTTGTCCTCAGGGACCAAAAAAAGCTCCAGCTCAGATGATCTGGCAGATGATCAGTAGGTCATGTTCATTTGTGATAAGTGTGTCAATGAATCAGGTGGCCACGTGTTTCATTCTCAGCAGAGATAACGCGTAGGCGTGTCCCTGTTCTCAATTGGGCGAGCTTCTTTCAACATTGAACACCAGCAAACCAGAGGAAGGGATTCACACAAAGACTGGTATTTAAGTTGGACTTTAGCTGTACTTAAGTGACAAAACTTGAGACTTGGCTTACAGACTTCACTCTGACTTGAGGTGCTGGACTCAAGTCTTGCAGCTGCAGCCAGCATAAACAGACAGCTATGAACCATTGTTCCCCAAAGTTCATTTGGGGAACAACGGCCCTCTGACCACCGCCAGCAGGCAATGCAGGTGAAGTGTCTTGCCCAAGGACACAACGACAGAGACAGTCAGTGCGGGGGATCGAACCGGCAACCCGCCAATTGCAAGACAAACTCCTTAACCTCTGCGACTTGGCACAGAGTCTTCCTCTCCTAAAACTATGTGGCGCTATTGAAGGCGTGATTAATTTGATGTGTTTTTAGATTGACAGGTAATAACTAAGTAATTCCCAAAACACTTTTGGTTTGTCGCAATAATGGTACTCCCTTTTAGTTCATCAGAAACGGGATATTAATAGATGTCACTTTAGATTTGTTATTGAACGTTGACTGTACTTTACAGTACAGTCAACGTTATTATTGCACCTTATTAGTCCCTCTGACCCCATAAAATAAACCACAGCAGTCAAGGAGAGTTTTTTTTTTTTTTTATTGTGTTGAAATAAAAAATGGTTCTTCTTTAAATTAGCCCGGACTTGAACTTGTCCCTCAACAACCCTGACTTGGTTTGCCTTTTAAAGACTTGGGATTTGATTTGGATTGTCCCTCGCAGAACAGAGACGGGGGTTGTACTTCCCCCTCAGAGACCTCTGGGTTTACTCAAATAGCCTCTCAAAGGCATGAGATTGGACTTGGATTGCCCCCAAAAGGCTTGACACTGAACCTGGACTCAGAAAAAAATACATGTGAACATCTCTGCATTGAGCAGACAAGGACAGTGAGCTGAAACAAAAGCTAAAGTCAGGTGTTACATCAGTTAACTTGTAAGTGAGATCTCAGTAATATAAATCCTCTCATCCACCTCTTACATGTTACCTGTAAAGGTTTTCTCAGAAAAATACAGGTGCTTTACTTTTGAGATGATTTTATAGCTGAGGTCAGAATAAACTTTTACTGGACTTTGTTCTCCAGACTTTGGCTCTTGACGTCGTCTCGTCTGGGAAACGGATTTACAGGTCACTATCAGCAGGGGAGAGCTCCTCGATATGGCTAATGATTGACGTGTTAAACGTCATATTTCAAATTGCAGAGCTTTACTAGTCACTTATTATTGGTTATTTTTCAGGCAAGGACATGAACTCTGTTCTCCAGCCATCACCTGTCTGAGTCTAAACTCTAAAGGCATGATGGAAAAGCAGGATCTGCTGCTGATGTAACCACTTTTCTACATTGTCAGGCATTCCTCTAAACGCAACATATAAGGATCCCAACAATAAAATACAGTGAGCGTGGAAACTTTTTAATTCCTCTGAGCCAGTCCTTTTTCATCTACTAGTTCATACAGTCTTAAGAACCCCTCAGTTGGAGTTAAGAGTTAGCTGCATTAGCCATTAATTGAATTACTGTCAAATGGAGTTTTAGCAGGCCCTGGGAGCAAGATGGCATTAGGAGGTATACCCCTCAAGGTCCAATTAGAGTTACAGCAAGAGCACTGGGAGCCAAAATCCCTTTCCAAGATGTTGGCTTGCCATGCATACTATATCAATATTAGGGCAAAATGGCTCTCATTCCTAAATTCAGCTTGTGATCTAATTGGCTCAGAACTTCCCTCTTGCTTTGTTACTTAACTCAGCAACAAAACCTTAACTCTGAGACCCCCCCCCCCTCCTAATTAGGTGTTTCAATTTAGAAATGCCTAAATAGAATGTTAATTAAAGAACTCACCCCAGACCTGGAACCCGAATCTGTTTTGCAGAACCTCCTAATCCTCTCCCCTTTCTTTTGTTGCACGGCCAAGCACACTGGCAGTCGATGCATGTGGCTTGTGCAGTGAACTGGAACGTGCATGGCACAATCTTTCATTTCTGTTCCAAACAGATGAATATATACTGCCTAAATATGTAGAGGGAATTTATTTCCACTGCTCCTGCAGCATTTTACAGCCTAGGCCTATTCTGTACCAAAAGAGCAAAAATATATCAGCTGCAGCTCACAGGCCTTCCTGGGATATGAGCAGTTATTTGTTTTACAGTTGTTTCACTGAAATCTGTCTGTTAAAAAAAAGAAAGAAAGAAAAATTAATCAGACAAATCTCATAGCAAATGTGTTTGAGAGACATAATTTCTGCATCACCCTTATTGAGTCAGAAATCTATATATTCAATTGGGATTTGAGAGTTTTGTTGTAAATCTGTGGATTATATGTTCCAGATAAAGCATCAACTGTGTTGGAGAAGCTATTATTTGCAAAGATTTCAGTCATCTGGAGGTCCAGCATCTGTCTATGCATGCATGCATTTCTATCACTGTCTATCATTGTCTATCATTGCTCTCAGTTTGAAAACTTTTAACATAGCAGGGATGTTTTTTTTTTTTGTGGGATTGAAGTAATAACTGTGCAGAACACTTTTAAGAGTTCAGCATCCACACTGCTTTTCACTAGTTTTGGTAGACATTTTCTTAAATCCTTTCATTTCGTTAACCCCTGCCGTATTCCATTTAACTCATGAACTTCATAACTTAAAAAAAACAAAAACAGTACACTTCCCTCCAAACAACTCCTCTTTGACTTCTCAGTTTCAAACTGTGTAACGTCCTAACATCATCCCAAACAGCCGAAACAGGAATTTCAAGATCCTTGAGAAAAACTCTCGTAACGATCTCAACTGTCCTGTTTGTGGACAACAGCATTTGAAATGCTCACAGCCGCGCTGTTGGTTGATTTATTTTGTTTGAGCTCTAACTTGTAATTAAGTAAATAAGCGCTGAATGATGCCAATTGTCCATTTTTTATTTATTGGGATATAGCTTTGATTGGAAACTTTATGCCTTGACATACTGGTTTTAAACAATTGATTCGGCATTGTTCATTTTTAGAGGTATTTAAAACAATGGCTGATATATTATCACATCTCCCTTTTACCATGTCTTTTTTTTTTTCATTTCTGTTCACCAGACATAACCAAATAAAAAGACAAAGGGGGAAAGAGAGTGGAGAGAGAGATCACAAAAAAATCCTCAAAGTCCCTCTTTTTTTCTACAGTTTTCATTATGAAGGATTTTGGAAATGATTGTCGTCCTAATCTCCTCTGAGAACCCAGTAATACTCATCTTCCATCTCCATGTTCTCGAGCTGAAGCCAAAACGACTGTATCACAAAGGTGCAGCCGCTGCCTGATTATCCAGTAATAATTTGCTCTTTGTGCTCCCCGAGTTATACACCACTTGTGTGGTTTGGCTTTAGCGAACAAACTTGATGGCTGAGCTTGAAATTGACCTAATTTGCATCCTTGTGAATTGAATGCGGCGCAGCTGAACAACTGTTGGACGGGATTTTATTCTGAACCGCTTCTTACTTTCATTTAAAGCTGCCGTATCTGTTTTAACGTCCTGATTACAGGCAAACAAACCAGTTTAGTGAATTATTGTTTTACATTTTCATTTTCTTGATGTGAAAACAAAATTAAAAGAAAAGCATTTTTCAGAATTTTATAATTGATGAAAGCTGTACGTATTAAAGAGGAAATAATAATAAATGTTTTTGTCAAGAATTTAACCACTGGAAACCTGATCTCAGTGTTTCTTGAGATATAAAGATGAAATAAGTAATAATGTCACAAAAGCAACCAGAACAGGTCCAAACACCGAGCAAGTGCCATTTTTCAGTCTTGAATTCAGAATTGTTCATCGATCGTTGCTCTTTAAATCTGCACATGTAATATAACGTGGAAAGACAAAACAGAAGGCAAAGAGCCAGGACCTTTGCAAGTGCAGGTTTGTATAAGACTGGCTCACTTTTCAAATTCTTTGTTTTTCCATTTGTATTTCAAACCAGCTTTGCTGTGGTTTTACAGCATGCTTTCATTTTGAAACTCCCACAGGTCAGTTAATGAGAAGTGAAACACATTTTTATTTGAAAATATCAGACTTTTCCAAAACCAAAAAGAAAAAAATATATATCTACAGTGAAATTGATGAAATTGTGGCAAATATCTCCATAGTGTCCAGGACACAAGGAAGGACGAAATAAAGCACATAAGAGATAAAATATGGGGAAAAAACACAATAAAGCAATGAAAGTAGGACACAAATCAAGGACGGGAAGAAGGTCATCAAAAAGGAGCTGATGTAGGAAACAAGGAAGGAAGGAAGAATCAAGAAAAAATGTAGGAGGACCCAATGAATGAAGGAAGGAAAGACAGAAAGAAAAGAGTTGAAGGAAGGAAGGAAGGAAGGAAGGAAGGAAGGAAGGAAGGAAGGAAGGAAGGAAGGAAGGAAGGAAGGAAGGAAGGAAGGAAGGAAGGAAAGGGCAAAGGTACAATTGAAGGAAAAAATGAAGGACACAAGGAAGGAAAGAAGCAAGCACGGAAGGAAGTGATAAAAGGTAAGGTCAAAGGGAAGAATGAAAGACACAAGAAAGGGAGAAAGTAATGAAGGAAGAACGGAAGGAAACAAGGAACAAAGGACATGACATTTTGATAATGGTTGGGAATAAAACTATTATCCTCATTCTTATGGACTGTAGAAGCATATGTGTTTATCCATCCATTTTCTGACCCACCTAATCCCTCATGGGGTCACAGGTGCCTATCTCCAGCGTTCGCTGGGCGAGAGGCGGGGTACACCCTGGACAGGTCGCCAGTCTGTTGCAGGGCAACACAGAGACAGACAACCATTCACACACACACTCCAATTAACCTAACAGTCATGTTTTTGGACTCTGGGAGGAAGCCAGAGTACCCAGAGAGAACCCACATATTCACAAGGAGAACATGCAAACTCCATGCAGAAAGACCCAGGGTTGGATTTAAACCCAGAACCTTCTTGCTGCTAGGCAACAGCACTACCCACTGTATCACTGTGCAAGCACTTGTGTTTACAAGAAGTAAAAGACATTTCATCCAAACATGTTTGTTTTTCTTTGTCACCGTGTTCTAAACATGATAAGGGGTTGATTGCTGATTTATTGCGGGGGGTGTTTCTGGTTGTGCACCAAACAGGGGTAAAGGTCACACCTTTACTTGCAAAACTAATAAGTAATAAAGGCAAGTAGATTTTAAAGAGGTCAGACTGGACAGAGCTAAGGAAGATATTCTGATGAGGTGTGAAAGAAGCAATGTTTTCATTCCCTGATTTATTGAGCCACGGCGCCAACGTGAACATCCTGGCCGTAGTATGAGAATTTCCTTTGGGCATAAAGTATCCTGAATTTGGGAGGTTAAAGGACAGATCTTTAGGGTCTTATGCAACTTAATCACTGATGGTGGCACAAAACGAGGTCAAAGGGCAGGAAGAGGGGTTGACAGAAAGGGGAGTCTGTCAAACATGTTCACTTATTCTTCTTCTCCATTTATTTTCTTGGCCCCATGAAGGAATGTTGGTAATTGTCTTAGGAACGCGGCGGCAATACTGACAGTACCATTCAAGGTTTCATTCAAACCTAATAATGGGAAACCTTGTGAAGAAAACAATCACACACTTACACATCACTCTCTCACTCTCTCTCTCTCTCTCTCTCACTCTGGCATTCAGTGCTAAAATCCTGCCGTATTTATATGCATGAGCGTAACCATTCACAGAAAGGAAAGGTTCTTCGCTGAGCCGCAAGTTCAGCCTCAAAGCCAGACGCACCCCGTCTCCCTCGCTCCTGCTGGAGTCCCATGCTGTTGTGGAGGTGATGCGGAGGGGCTGCCGGAGCAGCAGCCTTGATAAGATGTATCTGAAGCGACTGCAGTCTCTGAAGCTGTCAGCTCGCTGTGCCAAGGACACCCTTTACCAAACGAAAGGGCCGCCCTGGGTCACCCGGCCCATCCAGCTATGTAATTTGGTTTCCTCCAGAGCCATTCTTACCTTGACCCTAGCTTCTAATCTCCTATATTGTCCTGTAGTCATCTAATCTCTCTTCAGTGCGTGTGTGTGTGTGTGTGTGAGTGTGTGTGTGTGTGTGTGTGTGTGTGTGTGTGTGTGTTCAGAGGACATATTCTGTTTCTGCTTGTGATATGTATTCAGTCAGCATTGTCAGACACATGCTAAATGGTGATTGGGAAAAAAGGAGGTCTGTGGGAAGATTGTCCTCTGGAGAGTGTGTCACTGCAGCTGTCACTCAGGAGCAGCTCACTGCTGAGGCCGACACACGACTCGCTCACGGCCTCCTGTGCAAAGCAAATGTGTTTTATTCATGAAGTGGGAATGTTGGCTCTGTCGGTGTCACACATTTAAGAAATACATCCAAACCAGTCAAACAGCCTCGGGTAATTTAGTTCAATTCTGTCCATTTTGTATATATACCACCGACTCGCAACACTTATCAACTTAAGGCACTTTACGAGACAAACAACTCCAATTTTTATCAAAGGATATATAATCTAATTCTGTTCAGGTCAGTCCAGTTCATTTTAGTACTATTTAATCATTTTTTCAGAGTCAGATCACTGTCTTTAGTGCAACATAGTGAAATTCAATTAATCATTCAATACCAACTTGTAATTTTCTTTATTTTATTCAAGAAAGCCCATTCAATTGTTTTGTCGTTGGCTTTCCAGTAACACTTCATCTTGACCAAGCATTTGGCAACAGTAGAAAGGAAACACTCGTGTTTAACAGGACAACACTCTAAATACAAGATTTGCTTCACAAATATTTCTTCAATAGTTTGATAAAATGTTAGTTTCACTTAGTTTATGTAAATGTAAGACAACCCAAAATACCTCTTGTAAGATTAGTAATGTTATTATCATGCAACAAACTTCAGTACAAAACTTTGCCCCATTTTCAGCTTTATCAAGTAAATAACAGCGTAACAATTGTGCAAGTTTGGGTCGGATCAAGCTGCAGCAAAAAAAAATCATGTTTGATTTATTGCTCATATAATTAAACATTTGCATGTCCTGCTAAGTTGTAAAAAAAGAAAAGCAAATAGAAAATATAATTAAGAGCTCCACTATATCTGCGACAGGAAATTGCATCTAGCATGACCGGCTCATATCTATATCTTCAATAAAAGATCAGGTGGAATGACGTTAATAGTAGTAACTTTGCAAAAATATTGAAAATAAATCTTTAGTTTCACATCTAGCTCCGTTCAGGCTTGAGCAATGACAATCTTTTTTTGTGAAATGTCCATTTCTTTTTCCCATAAACATAACTATTACAATTCCGTCAAGGAAATGTAAGTATCTTTGTTCTGCCACAGTGGCTATAATATAAAGGGCATATAATAAATGATACCTTTTCAATTAAGTTCAGGATTATTGTACCTTTCCTGCGGTATGAATTCTCGCGGTATTTGTGCTTTCACAAACACACGAGCATCCAACTTGTACCGCTCAGGCTTCAACCGTTCGTATCCGCACCAAAAACGGTTCGAGCCAATCACGTTACAGTATTAAGGTTTAAGGCGGGACATACGGCTGCTGAGCTTACAGCCAACCCAACATAAACATGGCAGCGCAGGACGACGCACGTGTAGCTGCTGCTGTCACATCTGTTTTGTAAGAATCCACGATTTCTTCTATGATAGTAGAACAGCAAGAAATGCCTTGACTACCTGGCCTTCTTGTGGTTTCTCTTGCATATGTTTTAATTTGATACCGTGATTGGCTACAGCCAACCTTTGCTCGGCGAGGTCACTTCGCACAATCAGCTCAGAGAGTTCTGCTGAAATTCCCTCCTTTCCCCAAACGGATTCAATGGAAGCAGGCCCAGACTGATAATGTGCAGAACTAGAGTGCAATGGATTATCAGTCTGGCTGGCCAGGTTAAGGTAATTGCCCCAGAAAATTCCATTAAGAGCTGTAGCTTTGAGAGCAATTGAACCAGCACCCTTTAAAGGCATTTGGAAGCCTTCTGTCCCTATCTGGGTTTTCTGTTAATTTAGCGCAGAGGTGAATGAATGTTTGTGTAAGACATTTTCTGCCAGCATTTAGATAGATTATTCAGATAGATAATTTCTGTTCTAGTTCTGTCAACATGTTTCTCCAGGCAACTGATCAGATTAGCCTATTTTATATTAGTCAACAAGGTTGGGTGTGTCAGTTTAGTACCATTATCTGTTTTACTCATAAGGGTTTCACCGCAGGAGAGTGACATAAGTATCTCTGAAGAACGTTTTTCTCAAGCCAAAATCTATCATGACAGTCACTTTGTTAATCAATTTTTTGGTAGTCTTTTGCAAGAACAAACAAGACAGCATGTGGTTATGTTTAATGTGGTCTGCAGACATCAGCAATGTGTACTGTGGACATATAAAGCACAGAAAATGCAGTGAAGACAAATTGTTCTTACCCATTGAACTTTATGCTCACAAACAACACAACAGTGCTCTGGTTGTTTAATCCTTGCTAGAAATACAGATACTGCAAATAGCAAAAATGTATTGCAGGCTCATCTTTTGGGTTTGGGTTGTTCCTTCCCTAAAATGTAAGTATAGAAATCCTTCATAATCCTGTTGCAAAAAGGATTAGATACAGAGGGACTGTTTCTTGTAGGTGATGAAAAATGCATCTTCTTCACCCGATTATTTACCTGACTCCGCCAGATAGATTTGCTCCGCATATCCATCTGGAAACCTTCCGTTGAAGTAATTTTGGGAAGGGGCGGAAATACTGGTTAGCTGATTGGCCTATGTTGGTGATAGACGGGCCAAATAAACCAATCAGATTCGTCGTCGCTCTGTTACGAGCGACGACGAAAACACAACCACAAGCCAAGCTACTCTTGCTGCTGCAGGTAAAGGCTCGTTAGCTCAGCAAAGAAATACTCTGTAATTCCGATAAAACTTGCTCGATAGCCACGCTAACGCTAGTTTCATCGGCTGAAGCCGCCATGTTGTTTAGACTGAACTGTCGCGCTTCCCGTTGCGTCACACCTCAACCCGCCTCAAAGCCAACGCTGATTGGACGTTCGTTTGGTGAACGGCTCCAAATTTTCTTCAACGGAGGGTAACCAGACTGATCTGCGAGTGAAACCTTGAAAGCTCGCGAGATCAGGATGGTCTCACGAGGCTACCCGATTATATCCCTAAAGCAATTTTCTGCAGATGATCTTTGTAAAGTCTTCAGTTTACCCTGTTCTATGTTCAGTTCCCTTAAATACATTTGACATATTACCATTTAAAGGGACTCTTTTGTTAAGAAAAATATATTTTTTCCTTTTGCCGCTCTCCAGGTGTTGAGAGGTTTCTAGATGGTGCCCCCACAGTTATTACTACATCATTAAGTTTTTTTATGGGTATCACTTAAATTATTCAGTCATGTATATATTTATATGACAAATGTAATGTAAATTATTTCAATTATGCTGCGTTTTCTGATGATCTGTCAGCTATGTTAGAGGTTCCTGTTGTTTAGACCTGCCTCTATGGCTTGCTGTTCCTGAATCATTAGCGCTTCCACTGCCACTCTGAGTTTCACTGTTTTTAATCAGAACTTTAATAATTGTACGGTGGGTCATGACACAGAGCAACGTAGTTCCTGGTTCCATACAAGCTGTCAGATTGTTGTGGACACTGTGGCTCCTTTAAAGATGAGATTAATTAAAGCTGAACCTGAGCCGCAGCTCTACTCGTACTACCAGACGTGAGTGTCGCAGAGCTCAGCACATGTGGAAGAAGAGCAATTTTAATAATGACAATGGTAATAAAATAATTTACATTTCTTTTAAAAGCACACCTTTTATTGCAGGCCTTTAATGCCCAATAGGGCTTTGGTTTAATGATGGGTTTTGTACATTTTATATACTTGTATTTTATTAATTTAATGTTTATGTATATTTGATAGTAATTTGTACAGCACTTTGGTCTGTTTGTTTTTTAATTGGATTGGATTCATGTTTCACACTCAATATTGTTAGGTTATCTGACTCTAAAGTATGTGATATGTTCCCCTTTAAAGTTTTACAAATATTTGGGTTTTATTTGTCTCTTTTTCCCTTTATATATTTGATTCTGATTATGATCTTAGTGGATATTTGTTCTAAATGCACTAAAGTATGCTTGAGTCGTATTTTATATGAACATGACTGATGTTTAGCCTACACAAAGTAAATTTTTAGTATAGTTCTTAATTGATTTTAACCCCCCCCCCCCCCCCACCCCCCAATTAGTCTTTTTCCAAATTCACATAAGTGAAACCACTCTGTTCCAACTATTACCGAGCAAACAAAAAGTTTGATTCATCCTGATTTACAGGTGCGTAAGTGGAGGATGCTCTCTCGCCACCACAACGAGAATGCAGGCAAACAGAAGGAGGTGGAGTCTGATGTTCACATGGAAGGCTGTCAGTGCTGGGCGCTTCACACCTCGCCCCTCCTGGCCAGCCCGGTGATCTTAGAGTGCTCCATCTGCAGCGGACCCTACATCAGCTATGCCATGGAGGATACCTGGCAGCCCCGTCAGCGTACACAGGTTCAAGCTACTGATTAAGACATCCTACACACTCTTAAAAGTAGAGACGTGAAAGGTTTTTAAAGGTTACTCATATTTAATTAGATTACATAATGCTGTAATGTATAATCTAATTACCATTGATCAGAACTTGACCTATCTAAAAGTTTGGACTATTTTATTACTTTATTGTATGGGAAAATGTATCAGTATGAGACCGCCGGATTCGTTTGAGGGTTTAAATGCAGCTAATAGCCAGTTTGATTTAAATAGAAATAAAAGTTCAATAGATAATCAAGTGTGTTGCTGAATATGATAATCTGTACAAGAAAGAAAATAAATAACAGTTTAAGGATCAGGACGGCTTATTGCTGGTGTGAGGAAACCATTATTGTTGTTTACAACTTTTTCTTACTCAATAAAACTCAACAGTTGACGACAAGATAAAAAGCTACTATGACAGAAAGTAATGCCAGAAAATAACAATATTATCAGTTTTCCTCTTCAGGCATTTCTTTTACGTTAAATTATGAACAAGCCAACATAATCATGGTTTATTGAGCTTTAAAAGGATGTGCTATTGTTTTTCCTCTTCATAAAGTAAAAACCCAAAAAAGTAATATGATGGAACGTTGGTTTGAACAACAGATGGTTAAACGGAGTCTATGGATACACAATCCTAAAGAATAAATATACAAAATCAAAGAGCGAAACAGAGGGAGTGTGGCAAGCTTTTTACACTGCAAAAACGGAACTAGAAATAAGTAAAATCTTCTTAACATTAGTGTATTTGTCCTTGATCTGAGCAGGTAAATAAGATGATTTGCCAATGGAATAAGATTTTGTGCGCTTAAAATAGTAACAATTCATTTCAATCATCCTTTTTCAAGTGCAGGATGTCTAATTATCTTATTTTAGGGGTCAACATACTCATTCCATTGGCAGATAATCTTATTTACTTGCTCAAATCAAGGATAAATACACTAACTTTAATAACATTTTACTTATTTTTAGATCCGTTTTTGCAGTGTATGGGCCCAGCCCAAATGCTCAACTCAGCTGCTTAACTCACAAATCAATTTTCTGACAAATAAATGTAAATATTTCCCTTTTATAGTCCCACAGAGAGGTAATTTATCGCTGCATTCAATCCATCCCTTGGGGAGAAGTGTGCTGCCAACCCTGAGCGGCTCATGGGGAGGTTTCTGTGGTCAAGGGTCTTGCTCAAGGACCCAGAGTGACAGACAACCACCAACCTTTGTGGCCTCTCAAAGACACTATTACCTGGCTCTCTAACCCAATTGTCTAAAGGGAAACAAACAGAATCCGCAATTGTATGAGATTTATGGCTAAAAAGCTTTGCTAAAATAAAGATACAACCAACCAAACACACACTTATTTACTTTTATGGCTGAGATTATGAAAAAAAAACCTACATAAAACCCCTTATGAATTACTTGCTACTCATTAAGGGATTATGCAAACTGTACTCATATGTAATTGATGAATAAATAAAATAGTTTATTGTGTTATGATAATAATGGCTCCATCCTTTCAGAAACACACGTTGATCATTTCAAAATCTCCTTCACCCTTGAACACAAACAGGCACACGCTACTGCTCCCAGAAGCCAAACTTAAAGTCTGCTTTCAGAATAATAAATATGCCATGAAATATTAATGATCAGAAACTCCAGATTCTCTATCTCTATGGCTACAACTCCATCAGAGCTCTGCTGAATCGATAAACAACATAAGAGAGAGGGCTTGACAGAAACCGGGGTGGTGGGGAGTTGGGAGACTGTTAGCTTGCAGTGTAAATTTAATACGAACCGAGATGCCACAAAAAGGAGATGTGAACAGAAAACTGTATAGTTGTGTATGTGCGAGAGAGTAAATAGAAAGAAATGAGGCTACTGTCAGCAATAGCTCTTAAACAGGGATGAAGTGATTGGCAGAGGAGGCAAGCTGTTGAACACCCCTGAATAAGTGATACAAGAATTGAAATTGAAATAAACCGCATGCACATAAACAGACAAAGCGAGTGCCTCGTCTGGGACTGGCTCAATCTCAGGAGAAGACTCACGAGGAACTGTGGAGAGCAGCAGGGAGGAATCACAAACTAGGCTTTAAAACAAAAACAAGACACTTTAGAAAGTGGTTAACTGGGGAGGAGTAGACTTCTGTGAAAAAAAAAATCAGATATTCCTGCATTAATACCAGATTAATATATAAAAGCAAGAATGTAGATGTTGTCTGACTTCCCTAATTTCTCTCCCTAGGCGATGGACCTATACTACCACAATGAGTCGGAGCCGGACAGCTACTGTTGCCCTGGCGACAGCAGTGAGTACTCTGCAACAAATGTTTTTGTTGTTTTTGTTCTCTGGTTCCTCCTTTTCCTCCCACCTTGTTCTTCACAGCTTTCCAAAAAGCTGTAACTGCACAGCCATTCCCATACTCCCAACTTTTTCTTTTCTGATCATCACCCACGGTCGAATCACCCTTTTTTTTTTGCGATGAATTTTAAATGATCCACTATTCATTTTGTTTTGCTCTTCTCATGTTGTTGCCTTCCCTTCCGAACCCGATGACTGGATCTTACCTCACCGCTTGGTCCTTTAAGCCAGGATAATTGCCGTTGTCGGAAAAAAAAAAAACAGATTACTGTTTGTTTTGTGGAATGTGCCAAAGCAGTAGTTAGAGACACAGTGCTCAGGATAGATCATTGAGCACAAAGCACGGTGACCTTCTCTGTTTACAACCTCAGTCCAGCTGCTGATAGCATGTGAACTGGTGTGATTGCCTCTTGGCCTAGATATGTGCCACTGGGTGAGAGTCCATCTCGGTTTATTGCCAAAATGACGGTAAGTCATTGAACTTTAATTTTCCACGGGAGTCTCCATTTGTGAAACACATGACACTCCAGTCTAAAGGACAAGAGCTAGCACAAAATTCTTTTGTTGCTCCCAAATGTGATAGTGATAATGTGTGGATTCACACATCTAAGAAAAATATATGTCCTTAGCAAGTATACCAGGGACCCCATGAGGGATAAAGCGGATCAGAAAATGGATGGATGAAGTATCAGGGAGTTTCTAGATGATGAGATAATTTATTAGTGGGAACCAAGTGTGTGTATGTGTGTGTGTGCGTGCGTGTGTGTGTGCATGTGTGTTTGTGTGATGTATGAAAAAGTAATAACCTCCTTGGTACTTTATAAAGAGCAGACAGACAAAAAAAAAGACATCATACAACTGCTGCTAAATTTTGTTGTATATTAGTTATGTTTATTCTACATGAACTGTAATAAGAATCAATATCATAGATTGTAATTGGGACTCTTCATTAGCAATAGAGACTGAAATACAGTTGCATCGTTTGTGTGTGTTTTTATATGGGGTGACCATATTTTGATTTGCCAAAAAGAGGACGCTGAAACAAGGTATCCATATTTTTGCTTACTTAAAGAAAACTCATAGGTTTAACATATTCGAAGTATGTTTTCTCTGTGTGGTCAGAAATAATAGTTAATTACTGAATTTTAGATGGCCTGTAATAAATCAACAAGCACAAAAATTACTTTAAAATCACCAAGGTTTTAAAAGAATGACTCTTCTGAATTTTGTATTCAACCTCCTTGTTATCCATTTATTTATTTTTTTGCTGTCGTCTTGGTTTTAAGTATCAGGTTTTCGTTGCTCAACAAATCAGCGTGAACGTTTTTTTGCAAGAAGCGTCTTGGAAATGATATTGCACAAACAGAATCCCATACAGTGACTCAGCAGTAAGCAGCTTCCTCTCCTTGAGTCCACCTGCTGTGCATCAGTGAGAAAACTCTCCCAACATTTGCACTGTGTGAAATCTTCAGTGATTCTGATTGATGGTTTTTATGCTTATGGCCTCTTCAAAATCTCTGGGCCGCTTCTGGTGCACACGAACCCTTTGCCCAGGTGTAACAACAAACTCAGTCAACTTGTGCAGCCTTTTTATGTTTTTCAGTCTCCGTGTGGCCGTCGACATCTATGACACCTTGGTCATAGAAGGAAGCACACATGCCAGCTTTCAAAGGGTGCCATGCATCACACCAGTCAATTTAAGCACATGCCTGTTGGTTTGATTAATCTACGAATCCCCCACACCACTCCTCCCAGGAAGCCCCGGATAAAACGGGGAAAAGCGAACACATCCCGACAAAAGAGGACGTTTGGTCACCCTGGTTTGCAAGCATAAAACTGGGTCAGCTCTGTGCAACGGCAGCAAATTCAGTTTAGGATCTGTGCCCCCCTCGTGGAACATTCTCAGGAAGAAATGTGACAAGAACCACTTTTTGATGAAAATGCTTCCTTTTGGCAGTGGTCTGCCTGTCAGTAAAGAGACTTCTTTTTTTTTTTTTTTTTTTTTTGGGAGTGTGCAGTGAGAAATCCAGGCAATTATAGAAGCTGCTGACAAGTCGCTCCTGTGGCCTCTGTTGTCACACCGCTACACCCTGTCGCTCCAAGTTCCGCAATTAGTGGCTGCAGGAGCGCTTAAAAGTTGCACAGTGTAGCTTGTGTGAGTCGTTCTCAGCAAGGGGCGGCGGTGTGCACAAAAAAAGGAACCGTTAAAAGAAAGGGATTTATTTATTGGTAATAATCATAGAGCCAAACTTGTGACTGTATAATCTTACAGAAGCTGCACCTTTATTGTGTTCTGTAATATTGGAGGCGCAGAACCTTTGGCTCGAGGAAGTCTTAGTAAAAGCAGCAGTAAGTTTATCATCCAGCTGCAGTGCAACGAATCAGCATTTCAACTCCCAACTGTGCTGCTCCTCTTTATCAGGCACTATTGTATAACATGTAATAAATCCAGGATTTTAACACTGTGTGTATGTGTGTGTGTGTGTGTGTGCTGTTGTGCCTGTGTTCGCTGTTCAACTTTCTGTCCCACATTATTAAGATTTAAAACACACTAGTACCAGCTTGCCACCCCAGCTTAACGGGCGCACCTACTCCATTGCACGCACACATTCGCAAATAAAGGACAAACATATACTTTACTGATCCTTTAAAAGAGACTCCATGTACAAGTACACTGAAGCATCTGAGGTGCATGTCTGAACATGCTGGCACATCTACCTGATTGCATAATAATTAGGTCAGAAACCATTAGAAAAGTGGCGAGATGTTGGTAATTCTTGATAACTTTCCCAATCTCTTTGAATTCTTCGTTTGGGAAACATACTTAAGGATGAAATTTTAAAGCTTTCCCAGTAACAGCTACAGTGTTCATGCACCTTGAAGGATTTCCCATTCTACATGTTTCAGTCACAAACCTCTGCACATTTTATTGGATTTTGATGCAATAGACCTACTCAACATAAGGTATTATTATGAAGTATTATTCTCACAAACAAGTCTCTGAAAGGCATGGCTGCATCCGTGCTCAGGGAGCCAGTCGATGTTTTGTGGAACCACCTTTCACTGCCGGCAGGCTTCCCTAATTGATGTTTTTCCTGCCCAGCCTGTCAGTTTACATGAACGGCCATGTCTGGGTAGATCAGCGGTTATGCAATAACCCTTTTCAATTTTAGGATGATGGATTGAACAGAGCTCTGTGAGCTGCTTAAATCTTAAGATATTGTTTTATACCAAACCCTGCTTTAATCTCCTCCGCTACGTTGCCTCGGACCTGTCCAGCATGCTGCTTGGTCTGCATGATGGGTTTATTCCCCTGAAGGTATTTCACAAACCTTTGAGGAGCTTAAAAAAACACTTTCACTTACTGAGATCAAATCAAACACCGACGGATTAATTGGGTGGCTTCTGAAAGCATTTGGTGGCGCTGTATTTTTATTTAGGGGTAAAGCGGGGAAGCATTTTAATGGACATTAGAGTTTTCAGATGTCAACTTGTAGAAAGAATAAAAACCATGCGGCCTTCGTGCTGCCGCTGGCCAATGATTCGTCACTTTGTGTCGGTTCATCACATAAAATCCAAATCAAATGCGTTGCGGCTGTAATGTGACAATTGTGTGTATTGGCACATCTCCTCCAATAACGTGCCATCTAACCAATCCATTAGTTTCAAAGAGCGTATTGTGAGCTTCAAAGCAGATTTACAGCAATCCTGCACCATAACATAAACAAAAAAAAAGCCGGTCGATATTTGGAAAAGGTTTCCAAATATCGACGATAAGCAGCCAAAGGGACTACATCTATACAAACCGTGTCTGCGGACACTATAAAGATGTAGTCGTCCTCCTTTGAATACCAATAAGAACAGTGTCATTGAGGATTGTTCACGTTCATCAGCAGAGCGGGTGATTCCCAAACATCCTCTTTATCTTCGACAGAAAGAGCGGTTGTTACTGAGAGAGACTTGACGGGCAGATTGTCGTCTGACTCAGACGGGGTGAATACGAGGACATGCCGATCACTGCTGGTCCTCCGTGACAGAGCGAGATTTCTTCTGCAGTTGTCACGTCCCCGGACCCCAAGCAAAGCCTTTCTGTCCTTTTCACAAAATGGCCAGCAGAGTGTTTTAGAAAGTGTGAGTCGGTGCCTATGCTGGGTTACATAACCTACTCGTGCCCTGAGCACACATATAGAGGGGTGACAGATAATACAGATTGGCTGTAGTGGAGCCTCCTCTTGTTCGGGGGCCTGGGTATAGAGCAGCCTGTGAATTCAGAAACAAATGAGAGCCAGAAAGGAAAAAGGCTGGGAGGGAATTGCCCCCTCCACCTCCTTCTCTTTTTCTTTGGTTCATTGCTATTTGATCCTCAGAAGCAGACTCGAAAGAACCCCAAAATAGATCACATAGGAGTGTTATTCCTCTGTTTTCGACCTTTGACTATATATTCTTTACTTCTATGTGATTTTGCAAAGAAAAGAAGGACATTGTCACCACTTCTCTCTGCTATCCAGGTAATTTTATTATTCTCTTTTGAGGATGGAGGAACGCTTGATCCTCCGGCGCGCGTCGTTTCCGCCTCACTTTGTGTCCCGTGAGGAAGACGTCTTTGTTCCATGCGCTCTGAAAGATGGCACTGCTGCCACCTGTGCTGTCTCAAGGCAGAAATGCATTTGTCAAACTGCACGGCGCGAAAGTGTAGCAAAGTTCCCGGCCGTGCAGCAAGAAAGAGACACGAAGGACACCTTGAAAGGATTTAGAAAGAATGCCCTTCCTCTGTCACTGCTTTAGAAAAACGTATGCTCTGTTGTCTCTCTGCAGGTGTGCTTTGTCCTCCAAGCGTCTGTGTGTGTGTGTGTGTGTGTGTGTGTGTGTGTGTGTGTGTGTGTGCGTGTGTGACTCCATTTTATTTGCCCCTCGGCATTGTTCATATGTTTCTGATTGCATCAGGAAGCTACTAGAACACGGCTTTGATTTAAGTTATTGAATAAGGAGAGACAGGGTCATATTTAAAAATTGTTTATTGTTAAAAAGATCCCCATTAGCTGTCACCAAAAGTGGGATAAACTAGTCTTCCTGGGGTCCACAAGACAAAACAAAAATCACTAGAGAATTAAACATTGTAGACATTGCTATAGATGTCATGAGAAATCATTCCAAGTAAGTTATCACATTCATATCTATTACATTATTTCTCACTTTCATACAGTAAATATCATAATTCACTACTCACAAATTTAAATAGTGCATTCTCAAGTAATAATTAAAAGATACTTTACTATTCAGTTCACGTATATTCTGTGGGCAATTATTAGAGTCACACATCCAGATAAGTTTCTTCTAAACTATAATTGAGCCTCAATGGCTTGCCTGTCTAATAATACCTACACAGTGTGTATGGGGTAAGAGAGCTTTCTAAATAGATTTGTACATAAAAGGATAGTTGTGTCCATATCAGTCAGAAGTTGTGGATAACAAACATTTGTAAACTCATAATAATTTAAATCACATTCAAAAGATACAACATACGGTTTAAATAGTTACAACTTCAATAACTAATAAATACAAATTTCAAGTTTAAATTTGTGCTTTACTCTTTATGAACACAAACAGCAGCGGCTGCTTGAGAATACGGATTTTTTCTTTGAGAATACGAATTCACAACAGTGGTCTGACGTCACGGTTTCCAAGGCTGGTTAATGGAGCACAGAGTGCGAAGATAGGAGCCGCGCATGCGTTCTTCAGACTGACCGTCTCAGAATGCACCGCGGCTGCAGATTCATTCCAGACAGCGCAGAGTGTCTGATCCATGCTCCATTCTGGAAGGTGGCGGTAATGCACCTATAAGTTGTTTTCCAACCGCCATTAAAAACAAGAGAAGAAGAAGCAGCAGAAGAAGAAGAAGAAGACAGCGCAGAGATCACAGTGGTAAGTTGAACACTCCATTTTCTGCTGCTGTTGTTCTTCAAAAGTACGTTTTCAGATTGTTTGAGGCGAGAATAATATACTTTTAAGCTTCCCAATTTACAGAGTTGGTGCGTAATTTAAAAAAAGAGTCTGATTTATTTGTTTTGTGTTTATCAGACTGACGCGTGTTGCTTTATTAACTCAATAATTGCTGGAATAAATTGTAAATGTCTCCCAAGGGTGACAGCATCATATAAAATAGGGCTGGACGATAATTTAATAACAATATATATCAGTCGAAAGACGTGTGGCACAATAAGGGAAAAAAGGATCGATAAAAGTTGGTTATACAGACAGTTTTCCTTTCTTCCTTTTAACCTAGTTGATGCTACAGTCACTGCTTCCTCTCAACCAATCGTAATCGCGGACCCAAGCACGCCGTCACAAAGCGCCGCCCTCTCAAACCACAACACAGAGCACGGGAATATGTCGCAGCAAGGGAAACGGTCCCAAAACGGGGTTTTACTTGTTCGCCAGCCTGACTGAAATAAACCAGTGATTTGTAAAACTTGCAAGGAACCGGTAAAAACAAAGTCTGGTAACGCAACCAACTTGTTTCTTCACGTAAGTCGCTCACTACCGCAGCAGCGCGAGCTGTTTTAGCCCCGCGCGGCTCCGCGTCATCTTCTTAGGAATCTTCTGGAAGTTCTTCCAAAACAAAGCAGGTACAGCAACTAAACTGGGCTTCCTTCTTTGTGATAAAATGACAAAGCGTCCTGGCGGCATAAGGACATCACGCATGCAGTAACATGCTTCATAGTGATGGACATGAAAAACCTGGCTTCAAACTCGCCACTCTTGATCCGCAATATAAAGTTCTGGTACGCAAGTTTTTCTCTAACAGCGCTGGTCACTTTAGTTTATTCTTTGTCAGAATTTAATAACCTCACTCAGGTCTCTTAAGTTGAGTTATTTTTCTTTTAAAAAAATCAGTTATGGTTAAAAATGTTGGGTAAATAAGAATTTATTTGGGATTGAGTGTTTGTGTGTGATATATTAAAATCAAGTCATTTAGCAATATTATAAGAGCCAGGTTTTAAATCTTTTTGATAATTATCTATCCATCAATATGCATTTTTTTTATCAATATGCTTTTTTCTATATTGTCCAGCCCTAATATAAAATCTATAAATAAATAAATTCTTTAAATGTTTTTCCTAAGTGAGTTTCCTCTGAGTGAGGACACGAAAAATTGAAAGGAGAAAGTGGGAAAGAAAACAATAGTAACAATATATGAAAAAAAAACAGATATTTATTTTAGACAAATGTTTTAACTTTGGAACAGAATGAAGGTGTAACATATTCAACAAATTAACAGTTACTAACGTGGTTTAAAACAAATAACTTCTATTAACATCTTATACAAATAGACAACACCTACAAACATACAATTAAAAAAAGTTGGAATGGAAATTAATTCACTGATTATTTTATGTATTGTTACAGGTGATGAAAATGAAATGAAGCAGCATGTGGACATGACTAAAACTGATCTACATTAGGTCAGGTGTAGTCATGTTCACTTAAACATGCAGCCAGCTGGAGCAGCTCCCTGTCTTCAGCCGCCGGATGGCGTCCTCCTCTGGGTCGACCTCCTCATCTAGCTGATCACCTGCTGCTATACTAATACTGTGGAGGATGCAGCAGGCGGCGATTACGTTTTGGGCAAACGTCGGGCGGACCTCCAGCACCCTTAAGAAGATGGAACGCCACCGTGTCTTCAGACCACCAAAGACACGCTCAACGATGTTTATCAGCCTTGGCGTGGTGTCTGTTGTAGCGTGCCTCCACTAGACCTGTACCAAATAAAAAATTAACTTGTAATTTAGGTAATATGCTGATATGTCTTAATCTTCTATCCAATTAATATAATCTATGTATCAATTGTGTGTCATTGTTGGCTCTATTTAAGGACAAGAAGGTAAGAGATCTTACTGGCAAGCTGTTTCCCTATAGGATGCACCGCAGGCCAGCCAGCAGAGGGTCTCCAGCACCTCTATCTCCTGTGGCCATCCATGGACCTTCTGATGGGCAGCAGCTAAAGGAGGAGGACGATGGTGGCCCTTCTTAGCCTGAAGGCTGGTTTCAGGTCCCCTTCATTAAAAAATATTTGGAGGATTGGCACAGAAGTGTTTATCCTCACATATTTTGTTTCTGTTTCTTCCTGTAAATAAAAAATGCCAAATGTTACCATAATTGTTTTTTTCAATTCTCACCTTTTCACAACATAAAACTATATGTGGTTAACGTGCAGATTATTATAGTTCTCAAGAAAGAAAGGGTCAAATGTATAGTAAATGTAACAAATGGCTTCCCTTCTCTGGTATTTCTACCATTTCACTGAAAGAATGAACTGAACTAACTGCACATAATTTATAGATTAATCGCTGTAAAGGTGGACAGACAGAAATAACTTTTCCTTAATGAACAATGCTGTGAAGGTTAGACAAAGTAGCTTAACTCTACTCCCTTTACTGTTACTAATATATAAAAATTGTGTTTTCATTTTAATTATTTACAGATAAATAGTCACAATTTCAACGTGATCACATGTTTAATACCATCCTCAATGTTGTTTTTTTAAAGATAAAAGTAGGAAATAGGCTGTCAGTCTTAAAAAACCTACCAGTTGGCACAGACGCTCAACGTCGGACTTTTTATTAAAATTACGCACTAACTCTGTAAACAGGCCACATAGGGAAGCTTAAAAGTATAATGTTCTCGCTTCAAACTACCTGAAAACGTACTTTTGAACAACAGCAGCAGGAGAAAAGGGAGTGTTTAACTTACCACTGTGAGCTCTGCGCTGTCTGGAATGAATCTGCAGCCGCGGTGCATTCTGAGACGGTCAGTCTGAAGAACGCATGCGCGGCTCCTATCTTCGCACTCTGTGCTCCATTAACCAGCCTTGGAAACCGTGACGTCAGACCACTGTTGTGAATTCGTATTCTCAAAGAAAAAATCCGTATTCTCAAGCAGCCGCTGCTGTTTGTGTTCATAAAGAGTAAAGCACAAATTTAAACTTGAAATTTGTATTTATTAGTTATTGAAGTTGTAACTATTTAAACCGTATGTTGTATCTTTTGAATGTGATTTAAATTATTATGAGTTTACAAATGTTTGTTATCCACAACTTCTGACTGATATGGACACAACTATCCTTTTATGTACAAATCTATTTAGAAAGCTCTCTTACCCCATAAGTGTGCAGCTGAGACACAAAAGCGTTCATTTTCATCTTCAGCTTTGTGAACAGGAGCCTTCAAACGTATTTTATGAACCACCTACAATAAATCACCAGAGGCAAAAACAGATATTTTCCTGCTCACTACTGTCTGACTGACCCATAACAAGATGCCAAAACAGAGAGGGCTTCACTGGGCTTGGCATCATACGAGTTTTACATTTATGATAGTAGCCTCATAAAGGAGGAAATACACCTGCGTTCCAGCGCGTAAGCGTAGTAAAGAGGCGTAGCACGTCCTACGCTTAGCTTAGCTTTTCATTTATCAGCGAATACATTTACATTGGAAGCAGAATCCGCGTGTACCAAGCGCGTATTTATGCTACGCGACGGCTAAATTTGATTGAAACTCTAATGTCAGATGCGTACACGGGCCTGTTTGGCAGGGAATGAACGGCAATACAACATCCCGTGTCAACAAGAAGTCACCTTGTTGTCGACGGTGCGGATTGATGGCATGCACCCATTTTTGCTTAGCACTCTGCCTTTCCTCTCGCAACGGTACTTCATCAGCTAGGTGTGCCTTTTACTTGGTGCTCTTCCCATGTGGTGAAGTCCTTATCTGCACAGAAACACGCAGCTGTGGAGCTACTTTACCGCTTCTGGTGTAAATTTACGCTTTTAAAAACCCGCCCTTGGCTTACATCACGCCTCCAATGTATTTCCTGTTTAACCCAAAAAGAAAATGAAGGAAACACATGAATGATGTTTTTGCATTTTGTGCTCTGGGCAAAGTAGCAACATGCTAAAGAAAAAGTAGGTTAAAGTGTGCAATAAAATTTGTACTGTATTTTTGTTGTAGGTATTTACACAGTTGGATTTTATTTATGGGCATCAGAGTAAATGGGGCTGAATACAAAAGACCACCAGCCATTTCAGATTTTTTTTTTTTCAGTATCATCTTTCTTCCACACCACAAATGCGTAGTTTTTGCTTTTGATCTATCACATATAATCCCGCAAATACGCAAAACGGAAATCAGTTGTAACGTGTATAAACGTTCAGGGAGTATGTCTATTGTGTTTTAAGGTAAGGGATGGTAAGAAAAGTAAAAACAAAATGCTATTTTACTCTGAAATTTTACTTCTGAGAAGCTTTTAGCTGATTTACATCATTACAAAATAGGAAAGTTGCACTTCTGCATAAAAATATCAGATATAAGTAAACATATTTTAACCAACCATGCAGAGCCAGTTAATAAAGTTCTTGTTACTACGGTATAACTCAACAAGTTGAAAAGTTTTTTTGCAAGTCTTTTTTCAATGTCTGTCAAGACGTTTGTGTGAATCTTCTTGATCTAGATATTCTTTTCTGCTTAGTGACATCTCTCTAAGTGCAAAGAAAACCAAAGTTCACTTGTTACAAAGCAGTTAGGGGAAAGTTTTTAGGTCTAAAGTTCAACTATTTGCATCAGATTTGTGAGAAATCTGACAGAAAGGGATCAAATGCTCACTCTGTTGTGTTTCCAAGACATTATGCATAAAATTGCCCTTTTATATTGTAGTGGGACATCATTGCGTATTAAAATAACTGAAAATAAACCAATAAAACGATCAGACATGGGGGCAGAAACAAATTGAGGAGCACGCTAATTAAAAGGGATGCAATACAAAACGAGGGATTCACTTAAAACACTGACTGTAGGAAGTCAAAATTTGATCGAAGTAAATATAGACAACCTCGCCTCTCACCTATTGACCGCTGGAGATAGGCGCCAGCGCCCCCGAGACCCTGCATGAATCAGCAGATGTGGAAAATGGATGGATAAATACAGACACTGAGAATATGAAAGCAGAAAAACTCTCCCATAACAACACACAGGTAAATATTAAACCAAACATTACCCGTAAAAATAAAGATGACATTCATTTTTCCCATTCTTTGAACTCCCCCGAAATAAATTTTCCAAACACTATTCTTAGAAAAAACCCGGGTGTGCGCGTGTGGCCAAAATATTGAAATAGCACATATATCAGGAGACGGGGTTAATAATTATAGCTGCATTTCTTGACAACCGCCAAGCCTGAACCCTTGCCCACCCAGTAAATTTCCAAAGCAGAGTCCAGTGTGTGAACGGTCTCAGCTGGGAATCGTGGGAAGAGACAACAAACCGGGGAGCGGGTCTGTTTCAGTAAAAGAAAGAAGAGTGTATCACACTGTGGTGTAACGGTGCACAGGTTGCATGCAGTTTATTTGGGTGGGTTTTATTCTGGATTTATGAAGAAACACTATGTGGGATGAACATCTAAAAGCCACTTAAATAGATTAGTGACCTTTTAACTGAGAATTAAGATCATGTTGCTTGTCTATTTTGTCCTTCCATGTTATTATATGGGGGGAAAAACAAGAATTGGTTTGGGCTTAAGTCATAGAACCTTAATTGAAATACAAAAAAACTTTCTAAACTTATCCAGAGATGAATCCCAGGCATGTAACCACAGCTGAGACAAAGACATTTTGGCAGCTTCAAGTCTTATGAAAGCTCTTGGCTGACATATTATGAATTACAGCTAAAGAAAATGTTTCTAAGAATATTAATTATTATATGAGAAATAGAAAAAATAATACACAACAATGTAGGCCTGCGTAAAAGTATGCCCATGTCCTGTAGAGTGTATGCACTCAATATTTATTATGGGGTCTTTTTGCCTGAATTACTGCATCAGTGTGATGTTCCATTAGGTGTTTGTTTCTCATCTTCTTGTTAACTATACTCGACAGATTACCTGTGGTCTAGGCCAGGCGGCTCTGCTGGCAAATCAATCACAGTGATAACAAGGTCCTTAAACCAGGGGTTTGGTGCTTTTTGGCTGGACGCCGAACCCAGCTGGAAAATGAAATCAGCATCTCCATAAACATTATTAGCCGAGGGAAGCATGAATGGCTCTAACATTTCCTGCTAGTGTCTGCTCTGGGTTTGTCCGTGACGAAACACAGAGGATCAACGGCCACAGAGTACTTGGCTCCCCGTATCATCACTGAGTGTGAAAACTCAATCAGCTTGGATTCTTTGCTTATGCCATAAATATGCTTATACATTTCTGGCTCAGGTACAGGAGAGGCTTTACACAAGGAACAACAAAGTTGAAGCTCACTACCTGGCTACTTCTCTGTTTTGGCTCCTGAATTACTGACAGCAGCGCGGTCTGTGACTTGTGAATCTCCTCCAAACCTTGAACTTTGTCCACGGTCCTCCCAAGGCTGCGGTGATTGCTGTAGCTTGCGCCGCAGGTTTTTCAATCACACTTTTTCCTTCCGCCCAACTTTCCATCATCACGCCTGGATATAACAATCTGTAAACAACCAGCTTCTTTAGCATTGGCATTTTGTCGCATAGTGTGTGCCCTCTTGTTAGGGAGTTCGTCCTGCAATTGGGGGGCTGCCGGTGCAGAGGGCCCGGTGGCGCCGATGTATGGCAGCCTCGCTTCTGCCAGTCAGGGCAGCTGTGGCTACTAACACAGCTCACCACCGTCAGTGTGTGAATGGGTGAATGACTGGTTGTAGTGTGAAGCGCTTTGGGGTCGTCAGACTAGTTAAAGCGCTATACAAGTACATTTACCCTCTAGTTGTAAACACAACAATCAACACCAACAGGGAAAGTTAGCCCTCCATCGCCAGTGCAGTGTCCAAAATGTCTGCCATGCCTATGAAAGTCAAGTAGGCTGGTATAAACTTTTCTAGCACTTCTGATAGTTTTCATCTCATTGCACCTGAACTAAACACGATGGTGCAAAATGTGAACCTCTGGACATGTTCTATTTGTGTTTTAGAATAAAAGGTACTTATCACATGTACTTATAACACAAAAAGAAAATCCCACTGTTTTCCAAGTTTTAATTGCTGTTATTTATTACCGTGTAAAATTCCTTTTGTTAGTTAAGGGTTGGGTTTTAAACCATCAATCGACTCCTTTCTTTATGTAATGAATCTGGATTATTGGAGTGCTGTGATTGGTAAATAAACCCCATCCCTGTCTGGACGCACGGCTCTTTTGTTACCATTTGTCATTTGTTGTTTGAAAGGACGAACAAAGATGCGCTCCTAAACAGTTCTGTCCACTTTTGTCAAACAAAAGTGGAAAGCGGTGGTTTTAATGCGGGCTGAACTTGAAAGTGGATCTCACGGGGAGCAATTGAAGGCACCATTCATTCACCACCCCCTCTCTTGTGAAAAAAAGTCATGCAACCACCCGTGAAACACAAAACCGTGGAATGGAAGGAAATAGAGGCGGTGCGTCTCCGCCCTGATTAAAATGAAAAAAAAAAAAAAGAAAAGCTGAAAGAAGCTCTCCAAGAAGAGGAATGCGCTGTAGTTTTGATTACATCGCTGCAGAGGAACCCGCAGCCGTCTCTGCTTGTTGTGACCCGGGAGTTAAAGCATCCTTATGAAAGACAAAACGGCCGCTGTGACCTGTAAGTATATAGAGAGCAAATAATCTGAGAAATCGCCGGTTTGGCTACCCCCGGCCTTCGGGATTTCTTTTCCCTTTTTTTTTCAATCCCTCTCTCCTTCTATAAAGTAGTTACCAGCTTCTAATCCACTTTCTGCGCCTTGAATGGCAGAGAGAAAGCGCTGGCAGACATAAAATGTGGGTTTTTAATCAGCGGCCTGGATTTATGATGTTGTTATCAATGGAAAGTCCTCGCTGATAGGGAGTCCGGTAGCTATAAGTGCCTCAGCAGCCTTGGCAGCTCCCTCCTGCGACTTGTTGAAGGCTGGAGCTGCAGCGGGCAGAGTATAAATGAGAACCACATCAGAACTTGAAGGTTTGTTTGCGGGTTTTTTATGGTTTGTTTGTGTTTTTTTCGTTTCATTGCCAAACGTAGGACCTGTAATGCCTCACTGTAATACTTAAGGTAAAGTTTGTTACAGCTGTTCCTTGGTATGTTTCCGTTTTGCAAAACTGCGGCGCCGCCGTCTGCGTCTTTGTCCATATTACGCACCGCGATCAATATTGATCGCGTCTCGGTGGAATGAATTTGCCCCTTGCAGGTGATGTTTTTTTTCCAGAGACCACTTTCATTCCTCAGAGGGGTGTCGGTTAAACTTGAACCAGGTGCTTTATATAACTGTTGCTCTCTCGACGCTCCAAACGCATCTCGCAGTTGCGTTTCTCCGCCTTTTAATCACATTTTAATCGGCCTCTTAAAACGCCTCGGCTCTTTTCTGAAAAGTGACCGCTGCAGATTGTTTTCTCCTGCTCTTGGACTAGAAGTGTTCAGGAGTTTCTCGCTCTGTACTTTTCCACTAGCAGCGGCTTTTCTTGGCATGTGTCCTCCCCTCCGCGCAGACTCTCCCTCCCCTCCTTCCCTTCTTTTGTGCCCCTGCGTCCCTCCCCGGCTCTTTCTGTGAGGAGCCAGCCTAGCAAAACCGATCAATTAATTTTTCCCATTAAAAGTGTCTCCCTGTATTATTGTAAACGTATGCAAAACAATATGTTTATATTTCTATTTTGCATCTTTTGAGCTTGATGCGTTATTGGAATACTTTTTTTTTTTACTTTGACCGGCTTGAGCAGACTTTAAATGTTGCAAAACCAGAGCAGCCATGGAATTGCACAAACCTATGTGCAAGCAGAAATGTTCCCGTGAGCTGTGTTAATTTTTTTTTACCCCCCAAATGTCTATGACGCAAGCGCACCGAAAGGTGCGGCTCTGACGCGTCAGCAGCGCAGCTGCCCTCTATTGGTCTGAAGGGGATCGATCACCTCACAATATTTTCACCAAAGCTGAACGTTTCCAAAGGTTAACGCCCCCCAGGAGGCGTGGCTAGCCCCTCCCTCTTTAGGCCTTCCTATAAAGAAGGGAGCTGGAGGTGGAAGGTTACAATTTGGATTTTGGCTTTTGATGAGTGCAGATCTCGAACTCATCATGACGATCAAAACAGAAACAGAGAAGCCTGCCCTGACTTACTCAAAGACTAGAGGCCTTGTGGAATTAATTACCGGTACGGATTATGGCTTCACGCGTGGAAGTGTCTCATTGCCTCACCCGTCTTGTCCCTGGGAGCCGTATTTATATTTTTTTCTTTCTTCTTGTTGTTTTGCAGCTTTTATGAAACAAAGGAGGATGGGTCTGAACGACTTCATTCAGAAGCTCGCCACAAACTCCTACGCCTGCAAGCAGTGAGTACCGTCTGACTCATGTGATTGTTCTGCCTCCGCCAGAGGACAAAACGCCGGGGAACCCAAAGTTGCCCGGCGTTTTGTCCTCTGGCAAAACTTCCTGACCTAATCTGACTCCCAAATCAGCTGATTGATGTTTCAGAACAACCGATGATAGTTTTCTCTGATGCAACCCCATCTAAGCTCAGACGTTCTGTTTTGTTTCTTTTTCCAGTCCTGAAGTGCAGTCTATCCTGAACTTGACTCCTCCGCAGGATCCTGAGCTCATGAACTCAAACCCCTCTCCTCCCGTGAGTATGCTTGCACTCATCGGCGAATTATGTAATTTTTTTTTGTTTATTTGTTTGAGGGAGTGCATACACATATCTTCTGCAGCAGCTCATTCTCTGACTCAACCCTCATCTGTTTGCATCTTCGCTCTCACAGCCCAGTCCATCCCAGCAGATCAACCTCGGCCCGTCCTCCAATCCCTCGGCCAAGCCCAGCGACTTCCACTTCCTCAAAGTGATCGGCAAGGGCAGCTTCGGCAAGGTGCTGCTCGCCCGACACCGCACAGACGACCAGTTTTACGCAGTCAAAGTTTTACAAAAGAAGGCCATTCTCAAGAAGAAGGAGGTATGCGACGACATGCCCGTATCTGCAGCTACGCACACATCAGCAGCTCAATACGTCACGAGGCGTGTTTATGGTAAACCTCTCTAACCCCCTGCTGTTTTTTTTTTCTTTTTTTTGCTTTTGTTTCAGGAGAAGCACATTATGTCAGAGAGGAATGTACTGCTGAAGAACGTCAAGCACCCGTTTTTAGTGGGCCTGCATTATTCTTTCCAAACAGCGGACAAACTCTACTTCGTCTTGGACTACATCAACGGAGGAGAGGTGAGTTGTTTTTGCTCATCTGGAGCCTAAAAGGAAACGGAATAAAAAAAGAGGTTAAGATGATAGAGGAGAGAGTGTTTAGTCCACTAAATTGTTCATCTGCTCATCTGATTTGTCCTACTATGTTAAAACGATTACAGAAAATAAGAATTGGCTTGTGTTTGATGCATACAACATGAGTGAAAGAGTAATAAACCTTTTCAGTGTTTTATAACAAGATGACACCGAAACATTTCCCTGAGAACCACAGCTAAGATGTGCTTTTCGTCAGCAACAAATGTCTTTTTCTTTTTAAATTACTTCCGAAAATACATTTTATAGTGTACAGAAACAGGGAGCTAAAGATAGGATAGGATACTTTCGGTGACAGTCTGCGTATACAATACACATTAGATAAAAAAAAGAACAAAAAAAACCTTTGCAGTAGCTCAGAGATGAGGATGAAGTGAGGAGAAAATTTGAAAGGGTGAAAGCTGAAACAGATTTTAGAGAGACAGAAGGGAAATCCTGTCATGAAAGGCAGATTTTTCTTTCTTTTTTTTTTACTTGGGGAAACACCGCTCAGGAAACCATGGGGTGGGCTTTGGCGGCGAGGGAGAAACTCAGCTCCAAAATTAGCAGCGCCACAGAGACTCTATGTATGTGTGTCCAATCGAGCTAATTTCCTGTGATTGTTGCACGAGCGAAGACAGCGCTGATTAAATATGAACCTCATCAGGAAGTGGAGCACATTTACTCTTTCATTTCTCTTTTTTTTTCCTTCCATCCTGCCGTCCCCTCTGTCTCTCTCTCTCTTTTTCTCCACCTTTGGCCTTCGTTTCATCTGTCTTCTCTTGTCAAACATTTTTTTTTTTTAAAGCCAGTCGCCTTCCTGTCTTTTTTATTTCCTCCCTTCCGGTTTCCTCTCTTGGCTCTCTTTTTTTTTATAATGGTCTTTCTCCTAGTAATTCACTTCTGCCCCTCCTCTTATATAGACTATGTCATTTCAGGAAAGTAAATATAAATGTATAATGTGTTTTTTTTCTCCCTTCTTCTTATATTGCAGCTGTTCTACCACCTGCAGAGAGAGCGCTGCTTCCTGGAGCCCAGAGCCAGGTTTTATTCTGCAGAGATAGCCAGCGCGCTGGGCTACCTGCACTCCCTCAACATCGTCTACAGAGACCTGAAGCCAGAGAACATCCTGCTGGACTCACAGGGCCACATCATCCTCACAGATTTTGGCCTCTGCAAGGAAAACATTGAACCCAACGGGACCACGTCGACGTTCTGCGGTACACCGGAGGTAAGGAGACGGTGTTCCGTTGTTTGTAAATGTCATTTTTGCTGCTTTTTTTTTTTTTTTTTTTCACGCCAGTCGTTTGAGTTTAACTCACTTTTTTTTTTCTCCTTCATAGTATTTGGCTCCTGAGGTGCTACACAAGCAGCCGTACGACAGGACAGTAGACTGGTGGTGCTTAGGAGCTGTTCTATACGAGATGCTGTATGGCCTGGTATGTAGTGCACAGTACTTACCAAAAAAAAAAAAAAAAAACCTAAATTCACTCCTTTTACATCATTTCTGCTTAATGCATAAAGCATACTTAGCTGGGATTGAATATTCTCTGTCTCTGTCGTCTTCGCAGCCTCCGTTCTACAGCCGAAACACAGCGGAAATGTACGACAACATCCTGAACAAGCCTCTGCAGCTGAAGCCCAACATCTCCAACGCAGCCAGACACCTGCTGGAGGGCCTGCTACAAAAAGACCGCACCAAGAGACTGGGCTGCAAAGACGACTTTGTGAGTATTCATGCATTTTTATTTATTTTTTTGTGTTTTTTTTTTTTTTTAACTGTTACTATGTAAATGCACGCTGATGGACAACTTTGAACTATTTTCTGTTTGTGCTCCTCAGACTGAAATCAAGAACCACGTATTCTTCTCTCCTATCAACTGGGATGACCTCAATGCCAAGAAGATGACCCCTCCTTTTAACCCCAACGTGGTAAGGGTCTTTAAATGCGTTAACATCTATTTACCGGACAGGATCTCCGTTAGGCACAGGCTTGGTCTCAACCTATACAGAGATGTTTTAACAGATATGGTTCCAAAACTGACCTTTGAATTAGATATTTGACTTAGTGTTGGAGGTGCCATATTATTTTTCCTGCTTTATGCAGCATAGAGAAGCATAATGTTGATGGTAATTACCAGTCAGCTTGCTCCCAAAACCTTTGCTTCGCACACAAATACATTTTAATTTGGCTGTTAGGTAATACGTCTAGTTGCAGGAAACACAGTTAGGCTGTGAGGCTAAAGGAGCCCCACTCATCACGCTTATTAGATTAAAAGTAAAGATGGCAATTCACGAACTGCCAAGCTGTTTTAAATCTTTTATTTTGTGAGAATTTCATTTTGGCCTGTGCTGAGGCACCTTATTTACTGCCTTATTTGCACTTATGCAACAAGATCAAAAGTATGGAACATCTGCTGTCTGATTCTGAGCGTGTCCAATTAAGGCAAGGTGCTTGAAAGCATCACTAATCCCCTCTGTTTCTCTCTTCTCTCTCTCTCTCCCGCAGACTGGACCTAATGACCTGCGGCACTTTGATCCGGAGTTCACGGATGAACCGGTTCCCAGCTCCATCGGCTGCTCCCCAGACTGCGCCCTCGCCACTGCCAGCATCAAAGAGGCAGCTGAGGCCTTCGTGGGCTTTTCCTATGCCCCATCCATGGACTCCTACCTATAGGATTCAAACTGAGGCACTCGGTGCGGACACTGGTTTTGCGCTCACTGGACACAGATCCACCGTGCCATGTCGGTGGGCGTTGTATCTTGATCCACTTTGTTTCCCATCAGATTGATGGTTTACTCCCAAACCAGGCCCCTGTGAGAGCCCTTCAGCAGCACGTGTACTTATCACATTCTCTCCCAACACTTGAGTGCGTTTAGAAACACTTGCACAGAGGGAATGTCTGCTGTAACTGTTAGGTTGGGATTGTTTTCCTCCGTTCCTAATAATCCCCTTTTAGTCCTAAACTCCATTCACTTACCTGCTAGTGGAGGATCTTTGCACATAGCCCAGGCAGCTCAACAGCTTCCTTTACTTTCCAACTAACAAGCACACGACTAAACGTCCGGCTTTTGTCCAAAAGACGAAGGCTGGTCGGTTAAACAACAACAGCAACAACAAACAAAACAAACAAACAAAAAAAAAAACCTGGGATAAATTTTCATTCCTTATAGTGAAACATCTTCCCTCCACTACTCTAGGGGGAGCCACATGTTTAGCTTGACCAGAGATGTTATACATTTTTGGTGTTTTTGTTTTTTTTTTTCTTTTGTGCTTTCTTTTTTTTTTTATAAAAAAAAAGGGAGTCAGAAGAAGCCGAATGTTACAGAGGGGGGAGTTTCATTTCTCTTAAGAGGTGCCATTATTTTCCCGTCTCTCCGTCAGCTTCGAGTCATTTGGGTTTTTTCGCTGTGTGGGCGCTGCAGTTACATCTACCTACAGCAGGTGAACTGAGATGATTTATCACGCTTTACTGTATATGTAAATATATATATATATATATTTTGAAGACATCCGAGGATGTAGCACTAAGTTTGAACTTGTTTGACGTAGGGACTCAAATGATGTTTGAATGCCTTCATTTGCACATTACCGCTGATGGAGAGACGGCAAGAGAGCACTGCTGCTGGGTCGAGGATGAGTGGCGCGTGTTGAGAAGTATTTCCCGTATTTTTCGCCTGCCGGCCACATCCCCCCTCATTTAGTCTTCCAAATTGCCTCACACTGACGCAACGACGGCCTGCCGACAGGCTCGCAAGCATTCAATGAGAACATTCCACTTTAATATTGCTGTAATGCATCTTTGACGGTATTTAAGTTTCTTGTATATTTGGAGTCATGTGTACTAGTTTTAATGTATATTGAACGACAACAACAAAAAAAGTGACTAAAGGTATGCTTTGTTATGTATATGTAACTATTCATGTTTAATGTATTGTAAATTGTAAAATTGTTTATGTGACCATGTTTGGTTTGGAATAAAAGTTTAACTTTATTACACGTAATGAGCTGGTTTTGGATGCTTTATTACTTCTGATCATATTCGGAAAATGCCCCTTTGGATGTTAATGGTGATTTCCCAACGCACCTTTGGGTGACAAAGCCAATTAAAGGATTTCGTTAAAGTTACTGTGTAAACTAAGGTATGCGAACAATGAAGAGCAAAGGGCAACATTTGCTGGCAATGACTGGAGCTGGTGACTGATGTCCCAGATTACATTGGACTTTTTCCCCCCCTTTGTACGTCAGCAGCCTTGCACAACCATCAATGTCAGATCCAACTGCGTGAGACCTTCAGGTGTCGGCTTCGCCCAGCAGAGCAAAGGGTTTGTAATATAGGTATAAAAATACATGCTTGCGGGGCATAACTCTCTACATATTTAATCGTATGGGTTCAAAGCTGGAGTGTTGAGCAGAAAAGTCCTCCTGTTGGAGTTCAGATCTTCCAAACCGGCCTCATTCCTGTTCAGAGCTGCACGCTTATCGGAGCCCGACCCAGCCGTCAGCGGCTAAGAGGCCAGTGCGCACCTCGGATGGGTCACCGATCCAATCAATGTTAAGTCTGAGGTCAGTATCTGGTAATAAATCCCTCTGAGAGGTTTCAGTCAGAAAAGGCTGGATTTCTTCAAATAAGGATTCAGAGGCGTTGTTGACAGAATCACGTAAATCATGACCTGAAGTGACTTTTAAAGGTATACATGCCCCATTGGCTGGTTCACGTTTTGTCACGTTAAAGCCATTGACTTCAGTGTGTATTTATTGGTTCTTTATGTGATAAACCAACACATAGCAGCACATATCTGTGAAGTAAAAAGCGACACACGCATTAGTATTCAGCTACCTGTGAGTTAATAATTTGCTGTACCAACTTTGATTTAATGACCCCAGGTCTTTTGGAGTATGTCTGTACCAGTGTTGCACATCTTTGAGACTGAACTTCATTTCCATTCTTATAGGCTAAATGGGTCAAGACCAGTCATTTTGGATACAGACTGTCTGAATATCAATTACCATGCGTCTCATTTTAGAAATTCTCACTGGGAATTAGTGCTGGACTTTGGGCCATTCTAAGACATGGATACCCTTAGATCTAAACCATTTCATATCAGCTCTGCATGTCTGTTTGGTGTTGCTGTCCTGTTGGAATGTGAACCTCCACCCCGCTGTCAAGTCTTTAGATGTAGTTTTATTTATATTTTCTTTACATTTAGTTTTCTTACATTTAGTCCTAATAGATTTAGCTGTCACTATAAGTGGGTCACTATTAGTTTATACTTCTCTCCACCTCTTTTTCTTTTTTTATATATTCTGTATATGTTGTTACATATTCAAAACAGATAAATAAATCTCTCACCAGAATCTCTAATAACCACAGTAGACTCAGTGGCTTCTTTTTTAGATTAAGGCACTCCTTTCCTTCCCTATTTGCCTACTTCTCTAAAACATTATCCCTGACCTGTGTGGTGCAATGCTTGATCTATTTATTCTGTTTCACCACTAATGCTCTCTAATAACCCCTGAGGCTTTTGCATCACCGTTATACTTAAACTGTGCTTAAATTATGCAGAAATGCATCCTGTTTGCTTTATTGGGTTGCACTGTGTCTTATTTTGGAAAATGTTTAACCCATGCACCCCAAACAAATATTAATTTGGGAATTTAAAAAAAAACGTCTATTTTTTTTTACCTTCCACTTTGATATTTAGTACTGTTTTGTGATGCTCCATCATATAAAATCCCATTAAAATACCTAAAACTCTGTAGTTCTGACATGAAAAGGTTTAAGGCTGTATGAAGACAATTTACAAAGCAACTAATTACATAATAGTTACATGTCTTTACTACAATAATAAGCTTCATTAAGTCTGCCTGTTCTATAAGAAATGTCAAAAACATCAACAAAAACCTTACACCTGTGGTCTTTCACCATTGTCTTTATCTCACTAAAGTTGTTTAATCACTCTCTGTTATGAAGTTGCTGTCTTTGCCACACACCTGTAATGCAGCCTCAGGGATGCGCTGCCATCTGCTGGCTAAATCGTTAAAACCTTTCTTTGCATCTGACAAAGTTCTCCAGAACAAACGGAAACTGAAGCAGAAGTTTGTTTTATAAAGCCCCTTTCGTGTCTAACATCTATTGAAACTTGAACTGAGAGGAAACTTAAAAACCTGCCTTGGTTCCACTCCACTCTTAAAGTTTCTAAACATAAACTATGGGAACCATCTTAAAGAAACTGTCTCTCAGATGATTTCACAGTGTCATCTGTAGTTACAAAAAGCTAAAACAAAGTGTTATAGCCCCTTAAATTAACTGCCTAAAAGGAAGTAATTTTTATTCCTTGTAATAATTAACTCCCTATAAGCAGGGCTGCACAGTAGCACTGTTGCCTTGCAGGAAGAAGGTCCTGGGTTTGAGTCCTGGTCTGGGGTCTTTCTGCACGGAGTTTGCATGTTCTCATTGTGCATACGTTCTCTCTGGGTACTCCATCTTCCTCTCATAGTCCAAAAACATGATTGTTAGATTAAAGGTTCTTTGTAAAGACCCCTTAGGTGTATGTGTGTGAGTGTGTGCACACACGTGTGTGCGTGTTTGTTTGTCCTCTTTGTTGCCCTGTGATGAATTGCCCACCTTTCCAGGGTGTACTCCATCTCTTGCCTAATGGTAATGGATACCAGCCCCCCACCGTATAAAGTATTGTTATATTCTATATGCCGCCATAGGAGAGCAAGTACATCCTAAAACCCGGAGGGTAACATCAAAATGAAGGAAGCGAACTTCCTGGAATGGATATTGGGAGGGCGAGTTAATAAGCATAACAACCAGAAATGATTAGTGAAAGGAAATCTTAAATTTACGTGGAATTTTACTAACACTACAGGATGCAATAATGAACTGGAGAGAGCAAGGGTCAAAATGCTGCAGGCAGGGCGGCAGATGGGTGGAAAGTTACACAAGTGGAAAAGTTGCTGACTTAATTGTGGACGAGTTAGCCAGAGCTCAGAGCAATAAAGTGAGCTCCCAATACGGAAGAGTTTATAGAATACGAAGATATCCATTTAGGAGTTTGGGACAAAACTCGTCTTAGATGAAAAAAGGACACATCCCAAAATTATTAGACCACCTGTCCAAGGTGTACAAAAAAGCCTTGAATAAATTACTGCTAAAGAGTCTTTGTGACCACTATAACAACAGGATTTTCTACAGTCCTGGTGTGACGGTTTGAAAGTTTTTTTTCTCTCTTATCATCCTGCTTACTGTATGTGGCAAGATAATTTAAATCCTCTTCCAGCTTTGTTTTTCAGTGTCCCAGTTCTTTTTTACACATTTTTAACATGGGCACACACACTGAGGAAATGTGTTCAAGCTTAAAAGCTGGATTTATTACTGTAAAATGTAGTATAAGGCTAATCACAATCCTTTCCCGTGCCTCTCATTCCAGTTGTGCTGTTGTTTATATCACTTGGTGGCTCATTTCAACATAAACACAACAAGAAACAACTGTGCGAGCAAACCAGAGAAGCAAACACAGCGCACAGGTCAAAGCTGTCATGTTTGAGTGTGGTTTTACTAACACATACAAGACTTTACCGAGCTTTACTGAGAAAAACGTCATGATGTAGCTTCGCGATATGTAGACCCAGTAAGTCATGTATCAGGGAGGATGAATAGATTATCTAAATCTGTGTTTGGAAAACACACATCTTATAAACATTGTTATAAAATATGCGGCACATCCCAAACCATGATGCTTTCTGAATTTAAATAGTCACAGCTCCATGCTACTGCCAAACGCACTGTCTTGGATGTGTAAATCTTTTTCTACCTTTTCATTTTTACAGTTGGATTTTGAAATTTTTGCAGATAAATCCTCACTGTGGTGGTAAGAAAAAGTGATGTTAAAGGGGGCATAATACTCCTTCATGTTTTCATTATACCTAGCTATAGCGATGGAAATATTTTTGTTGGATTTGTTGGGTTAAAAGATACGGCTTCACAGTCAATGCACATGAAAACTCCTTCCACAAGGGGTCAGCGTTCCACTTCCATTACCTGTCTGACTTCATCCCAGGACCTCTTGACCTCAGTTGCAACATAGTTTTTTAACCAGTAAAAAAGGCAAAATTAAGGTTGAGGTTCAACAAGCTTAAATTTTAACAGTCTAGGGTTGTATTGTTCATTCCTATACGTCCAGAGATAATAAGCAAAGGCTGTGTTCAATTATTCAGGTTATTACAGCTTGCAACTTTACTATATTACAGTTTAAATATATTTTCAGTCTAATTCATTACAGTTAATTTATGTAGCACAGATTCACAACAATGGCTGTCTCCAGGCACTTTATGAAACAAAAAGATCCAATTCATATTCAGAGATGTATTGATAATTCATAGGTATAATATATTTCACTAATGTTCCGTTTATTATGTCAGATTGTCTCTCTTGATTTCATCTCTTGAAATCCAGGTGACCGCAATACGTTTGCAGCAGCCTCTCCTCCTGAGCACGCATGGGGCAACAGTGGAAAGTTAATTGCATTGAGTCGATGACTTCACAGCAATCCCTCATGAATCACACATACATTAATAAATGTTCAATTCACTCATTCAAAAAAATAAAGAATCTATATATTATATAGTAAAGTACAATGGTAGAAAGACCATGAGTAAAACACTTTGTTCAAAGATGACATATCACACAGTTTTAAACACTTCAGAAACACTTTCTGCAGTCGCTTCATTTCAAGCAAGGGAAGCACTTGAACGTTTCAGAAAAAAAAAAAAAACATGGTAGATTAGAGCGGTAAGTAATGGTGGTGGGGATAATGCAAATGGAAGCCTCAGGTTTTTATTTGTCAAGATTTTGATGCAAACATAAATTTCCTCCCACTTTCCAATTCTTTTTCAGGTTTCACCCTGTCCAATAAAATCCCAATAAAACACAGTGAAGTTTGGAGTTCTAATGTGAAACAAATGGCAAAAGTCAGGGTTGTGAAAACTGCGCTACTCACCTGCTCCCTCCTGGTAGCAGCTAAAGGAGTGAGCTACTTGAATCCAAAGCAACATTACAAACGTAGAGATGCTACTAATTAATTGTTGTTTAAAGTAGCATTTCACGAGGATAACTTATCAATTCTGCCGCTATGATACAAGGTGGTGCCGGATTTGCAGCACAGCTAACCTCAACATGAAGTTAGAAATGACACAGTTTAAATTCTGAGCCGTAGCTTTTAAAACAGAGCAAGACTCGTGGTCTGTTTTCTGTTTTTTGCAAGAGGGCGTTGCTTAAGGCACTTTCACATCAGGACAGGTTGATCTGCTTTAAATTGACCTGATTCGGTTTCCAGCGTCGTTTAGTCAGTTTGGTCTACTTTCAAAAGTGAAATCTGAAAATGAACCAATCCCAATTAAGATGTAAACATTGCCACCTTTCCCACCATACACTGAGCTGTCCACAGATCATGTGCCAACACCCTTAGGCAGATGATTAATTAATTGTAGAGAGGTTTTTTTTGTTTGTTTGTCTGTTTTTAAGTTTTCAGTGTCGTTGCACAGAACCTTCTATTAGTTTTGGGCAACGGATAGTTTTGGACAATGGATAATCCATTGTGGCAAATACATAAACCATTGGTTACCAGTGCTTGTAAAAGTACGACACGTAGTTTACAAACACAATAATTTCAGGTTCAGAATGGAGCAAAACTACTTTCTACCAAAAAACGAGCTATAGTGGTCTCCTGCCCAAAAAAATCTAATAAATTTGCCTTTTGTCATCTAAAGAAGTCTAAACACAATATATTTCCTCACGCATGAGTTCAGATATGAGCATTGTTTTCAAGAATTGCATAACTTTATCTCTTTACTCTTTAATAATCTTACTGGTATCATAAACCTGTCATATTTAAGATTCATGACAGCGTGTGGCCAGATCTGTCTAAGGGAGTTAAACTAATTTGCTAAGCTGTATTCATCAAAGCGATCCCAGTAACCGTGTAAACCTATTTTGTGTTACCACTTCAAAACGTCTTATAACATTTAACAACAGAGAGGCTTTAGCGAAAGTAAAACCGCACTATGCTTGCGGTGTAAATTTACCAAGCGGAGTCAAGCGCCGATTTATGATCGTTGGAAAAGTATTCATGAACTATGACCTTTTAAACATTGTATAATGTTCTAAACAAAAACTTCAAAGTATGTCGTCGGGATGTTTTCTTCTAGCCCAACATATAGCAGCGTGTAACTGTGAACAGAAGGAAACAATACACGCAAATGTTTTACTAATACAAATCTGAAAAGTGTGGCGTGCACGCCATACGTATTCGCCATCCCCTTACTGTGATACCCGTAAATAAAAAATCTAATCTTAGCATATATGCAGTTGTTCTGTGGGATCAATTAGCACTATAAAGACCAGGGAACACCCCAGATAGGGCAAGCTAATGTTAAGGAGAGGTTTAAAGCAGGGTCAGATTATGAAACATCAGCACAAGCTTCAACCATCTTATGGATCAGGGGTTTCCACACTTTTCAGCCTGCGACCCACAACATAATAGTGCCACAGATTGGTGGCCCCTTTTAGCAGGTGGGATTTTTTTCTTTTTTTGGGGGGGGCGGGCGGGGGGTATGAGAACAAAGTCATAATATTATGAGAATAAAGTTGTGAAATTGCGGGCATAATGTAGCGTTTTTATAGGAACTTAAAAAAAAAAGGCCAGCCTTTTCTCTGCGTTAATCGGAGGAATGATGAGCATCTTGTGAAGTTATACTTTGGCATTGGTTTTGCAAATATGGAAATACTAAATCTATTTAGCACATCAGCATCAAATCACCTTGCAACCCTCAGGGGGGGGGGCTCCCGATCCCCACTTTGGGAACCCCTGTTATAGAGAACTATTCAATGCATCATCAGAAAATGGGAAGAGTATGGCACAACTGCAAACCTACTAACACATGGCTATGCACGTAAACTGACAGGGTAGACAAGAAGAGCATAAATAAAAGAAGCAACCAGGAGATTCAAAAGGAGCTGCAAACAGCTCAAGAGGAATCACTATCAGCTGACAGGACAGACACCCTTTGGTGCTGCACTCTACAAACCTGGTCTTTATGGAAAATTGGCCAGAGTAAAAATGTCCATGTGCAGTTTAGCACAACTCATGTGGTGGACACAGAAAAGATACATTAAAAAGGTGGTCTGCATGTGGAGGAAAGCTTACGGCGCACATCACTCTGAAAGCAACATGCCCTCAATGCAGGAACATGCAAGTCTACAGTGATCCGTTTACTTTTCTAAGACATTATGGATATATCCTGCTGAAAGCAGAGCTTTAACAAACGGTGTGGAGTCTGTGGTTAAAATAATTTAAAACATTTGTCCCGAATTCAAAAACTTCTCATAAGAAAAAGTAAAAATTGCTCTAATTTCATCAGCAAGAAGGACAACATTGGAAAACAGCTATAGACTTCATAAGTAACCTATCACCAATTTTGTTTTTAACCTCCAGGTAACAACTCTTTCTCAATCACTGATTTACGATGAAGTTGTTTATTAATCTCTTATTATGGTCACTGTGACACTAGCAGGTCTTTACCCAAAAACACGATAAAGATAAAGCCTGATTCATCATTTCACACACTAAACTGGATATATAATTGTTTAACGAATATATTGCATGGAATATTTAACTAAATAAATTTGCAGGTGGTATTATTTGGTAACCCAACATCTATGGCAACTGAAAAAAAAAAAAAAAACATTTTACACACTGCATTTTTATGCAACATTAAGAGTTTTGTTAAACATTTCAGCATATTGATTGCTTGCACTAAACACGACAAGATATAACTTGACATCTGTGGCCGTTTGCTGAACTTACCCAGATTGCCGAGTTTGATGTAAGGATTCATGCTTTTTGGACTTTAACACAGAAAAATGCAAGCACTGGCAACATTTGCTAAACGGTGTTCTGGTTAGAGATTGTTCATAAGAAGAGGATGTGCCCACTAAGACGTTACTCATTGGTTACGCAGCTGTTGAGAAAGTGTCTGTGGCATTCATAATTTTTGGTTGATGTAGCTTAAAGTGTGGAGTCACATTTAACCTGATTAAAGGTAACAAAAAAGATGCTTCTGCGGAGTCTATCATAATCTGCCCTTTCCCAGGATCCGAGAAGGTCCTCACACATACTGTTGGGCAGAAGGCCCAGCAGAGACTGGACTTCCGGCGGCAACTCAAGAAGCACAACCTCCCACGGGAGTTCTTCTACTCTGCCATATGTGCTTGTCCATCACTGTGTGGTTTGGCTCATCCACACAAAAAGGACAGGTAACAAATTGTACCTAAAACGCCATCTTTAAGAGCAAAGTTGGAAAAAAGCCAAATCCTTAGTTGCACGAAGCAGCTTGACAATTAAAACTGATTCTGGTTTAGACGTCGTTGATTAATTATGGATCATAATGTTTTGTGTGTTATGAACAAATACACGGCAGTGGTCAGAGGGAGGGAATTCAGCTAATGACAATGGAGGACCAAAACCACTATGAAGGATATTTACATATTTCCGCTTTTATTTTAAATTCTTTCAGTTTCGCTCCTCCATAGTTATCTCCACAGTAACTTTTCATTGTTTTTTTTTTTTTTTTTTTTTTTACAGAAATCCAATTTTTTCCCCCTCTTTTTTGTAAACAATTAAGTAAGAACTCCACGAAGTGATGTGAATTTATGAGACGTGTGACTTGTGTGCTTGCTCCCTAAAATTACTTCTCTTGAGAAAACACAACTTCATTTATGTCCCTTATATCTATCTAGTATGTCTGACTTACATATCCTGCCCTGAAGGAAACAACGTTCTAAGTCATTTTGTTTGAAAATCAGTTTTCATTGACAATGGACCGCAACAGTGAGACCAAGAAGACCCCCACACACACACCTCACCAAGCAGCTGATCACGCCTCTGAAACCCAGAGGCTGAAACCCAAGGCACACAGAAACTGATAATCTCTTTAGCATTTCAAAATAACTTATTGTGTTATAAATGAATGAACTGAAATGGAGCTGATATCGCCCTGCAGCGGTGATCTAATTAGGATTTGATGATAAAACACATATAGTGGCACATAGAACCACTCAAGAGAAATTAGAATAACTTTGTACCAACAAGTTGATCGCTTAAAGAGCTATCAGCTGGAGACTTGGCATAAACGGGTTGGGTGAGCATTGGATTATCTACCAAGTTTTTTGTCAGGTCCCCCTTTTTCTTTTCCACATTTTTCACACAACCAGAATCTTCTTTTTTTGTTGCTGCTGGGATTTTAAAGGTATATATTGTTTGTTTGTTTTTTTTACAGAAATCCAAATTTTTTCCCGCCTCTTTTTTGTGAACAAATAAGTTAGAACTCCACGAAGTGATGTGAATTTATGAGACATGCGGCTTGTGTGCTTGTTCCCTAAAATGACTTCTCTTGAGAAAACATAACTTCATTTATGTCCCTTATATCTATCTATTATGTCTGACTTACATATCCTGCACTGAAGGAAACAACGTTATAAGTCATTTTGTTAGAAAATCAGTTTTCATTGCTTTTTTTTTTCCAACCGGGCATTGCTTTACTGGGCTTTGCTCTTTTCCGATCGATTTTCCGACCAGTTATCGTGCCACCTCTCTACTCTTCATCTAAACTCTGGGGCTTTGATTTATAAAGGACATGCAAACGTCACTTTCATTTGAAAGGAGAGCTTTGGGCCACTGCACAACAACCCCAACCAGTTCAGTGAATTAATTTTGCTTGACAATCATGTCAAGGCTGTGGTTGTTGCTGGGTTACCTTTACCCATCAAACTTCTTTCTGCTTCTCAACATTCTCTGAATGTGCTTGAATCCAGCACTCTGTGAGCAACCAGCCTCTTTAGCAATGACCTTTTGTGGCTTATCCTACTTGTGGAGGACGTCAATGACTGTCCTCCGATCATCTGTCCAGTCAGCAGTCTTCCTGATGATTGTGTAGCCTACTGACCCGGACGGGAGGGACAACTCAGGGATCCAGAAACCTTTGCAGGTGTGAGTTAATCAGCAGATTAGGGTCTGACACCAGATGTTTGCAATATTTGACTTTTTCACAATGTTTAAATTTTCTTAGAAACTGAAGTCTGGGTTTTTGTTACCTGTAAAATATAATCATCAACATTTAAAGAAATAAAGAACTAAATATTTCACTCTGTGTAATGCATTTGGATATGAGTTTCACAAGAAGCAGACCGAGCAATAATTACATTTGCGGCGTGTATCTCATCAATACACGATTTGTTGTGCCCATGTGTTATCAGAAGCTCCACTGCTATTTGTTAACTAAGAGTAAGACAAACAGCAAAAACAGGATGGCATAGTGCTCTGAGGAGCTTTCCCATATAAATATAAATTTCAGATCATGTTTGATAATTAATAAGAAAAATGTGCGTATTGGTCAGAATTTGTTATTTTAGTGGCAGCTGGTACAGAGTTTCATTGGTTTTTCAGTTCAAGGATCTTTGTTATATAGATGACTGGGTCTTTTATAAGGTTTGTAAGCAGTCTGTTTTAAAATCCATTGGTATTCAGATGAGAGAAACAGACAGGTTGAACAACATTCTCCCAAGGAGGAGTCTCCACCCAGTAAATTAAACTTTGCAAACTAAATGCTTTTTTTAAAACTAGCCTATAAATTAACAAATCAATAAACTTTTCTGTTTTATAATGCATACAGGAAGACTCTGACACCCAGATATTACTGCCGCTCAAAAATATGCTTTTTTTTTTTTTTTGCTCAAACAAAACATGCATCAGTCTTTAGAAAGTAAATTTACACACTGCTAGATAGCTATCATTTAGGTTCCAAAACATTGGTGCTAAAAATCAAAAATGATCAGTACCTTTTTTTATGCAAAACGCGTTTTTGAATAAGATCACACTAACTTTGTGAATATGTAACACTGCATTCAAAGAAATGGTTATCTTTGACTTTCTAGGGAGCGATTTAGTAACTTAAGCACGCTGACAAAGCAGAGCAGAGACTCCAACAAGTAGGCCACTCCCAAAATGCTTGCCTATCAGATCATTATGTAACACGTGCATATGCTCATACACAGCATTTTATATCTTCCAGCAGGACACTAACATGCATTTGATTTAAGCAAACGGTGTACATAACCATCATTCCCGGCATGTTAAAAGCTACATTCTGTCATTCGCAAGGCAATGGGGGCTGGCGTGACAACTCAGGCCTGAAACATACAGAGGAAATGGGATTAACTGCAGGTGGCACAATATGTTTGTTTCCATTTGCTGTCTGAGAGAAAAAGCAATATTGATACAGGTGTATTTTACTGTTGGTTACAGAGTAATAGGCCTACTAAAAAAACAAACCAAAAACACCTGTAATCACAGTAGGTTGTACAACTAGACCAATTCAATATATCGATTCTCCTGTTTTGTTTTTTTTTTGTTTTTTTTTTTGCTGAGCAGCTCATTGTTCCTACTTGATTTATTTATTTGAAGCATAACTTCCTATGCACGTTATTAGCGCTTAGATACGCTCGCGCCAATAGGATTGCACATTGGGAAATCTTAAAACCAAACCCACTCCTCCCATTGGTTGCCAACGACACCAATAGGCGGGGTTAAGAAAATGCCTGACCATAACAAGAATGAACGCGTGGCTCCGACACGAGCTCGACGGGGAGTTTTGCAGAAGGCACCTCGGTGAGGAGGCGCGAGGAAGCGGCACCAATGGGCCGACCAGCGCGAGCTTAAACCGACCACAGAGCTGACAGCTGGGGCGCTCAGGTAGGACACTGTCGCTCTGAATGGCTGACACACAGCAGAAGCGCTTCTTTTTGCCTTCGTTTCAAGTAAATTAGTCAAGGTGTAATAGAGGCAAAACTTGCATCTTGCATGTACCTTTATGTGGTTTTGGCTGTTGGTGTTTTTTTAGATTTACTTTGGTGCCTTGTAACAAAGTTAAAGGGTGTGTGTATTATCGACACGTGATGAAGGAAGTTGTCCCATTCTTCAGCCTCAGTTACAAAGGCTTGCACTACTTCATTGCCAGTTTGGTGACAGTTTCAAAAACCGACGCCTGCGCATGTACGAACTTGTCTTTGAAATAATTATCCCAAACAGCTTGGTATAACAAAAACAGCTGTAATTTCCCACAATTTGTTATGTAATATTTTGGGAAAATTGAAAGTAATATTTTGGCAGTAAACTCATTTATTTGCTTACCAATAGAGTACAATTTGCAGAATCTCCAAGTCAGCAATAACCAGTACCCATGCAATTTGTATATATATATATATATATATATATATATATATATATATATATATATATATATATATATATATATATATATATATATAGGGCTGCTGTTGCATAATTTAAAGTTCAGTTGATTTTTGCATATTTATTCGGACAACTAACACTGTATTATGCTATTCAGGCCTAGGTGTACTTTCAGTTTTTGTTGACAATGGACCGCAACAATGAGACCAAGAAGACCCCCCCTCACCAAGCAGCTGATCACGCCTCTGAAACCCAGAGGCTGACCCCACCCAAAGGACCAGGTACACAGACACTGATAATGTCTTTGGCATGTCAAAATAACTTATTGTGTTATAAAAGAAGGGACTGAAATGGAGCTGATATCTCCCTGCATCAGTGATCTAATTAGGATTTGATGATAAAACACATATAGTGGCACATAGAACCACTCAAGAGAAGTTTGAATAGTTGTGTACCAACAAGTTGATCACTAAAGAGCTATCAGCTGAAGAGTTATATAGAAGACTTATATGAAGACCGCATATAGATTGGTTGGGTAAACATTGGATTATCTACCAAATTTCTTGTCAGGTCAGGTCTCTTTTTTTTCTAATCCCTCACAGTTTTATGGTATTGCTATTTAATATTTAGGGGTTTGTTATACATTTATAAGCTTTTGGTTGGAGAGAAATTAGTATAAATCAACTGATGTGCAAAGTAAACCTTTGGAGGGACTTGAAAGAATTGTTAGAACTCTTGTTAAAATAGCTTAAAAAGCATTACATGAAGGTCTGCTTCTGAAAAAGTGGCCTGTCTGAAAATGTTTTTATGTTGGAGGATTAATCCTAAATTCTCGCAGTGGAAGTACTTGTTAGTTGAGTGTACAACTGGCCTGCTGCTGATCACCTTAATCTATTCAGCCTCCACAAATGCATTTGCATAATTTAAAAGTGGCAAAATGGTCATGGGTGGTTGTGCAAAAGATAACAAGATCTCATATTCAGCACCTTACAAGAGTTTTAAATCCCCCTTTTCTTTTCCACGTTTTTCACACAACCACAATATTCTATTTTTTTTGTTGCTGTTGGGATTTTAAAGGTATATAGCCACATTATATGCTTAATAAACACCAAAACACCTCTGAAATGCCTGGCAGTAAAGTGGCAGCTCAGTGTGATCGAAAACCAACCGTTATTAATTAAATAAAGCGATCTAACAGCAACCTAGAGCCTTATATAAGAACATTTACTCACGTCAGTCAACTCTGCGGTCACCATTGAGCCTCGGCAGGTTTAGTGTCCGCTTCAGTGAACACCAATAGTCATACTGTATTCCCAGCGACATTCCAGTCTTTTCCTTCTTGGAATAATTGTTTTTTAACGTTATTTTTCACTAGATCTTGGACCATTTTACATTCTTCATTGGGAGATGCTAATAGCTGTTAGCTGCTTCCTTGTTTTAACCCCTGCTGTGCATGTGCAGTGCGTATTTCCGTTAAAATCGTAAATAAACACGAAAGGCTTTATTTACTAACAAATTGAGCAAAAACAAAGCATAAAACACCAAAATAACAACTAACACGCCAGCAGGACGTGATAATCTTTCATAAAAACGTTGTGTGCAACCAGAGTGAGGTACTGACGTACAAATTTAAAGTCAAATAACGTGGCTATGCACCTTCAAGATAAGTTTATTTGTCATTGCAAACCATTGTCACCATTACAACAAAATCGCATTAGTTCCCAGACTGACAAATAAAGTGAACAAAGAGAAAAAATAATTAAGTACGTAAACACAAGCCGTAGTTAAAATGCAAAACGTGCATGCGTAAATGATAAAGAGGGCTGGGTGATAAAGACTATTTTTTTGACTATTCCCTATTGGAAAATTGGGATTTTATTCTGCCAATGCAATCTTTGGGCTTCCATGAAGAGAATACCATGCAATGCTGAATATATTTTTAGGAAAATATATTGTTAAAAATCATTAAGAGGAAACTTTTTTACTATAAGATGAGCCACTTTAATTTATTAATTTATTTTCTTAAGTTAGTTTGAAGTTACACAAGTGAAGTGAAGCCTATTCTTGGCTCATTGTGTAATTCCACCTGCAGGAAATATTTTGCTATATTTTCATTGTTAACAATGGCAGAGCCACCATCTTGTTTTACAAGCATGTTTCTCAGCTTGTATTTAGTTGCACTTTGAATTCAGGTCAATTCCCAAATGAAATGTCTTTTTGTGAAACGAAAAGGAAGAAAAAGAAATCGATTAATCGGATTTGGTATAAAACAATTGGAGATTGTTAAGCCATATCGCCCAGCCCTAATAATAAATAAATGTGGCAGAGACATCAGTATTAGTAGTAAAATGCAAGTAATAAACAATGGATAGAAATTGATTGCACATTTTATCATATATATATATATATATATATATATATATATATATATATATATATATATATATATATATATATAATATATATAGTTTATATACATAGGTTTGGCAGCTGTTGGGAAAAAGCTGTTTTCCAACATTCCCCCACGCCAAGACTGACGTGGTGGAATGAGTCGGCGGTAAGGCAGGAGCCTAAAGAGGTGTTGGGCTGGAAATGTTTTGTCTGGGATGATTCTCCTGGCCCTGCTTTGACATTACGTCTCAAAGATGTGACTGATGGCTGGGAGGTCAGATCTGATAACCCTCAATACTGCGTTTATGACTTTCTGCTGGGAGGGAGGGCAGCATCTAGCTTAATGGTTTGCTTTACTAAATCATGGAAAAGGAGCAGAGTTACCCAGTTACTAGGAGTGTGCAAAATAATCGTCATGACGATGCATCGCAATTCTAATTTTCGTGATATACTGCATCGATTCTTGATGTCAAGTATCGATTATTAATTTAAAAAAAATAAAAATAAAATTGCATGAATAATGGGTGAATATCAGCCAAAAACATGTGGAATACAACTTCACTGGTTTTAAGGACCACTGAGGCCATGTAAACGACATTGATTATCCTTATTTTGGTATTTTAACTTTTATAAATCCTAAACACCTTTTGTCAGTGTGTCCACTCCAGTACCAGTAATATTTGTTTTCATGGCAATACCTCCAAAAGTCGTTTCAATAAATACAGCTATGTATGAATGCAGTTTCTTTCAGTTATGTATCAATTGAAGACACTATCCAGATCATACACAGCCAGTCAGCCGGCAACTGGTAATGGCTGTATTTATTTCTAACAATGTTCAGTGAAAATATAACAATGCATCGTGATACATCACAATAATTGAAGTATCATGATGCATCATGATAGAATCGGATCGTGGCATGTGAATCGTGATTCGAATCAAATCGTGACTTCTTTGGCAATACCCACCCCTAGTAGTTACCCACACGGCTTGGTCTTTTGAGGTGGACCATATTTCACTTCCCTCAACACCGGTTGAGGGATGTTTTATGGAGCCCAGCGGGCCAGAGCCTTATCACTTTGAACCGCTGGCTCAAACATAAAGTATCAACATATCAACTTTATCAACATAAAGTAGTAGGTTTCCAATTTCTATAATTAAAAATCTGAAGTGTGTATTTGTATTCATCCCCTCTAAATAAATTCCTTGTAGAACCCACCACCATTAATGCAATAACAGCTACAAGTCTTTAAGGGATATAGTATCTAATAACTTGTGTTGCGTTATGTGTCTCGAAGGAGGAGCGCTACGTGGTGTGCGTTGAGCTAATAACAGCTAGCACGTTAGCTACTTCGCCCGTGAGGCTTTTACTAACCCTTTTATGTCCCTCTCAAACATTGATGCATTTAAATTAAACAGACAATGCTGCTGCCTCAAGACTGAAAAAGCAGAACAGTTGGTGGTTTTATGTAAATTTGCCAATAACACATAAAAAGTGGCTAGATTTATTGATAGTGTTTTTTTTTTTTTTTTTTTTAAGAAAAAAAGTCGCCAGAAGGTTTGAAAAGTGCCACAATGTTCACAAGAAGGAGCTATGTCACAAAAAGCTTTTGAACCAATAGCAAAACGGATTGGAAATTCAATGCAAGACCATCGTTTAACCCTAGGAGGGTGCCATACTGATGATTTTGAGACACAAAAGCAGGATTTCAACAAATACAGACTAATTTTGTCGAAATAATGACCGGGATATGTAGACAGTACTATAAGACAACTATGTTAGTAGTTTATTGGCAAAAACAGTTGATTTGGGGGTGAGTTACCCTTTAAAGTTGGGGATCCTCTCTACTGCTTCTTCGTTGATGGTTGCGTGTGTAAGATGGATTTTTGTTTCCGGCTTGATTCCAGGGAGAATTAATGGTCCCATCATTAGCAGAAAAAGAAAATGACATAAGCTTGTTCGTAAGACGTACAGTGAGGAGAGATGTGCTGTTTTCCTAATGTGGATAATTTATCTTCCACTGACAACATAGATTCAAAAACTATATTGAAAATCGGGTGAGAAAGAGTTTTTTTTTCTTCTCTTCATTGGAGTAGATTGTGCCACTTCCACTGTATTATCAGAGACTGTAGTGAACCTTATCACCAATAGAATGCCACTGTCCAACTGAGCTAAAAATAGCACGAAAAGGAGGACATCCAGTCAAGTTCAAAGCCGCCTGCGTACAGTCACACGGAGATGACGTCCTTAATTTTGAAGTGACAGGAAAATGATACAAATTCTAAAATATTATTGTAAAAGTTTTCTTCCAGATTTTGTTTATCTCCATCTGTGTTCTCAACTCTGACCAGCTTCCCCGATAAAAGGAAAAAAAAAAAACATTCCTGCACCATAATGCTACCACCACCATGTTTCACTATTAGGTTGCTATGCTCAGGGTGATGAGCCGTGTTAGTTTTCCAGCACTCGCTGTGTTTCCGTTCACCAAGAAGTTTCATTTAGTTTCTTCTAAACAGAACACCTTCTTTCCAATTGTTTGCTTTGTCTCCTTAAGGACTCACGGCAAACTAGGGCTGCCCAGTATATTATGAATATGCCGTCATTGCATTATCAGCTTGTGCAGTACCAACATTGCGAAGGACTGTTTGGAGTGCAATAGAGTTACATGCATCAACTGCATTTTACAAGTAAATGTGATATTTAGCCAGTGGGATTGAGTCTCATGGCAGCAAATGCTCTCACCAGATATAAATGGCATTGCTCAAAATGCTAAAAGTCATAAAGTGATGGAAGCACAGATGGAATAGAAAGGAAAAAAACAATAAGCATAAATCAAAACAGGCATCCATAAATAGTAGTTGTCTTCTTTTTTTTTTTTTTTTACAGATTCTCTGATCTGTGCTGTGGATCTTTTTAAATCACCCAGTGTCACCACAGACGTTTGGCTGCTTCTCTGATTCGTGTTGTATTTGCCAGGCCTGTCATTTGAGGTGTACAACTATGCCCTCCATGTTTAGAAGACTGATTGGTTTCTGTGAGAAGTCCAAAGTTTGGGACAATATTTTATAACCTAACCCTACTTTAAACCTTTCAACAACTTTACTGCTGACCTTTATGGTGTTCTTTGGCTCTCTAGACGCTGTTCATGAATGTTCTGTAACAAACCTCTGTGGCCTTCAAGTACAGCCGTATTCCAAGATTAAATTAAGCACGTATTGATTCTATGTACTTAGTAGATAACTTCTGATTGCAGTTGATTAGGTCTATTAGAGCAAATGGGGGTAAATACAAATGCAAGCCACATATTCGAGGGTGTTATCTGTAAAGGTTTTCTTTCACTTCACAACTATGCACTGCTTTTTATTTGTCTAATTCTTAAAATGACTATCAAATAACTAGCGTGGTAGCTACTTCTGTGGTTGCAATCTGAAAAAAAAAATGTGGAAATGTTCTAGGGGTGTGAAAACTTTAGCAAAAAACTTGCTCAGTCAACCCCACCACACCTTATTACTTATCTAGCGAATCAACCAGGTAACGCAGTACACGCTGTTGTTTAAATTGCTGCATAAAAGGTCTGACTGTGCTAACGGGGTTCAGTGAACCAAAAACTAAAAACTAGCTTTTTTCACTATGGTGACTGCTTCCAAAAATTGCTGATTTGTGATGAAACCACCAGTTGTTTATGGCTTCATGGCGTTTTTCTCCCTTTGACCTTTGGTGGAGCCGTGCAAACATTCAATAAGACTTAGATGTTTAGTGCCCATCCCCACCGGGCCTAGGACAGGTCGCCAGTCCATCAACCACTCAGTCACCCCTAATGACAATTTTGGAGAGACCCCAAATGTTTCCCTCCTTACTCAATGTACTCAAATTAAACCTAGAATTTGCCAAAGGTTTTGAAAATGCTTGTGCAACAAATCCTGATTTAATTTCAAGGCTTTTTACACATCTTTACAAGGGGGTAAAAATAATAGTGGAGAGCTCTGTAAGTTCTCCACTGCGTTCTCTTTGTAGCCTCGTTATCTTTCTAGTCTCATGGCAATGATCCCTCTGGTGTATTAGGTACACACACAGCTGCTTACAAGACTGCGTTATCATTTCTCCTGTGAACCTCTGACCCCTATTTCCACAAAGTCAGCTTGGTTAAAGTGATTATAGCTTGTGGAGGTCTAAAGCAAAGAAAGCTTCTCTGTTTTAAAGAAAGAACTGATCAAAAAAACATCAATACGTGGTTTCATCAGGATTAATTCATCGTGGTCACAGCACCACAAGTCATCTCCATATGCTATACAGAAAAGGCAAATGGGTTCAATTCAAATCCAATTAAATGGAATCTCATTCATTGTAATTCAGTTCAAATAAAGTTCAATCAATGCATTCAGATTCCTATCTGGTTACAGGCCAGTTCAGTCAGGTTTAAATTCGATGCAATCAGACTTTGTGAGTTAAAAACTGCTAACCCCCATTCAAATGAGATCAAAATTGAGCTTAACGATGTCAGAACATTTCCTATTGTCTTGCTCTCTGACCTTTATCACTCTCTTTAAATGCTATATTTACAGAGGTATTCCTAGTTATTGAAAGTTTTATATGTTTTTTTTTTATTGGGATTTAATGTGATACGAACTGATTGTTTGTTGCATATTTGCACATTGGATACTTTAGGTAATTGTATGCTGAGATATTCTAGCCAAATATTTTCATTCAAACAAATATTTTAGTAATTATTGATTGGACTTGCATATCTATTGTAAAGTTTATTTGTACCTTTGTCTTATTTCCATTCTTATTTCACTTTGTTTTTAATGTCTATGTCTTGTCCATGTGGTAAGTTTTTCTTATTTCACAATTAATTGGACAAATCAGTTTACCTGCGTGGATCAATTAAGGAAAAAGAAAAGGTGGTTCTTAGACATTCTCTATCTCCATCATAGCTGTCACATTATTTATTTCTAACTAATTATTGAGATGTTTAACCATGTTTATAAAATCAGCTTAGATAAGACACATAATATTCATCCATTTTCTATACCTGCTTAACCGTGCAGGGTATCTCCAGCAGTCAAAAGGCAAGAGGCAGGGTACATCCTGGACAGGTTGCTAATCCATCACAGGGCAACACAGAAAAAAAGAGCCATGCACACATGCACACTAACACCAAAAGGGAAATTTAGGGGAACCAAATACCCTAACAGGTAATGTTCTTGGACTGTGGGAGGAAGCCGGAGTACTCAGAGAGATGCACAAGGAGAACATACAAACTCGATGCAGGAAGGCCCCAGGTCGAACCTAAGGTTCAAACCCAGGACCATCTTGCTGCAAAGCTATGCACAACTGTGCAGTCCAACATGTAATAGGTTTGAGAAATTCCAACTTAAAACATGTTTGTTGACATCAAATTACCAAATAACAAGCTGTGTCAGTATTATCCAACCTAGATTTGCAATTGATTTGACCTCACTAAACAGTGTGTTAAGTAGAGAGCCTTTGTGTCAATGCGAGCAGCAGTTCTCCCAAGATCAGCAAATTAGGAATGCTGTAATTTCTGACCTCAGAATGCTGGGACAAGGAAATTAACAGTATTTTAACATTCTATTATTATTATATTTAGCTAATCCAGCTGTCTGATCTCTTTATCCCTGCTTCTTCCTTCAGGCTGCAGCTGGCTGGTGGTGCTCGCGGCTGTAACCGCCTCCCTGAGCGGCTTGATGCTGGGTTATGAAATGGGCCTGACCTCTGGGGTCCTGCTGCAGCTGCGGAGCATCCTCTCCCTCTCCTGCAGAGAGCAAGAACTTCTGGTGAGCTCCCAGCTGCTCGGGGCTCTCCTCGTCTGCCTGGCGGGGGGCCCCATTCTGGACCGCTACGGCCGCCGCTGCTCTCTGCTCCTGAGCGCCGCCCTGGTGGTCGGAGGGACCGTCGTCCTCGTCGCTGTGACTTCCCTCGTGGCGCTCACGCTGGGCCGCGTGATAGTCGGAATGGGGACGTCGCTGTCGGGGACCGCAGCGTGTCTGTACATTGCAGAGATCTCGCCCAGGGAGAGGAGGGGCCTGCTGGTCACCCTGTACGAGCTGATGCTGGTAATAGGGGTGATGCTGGGTTTCAGCTGCAGCTACGCCTTCGCTACCACGCCCCACGGATGGGTATACACATTTGGACTTGTGATTCCTCCTGCGCTGCTCCAGATGGGTGCGCTTCTCTTCCTCCCGCCTAGCCCCCGCTTCCTTGTTGCTCAGGGCAAAGTGGAACAGGCGAGGGTGGTGTTGGCCAGAATGAGATGTGGCAATAAGGAGAACGTGGCAGGGGAGCTCATGGACATCCAGGTGGGGCTGAAGGAAGAATCCGAGCACAGTTTCTGGGAGCTCTTCAGCGCCAAGGCAAACCTGCGTTTACGGTTGCTTACGGGCATTTCCTTAGTTTTCCTCCAGCAGGCCACCGGGCAGCCCAACATCCTCTCCTACGCCTCGCCTCTCCTCCGCAGCATGGGCTTCGACAGCGACGCCGCCGCTACCTTGGCCTCCACGGGCTTTGGAGTGGTCAAGGTTGTCGGGACCATCCCTGCTGTGCTGTTGGTCGACCGCGTGGGGACCAAGAGCTTCTTGTGTGTGGGTGCCGTCGCAATGGGAGTCTCCCTGGCTGCACTCGGCACTCTGACTCTGCAAAGCCGCACTCACCTCACAAGCCTGTGTAAAAGCCAGACTTTACTAAACCACACAAATTCACTGTGGGATTTAAACCAGACCGCAATAGAGCCGGACATCGGTGAGATTTTTTCCACTCAGCTCCCCAGCCACTGGAGCGCTGAGGAGGCGCTAAGGACTGATACTGAGAGTGACAGCTTTCTAGGCTTAGATGAGGGAAGGACTCATGTAGAGCTGTCTTCCTCTCTAAAGTGGGCGTCACTGATAAGCCTGCTGGTATATGTGGCAGCCTTCTCGATTAGCCTTGGGCCCAGTAAGTATCCTTTTCTGTTCCTCCGCTACAAAAGTACTAAAACAAATTCACTGAAATATTTAAAATTAAGTACTCATGCTTATGCAGTACAATCATCTATAAACAAAGTCTTTGGCTTTCAAAAGTAACCACGGCCCTTTGAATTCTTATTACAATTTCACGTGTTACAATCACTAACTTCAACATACTTTGTTGGGATTTTATCAACATAAAGTAGTAGGTTTCCAATTTCTATAATTAAAAATCGGAAGTGTGTATTTGTATTCATCCCCTCAAAATAAATTCCTTGTAGAACCACCGCCATTTATGGAATAACAGCTACAAGTCTTTAAGGGATATAGTATCTAATAACTTGTTTTACAGTATGTATGTGTTTAGGGTGATGCAGTGTTAGTTTTAAACCACACATAGAGTTTTACATCCCCACAGCATAATGCTGCCTGCACTGTGTTTCACTGAGAGGTATATTCAGGTTGATGTACAGTGTCAGTCTTCCACCACCGATGGCGTTTTCCCTTCGGGCCAAAAGTTAAAAAAATTTGCACCTTCTTCTTGCTTGTTTTCTTTACCCCCTTTATGACGTGTAGCAAACTACAAATGGGACTTCATGTTGCTTGTCTTGAAACAATAGCTTTCTTTTTGCTACTTTTCTAAAACAGTCCGATTTAATGGGGTGTATGACTTTAAAGGTAGAGTCGTTGATTTTTCCGTAAGATTCCCCAAGTTCCTTTTTGATTAACTGCACATATGCAAGATTTTCTTACCTGTTCTTCCTATCGCCAAGGGGATCTCCTGAAAAAAAATCTCCCAAATCCACTCTGGTCTTATTTCTTTCTACTGGGGCCGTCCTCTTCTTTTCATAGACTTGTACGTGGTTTGCTTCTTGTGACTCTCAGCCATGTTCAAAGTATACAGTAAGAGCAGCTGAGCTACAATGAACGGCTAACACCGAAGCTAACCGCTAAGCTAACCGGATACATAAACACTAGAAGTGTGTAGTCAGCAAGCGGAAACTATGAAGGAATGAGCTCCCATAACGGCGTTACGTGAACGCATCTGAAAGACTGGCATATAGGGCAACCAATAGGAATTTGAGGGACAGAGGGGGGCAAGAGCAGGGCCAAAACCCAGGACAAAAAATTGGTCAGAGTTTTTACAGGCCCGCAGCTTTCACAGAGATCTCGTTTTTAACTCCTTTTTCTGAATACATAATGTATTGCCTACTGTCAGGATGGTAGGAGCATTTCAGCCAGTATAACAAAAAGTGTTTGAACAGGATTACCAACTATAGCTTTAATTGCCCAGCAAACAGATTCTTCCACCTGAGCTGTGGATCCCTGCGGCTCCTCCAAACTTGTCATGGCCCTCTTGGCTTGTCTCTCTGATTATTACAATGTTTGTGAGTTTAACTGGACAGCCATGTCCCTGTCTTCGTGATGGTGTTTATTTCCCAGTGTTCCCCAAAATCTCCGAGGCCTTCACCGAGCAGATACCGAGTAAATTACACCAATGCGGATTTCATTTAGCTTCTAGGGGTCTTCAATATGTACTGGAATTTATTTAGGGACATCAGGGCAAAAGCGGCTGACTACGGCATGCACTCTTTAGTGTTATTTAGAAAAAAAAATGAAATCTGTGTATTTTCTTCTATTTCACAATTATGCACCACTTTTTGTTGGTACATTACAAAAAAAATAAAATAAAAGTCTGTGGTTTTAACGTGACAAAATACAGAAAGGTCCAAGGGGGTTGAATACCTTTGCACACACTACTTTTATCACTAGCTAATAAATACTAAACAAGTGCAATTTTCCATCCTTCTTTTCCTTCCAATAAATATATATTTATGTAAGAGACAGCAGTAAAGGAACACACTGTTACAACCGAGAACAAAGTTTGAGTTACAGTTGTATAGTAATTAGGATTAGGTAAACTAGCTGATAGATAGGAACCCAGCTCCCCAGATAATGCATCACGAACCCTGACTCCGAAGTTTCTACTAATTGCCCTTTTCAATGTCTGCGTTTTCTGCTCTTCTCAGTGGTGTATGTGGTGCTCAGTGAGATCTTTCCCATGGGAGTCAGAGGCAGGGCTGTGTCGGTCGTGTCGGCGGTAAACTGGGCCACTAACCTGCTCATTTCCATGACTTTCCTCACCGTCACAGGTTTGTATGTTAGCGACTGGGAAGCCTTTTAATGTTTGTATAAGTTGCATAAGTTTCATGTAACCATAAAGCAACGGAAGGAGATCTCCAATGGTTATACAAACGGCTTCTGAGCACAGTAATCATTAGTAAACAAATGATTTACTCGCAACACTTCTTTAACCTTTGCCTTAGGTAAGGGAGAAAATTGATTATTTTGTGCGAGATCTGCAAAATCCCTGACAGTTATGTGAAAGAATCAGGACACCCCATTAAATATTCTTTGAAAGAAATATTCACATATTAATGTCTAACCTTCTGTTTAGTTTATTCCTGGAAAAGAGTGTGGTTTAATTTCAGATGAATACCAAACATTTATCTTGTTTTGTTCATTAAACAGTAAATGAAGATTAGAATATTTTTAACTAAGGAAAAAACAACCCTACCCCCTGGTAGCTGATGTTAGTTGAAATGCCTTCACTGTAGACATCCGCCAGTCTCTGTCTTCAGTCTGAAGAGTTTCCCCCACTCCTCCCTTTCAGCTCTGGGATTTTGGAATTTTTTTGTCTTGCATGCATTTTAACAAAATTTCAATGATATCAAGATGTTGGCTTTGACTCAGTTCAGGATTTTCTATTTCTTGATTCTCTGCCAGTTCTTGGTCGATTTACTGGTATGTTTAGGGTCTCTGTCATGTTGCAGAGTTCAGCTCTGACTGAGCGTTCAATATTTTACAATTTGGTTTCTAATCTTCCTATAGTACCGTAATATACGGTAGAATTCATGATTTGGATATAATGCTGAGCTGACTAGGTCCCTCTGTAGCAAACATTGATAAAACCGTGACACTTCCTCGTCTGGGCTCCAGTTTGCATATGGGTACTTTTCTGAAATGCTGTACTGGGTTTATTCCACACGTCCTGTTTTCTGATCCCAGGATAGCATTTTAGACCCATCTTGTCTAAAGAGCATTGTTCCTAAAGTCCTGGTTTTTATCTACTGTACATTTTTTTCCCCACAAACTTCAGTTTTACCATCATGATGTACAAAGGTTTCCTTGTTGCAGACCTCCTATGAATGTCTCCTTATTGTATAGCCGTGCACTTTTCTATGAACTGCAGTAAGAGCCTGCTGTAGGTCCTGCGATGACATTTTAGGGTCTCCGGAGAGTTCTTTCGGCATCTTCAGTTCAGAACAGGGTGTGTTGGGAGTTGTTTTGAATGTTGCTTTCCATTCAGCGGATTGGCCGAGTTCAAACTCTTTTGAGACTTCCATAAATCCCTTAGCAAACGCATAAGCTGCTACAGCCTTCTTTGTGAGGGTCTCAGAAGGCACTTTCAATCTTACCAGGGGGCTACCAACAGGACAAACCTCCTTCTACATCATGATTATTGATGTTCCTATCATTTATACAAATGTGCACGTGATTCTAGCCATTTCAGGTGGGAAAAAAAATCAAAGGGGTGTCCTAATTTACTCTTCTCTATAAATTGTAATTTGATTACATTTTACAGAAAAGTGTAAACATTTTTATTCTTTCATTATATGAATATTAATATCTGCTTATCCAAATATGTAAAGAAACAAACACAGGCTTTAATGTGTCCACATTTTTTCCAACTGTATATGTACCTGATTGACATTGATTAATAACACTTGTAATTTTATAGACTATACCAAATAAATTATCAATATTTTTTTAGATGATATCCTTAGTGAAAGTGAATGTCTTGTCTTTCTCTCTAGAAAAGATCGGCGTTCCCAATGTGATGTTTCTATACTCCGCCATGAGTTTTGTTCTGCTGGTGTTCGTCATCCTCTGCGTTCCTAACACCAAAGGCCAGACACTGGAGGAGATATCAAAAGAGTTGGCCAAGAAGTAAATAACTGCTCATGTCCGTTAAATGGTGTTTGTGAGCTAAAAGTAAAACTTGTGTTTTCTGTTTCTTTCTCTGGATCACCAGGAAGAGCTTTGAGGTAAAGCTGTTCAGACAGGCACCGCCCCAGGAGTGCCTGATCAGCAGAAGCCCATCCACAGAATGTCCTGCAAGCATCTAACGCCTTTTTGCAACATGCAAAGGTGCACCTGCTGTAACCCAAGACATGATCAAAAAAACAAAGACGACGCACTGAAAATATACAGCAGATCTCAGTTACATCTGTTGGTCCCTGCAGTGTTAGCTGGTCCACATTATAAGGCTCAGTCATTTGGTTTCTGTAATGTCGAGATCAAAGATGGGAGGATCCAGCTGAAAAGTGGAGAGATAAGGAAATGTTCTCAGATCAGGCTAGCTCAGGGTTCACATATTTAATACTTAAAAATACTTTGACTTCAAATGTATTTCCTTTTTTTATTCTTTTTACCAAAACTAGAGGGAAAAATTAAAGTATTTTACTTCTATTTAGGCAAATTTCCTAAGCAAAGATTTTCAAACCAGTCTTATTGAAGTACTGCCAACTATTATGGTTAAAATCTGTGCCGTCTGTACTATTCCGTCTGAGGTTGATAGAACTATTTTTTTTTTCTTTTGATCAAAAATAGCCAAAAATATGTTTAGTTGTTGGGTAATACCAGGTTGATAATATGACATCAGCAACCGTTAAGAGTCTGGGAGGTGATTAACTGTTTAGTGGATGATGTTATAACGGTTTCACAATTTTTAATGGTACTTTTAATACAAACACTATTTTTTTTAATGTTCATTGATAAGAATGTTAGAGTAATTGCTGAAAACCTTTGTTGCTCTCCACAATTAATCAGAACACAACGGCAGCACACACTACTAATAAACTGAAACCAAACAGTAAAGAGACAAAACATCAGCTGCTGTTTAATGGCCTTTTTATTTTTATACAGAATACAAAAAGTTTAAGTGTCACAAGTATTTACTCGCCACCGGTTCAGAAAGTACTCAGTCACACATAAAAAGCAGGTTTTATTCCAACATCTTTAGGAGATACTTAGGTTATTTATGTACAATATAAGTTGCCTCGGTGGTGCAAAGCTTAAACAGAGTGCTCGGCTGTTACGCAACCATGAAAGCACTGCTTCCTGGTCTAGAGGGGCCCCGTGTTAAAACTCTCTACAGGGTTCTGTCTATTTTTCTTAAAGAGTTACGCACCATTTCAAATCAACTGCTGCTGAGAGCCTTTTGGCAACTTCTTTATTTCGGGACAATAAAAAGATAGCTCTGAACGTTAACGAACCAAGTGAAATCGAATCGGTTTCCGAACACTCAAGTGTTGTGAGAACCTGCGATAAAATTCACATTTAAAAAACAAACAAACATGTGGGTGATAGTTTACACTAGTACACTATCCGTCATGTGAGAATAAATATCTACAAGTTTAGCAAGAGAGTAAAACTATTTAGGAAAGGACACAAAGTAACAACATCTGTTCATTTTGATTGAACAACGGGCGGATAACCAAACGTTAAAAAGGAAAACCAAATCAGGAGTGAGGCCTTTTGGGATCTCATCAAGATTTGTGTACATTCCTAACGGAGGTCTGTATCTGTTAAAAAAAAAGGTACAGTATGGGTGGATATCTTATCTCTGTCTACAAGTGGACGGAAGTTCTTATTAAGAAAACACGTAAGGAGGACTTTTGCTATGATCAACACTGTCGAGCCTTTTTTCTGTGCCCATGCAAAAAGAACCCAAAGCAAGTTTCTCCTTCCAACAACAACAACAACGGGGGGTAAATACGATTTTGAGATCCAACACCAGTCTGTCAGGAGGTTCCGATACATGTCGCTGTCGCCACGTCCGTCCCAGGACGAGGTGCTTCCTGAACACCCTCACGTTCTCGCATGGACTCCCTCACTCCTGCGGTTTTGCTTTATTTACGAGGCTTTTGACACTCGTATAGTAGTGGGTAGATGTGCTCCACTGCTGTCGCCACGTTCTGCACGTTTGGTCCTAAACGTGGGGGGAGAGGGAAACGGCATCAGAGCGTATCCGGAGTGGGATAAGATACGAATGGACGGCAGTTAAAAAGGTCATTTATTTCAGTAATTTCTTCAACAAAGGGAAACACGTTCATTACACCAAGAGTTTATGTTTGTGGATTAAAGCTTATTAAGAAAACTACAGGGGACATAAAGGATTTTTGATATAGAAAAATCAGCCAATTGAAAACGATGTACTGTACTGTATTGTATATGCAGTCAATAGTCAGGGGTCCCTTTGCATGAATGACTGCATCAATGCAGCGTGGCATGGAAATGATCAGTCTGTGGTTCAGCTGGAGTGTAATGGAAAACCCTGGTTGCCTTAATATTGGCCTTCAGGTCATCTGCATTGATGGGTCTGGTGGGTTTCATCTTTCTCATCACAGATTTACTGTGCGATTTATGTCAGAGGAGTTTTTTTTATGGTCAATCATGCAGTGACGGCATGTTTTTTAGGGTTAATTATCAGTACATTGGGCAGTGTGAGCAGGTGCCAAGTCCTGGAAATGACAAAACACTGGACCAACAGCAGCAGATGACACGGCGCCCTAAATCATCACTGACTGTGGAAATCACACACTGGACCTGAAGCCAGGTGGGTTAGAGAAGGGGCGTGGCCTAGGGGATAAATTCATTATAGACAAGTTAAAATCTTACAATTGAATGCTCAATTGATTGTTCAGTACAATATAAAACATTTGTCTTTTAATAAGCACACTTTTTACATTTGCTTTAATTTCATAGTAAATAGGACAACTTTTACTCAAATGCAGACTTTGGTGCCTTAAAATCTGATTGGAATTCCTTTATTAAAATAGGCTGAATACAGTTTAATAGCTTTTCTTAGAACAATCATATTTTGTTGGACAGGGTTAGTATTTTTGGTTATATTATTTATTTTTATGCATTTGATGGCCCTCGAGTACTTTTCTATTTAACAATTTTGGCCCAATAACCAAAAAGTTTGACACTGCTGGGTTAGAGTGTGTCTCTCCAGTCTTCATCCAGACTCTGAATCATCCTTCATTTTCCAAATGAAATGCAAAATTGACTTTAATCTGAAAAGAACACAACTGAGGAACAGTCCAGTGATATTTCCTAAGAGCATGGAGCATTTCTCTGGTTTATTAGAAGCTTAACCACAAAGTGCGACAGCTATAGCCTGTGCCTTCAGGTGGCTCCTGAAGAACTGAACCCAGAAAGTCAACACCTTCTGAATCACCCTCACACTCCAAGCATTGCTTTTAATCCCACCACCTTTTCCTTCCACCCAATTCGCAGTCATTTTTGCTCACATAAAGCACTCTGAACTGCCAGCTTCTTAGTGAAGACTTTTTTCTTTTTTTTTTTTTTTGCTTTGTCCTCCTTGTATAAAGTCTTGTTTGTCAAGTCAGCAGTCTTCTCCGTGCTTATGCAGGCCCCAACATGACCATAACCTAACATTTCAGAATCAGAAATCCTTTTCTGTTAATCTTATGTAACCTAAGAAACGGCATTTTGGAGTTTTTGTTAACTTCAACCTAGAATCACTTTACTATGTAATCCCTCAAATAAATACATTTTTTAATAATATTCTATGTTGTGACGACACCCGAAACTACTGACAAATTGACAACCCATAAAAACATGATTCAAGAATCAAAACTTTACCAGCGTGGAGTGCACAGGACGCAGTAAATTATATATCAGCACAGTACTGCAGTGCAGTAAAAATGTATCGAGAAAGTTCTGGTAACAGGCTGGAAAAGTGTATTACAGCAGCATGACCCCAATCCCTTAATCTTGTGTGCCCTCTAGCTGCAAATAAAGGAGAGCAAGAGCGGTGCTGTGTGTGTGTGTGTGTGTGTGTGTGTGTGGTCATGTGAGGGTAGCATACCTGTCACCGTGAGGCTGCCAGTAGAAAACACTTGGACTGTAGCCTTCAGATGTTTGATTCGATACGTAGCCGCGGGATGGAGCTCAGGTTCATAACTGACAAACATTGAAAGAATGACAAATTTTTAATCATACAGAAATGTAACTAGAAGCAACTAAACAGATTCGACTTTCTCGGTCGTGCAAAAAGCTGCCACTAGAGGGCTTAATTTACCAGCAAATAATGTTAAATAGCCATGACATTATTACAGGCTGGCAAATTACTTTACAGTAAACACAAATTAAATGAAATTATGGACAGGAACTGAATCAAAATTAATGTCAAGGATTTAAATTGTTTAAAAGCAGGATAACTATATTAATTTCAATCATGTGACTAAAAGTAAATGTGGGAAACTTTGGGTTAAAATGTGAGTCCAGCACTAACTAGTACAGCCTATATTCAGAAATGCTGGGATCATAACTGTGGCTGTGGTGCACGTCAGTGTATATTACCTGGCAATGGGCCGGTTGTTATTTGTAAAGTTTACAAGATGCACTGCAAACGGCATGGAGCACACCGCCAGCACGTTCACGACTTTGAAAGCCGAGAACCTCACCTGCAAAGACAAGGCGTGCGAGGAAGTTCAACGGACCAGAATTTGGGTTGGACAGAAAACCAATCCCGTTCGTATGACGCTGAAGTCAAACTAAATAAAACAACGTGGCAACAGACAAGAACTGCTTCCCTGAGTCGCTGCTTCTTTGTCTGACACGAATGAGAAGTAGAAAGACTAATCCGTTATCATGTTATTCCTCCGTCAGATTATAAATCAGTTTAATTCTCTTAAATCCCTTTTAATGGACCCTCAAACAGCCTAAAAGACTGACAATAAGGCGAGTAATTGGAAATATAAACTATAATATTACAGAATATTATATTTAAAAGTGGAAAACAGTTGGAAAAGCAAGGCTATCATCATCTCACGTTGTTAATCAACACGATTTAATCTACAAATGTTTCCCCTTTTATTTACATGAAAGACAGCAACACGATCACAAAACCTGCAAAGCTACATAACTATATCTAATCATACATTCTTCATGAGTTTTCTCTGTTGGTGATGGTTACTCTGCAGTTTGCATTTACTGTGTTTGATAAATACAACAATATAAAAGTCTGATTAATAAACAGTCACCGGGCAGCTCCAGTGTGCGATGCTTCTCACCTTAAAGCCGAGTTTCTGCAGACAGCGGGCTAACCTGCGAGCGCCCAACTTTGCCTCGTCCTCACTGAACAAGAGAGCAGAGATGATGAGTGATGGATGCATAAAATATAAACCAATATCCATGTACAGCACTCCGAAATGACTAGTTTTACTAGCTTTCCAGTGTATCAACATTGTCAGCATTTTAAGGATGAGTGAATCGTAAATTTTTTACAGGGTGTAAAGCTGAATTATTCTGGAAAATAATGTAGGTATGGATCAGCATGAAATTCTCACTGCATTAAAACCTTGAGTAAAAATTGCAGTATTTACAGGTACATCTCAAAACTATTTAGATTGTGTAAAAGTACGATATTTTTTGGCCAGTCATTTAAGGTTATTTTATATTCCAGGCTTTTGTTTCTTGTAACTTCCATAATTATGGCTTACAGATAATGAAAAACCCAAAATTCAGTGTCTCAGAAAATTTTAATATCGCATTAGAACAATCAAAAAAAGGATATTCGAAGCACAAAATGTCAGGCCATCTGACTTGTTGGGTCTGGTGTCTCATCTTCCTCTGGACGACAGCCCAGAGATTTTCTATGGTGTTTAGTGACGTCTCTGCCGTCATAAGTTAAGTGAGGCCCAAAAACTCAACACCCATTAGCAGCAACTAATTCTTTTTGATGCATGCAAACTGACTTTGATCAATTTTTAAATAAACGGATAAGTTAGCATAAACCAACAGACTGGAAAGGCCATTTTATAAAAGCTAAATGCATTTTGATTTTTATACACACAATTACAAATAAAGGCTCACTCATAATGTTCATTTATTGAACAGAAAAGATTCACACCATTCCTTCAGTGATCCAGCAAGGACAACCAAGACTAGATGGTGGCACACTATCTGGCACAATATAAACATAAGGTGTGCAATTCCAGGATTTTTATTGGACGGTCCAAGCTTGGGGCTGTAATATCTCTGCCCCACGGTAGTCTACTGAGAGCGTGTTGGGCATGCGCACTGCGATTTCAGATGTTTGTTATTTAAATAAATGTTGGTGGGCCCAGCATCAAGACGTCTCAAGAGGATTTAGCCTACTGAGCTTGTCAGTTTTCTGGCAGACTTAGATATATAGACACAAATGTTTCTAACAGAATTTTATTGGTAAGGGAATCTGTCTTTTTTTACAATATTGCTCTATAAAGAACGATCCTGTGCCTCTGATTATTATGAACATAGAGCTCCACAGCGACACCTGGTGGGCTGTGTTGAAGCAAAAACAAAAAAAGTAGCAGGACACTGAACCTCGAGGACTGGAGTTGAAGCTCTCCGCTCTAGATGTTGACACTGGTAACAGGCCCATGAATTGTCACAGAACTGCTTCAATTCCACTTCACATATAAGTGCTACTATTTCAGTGGAGTTTTTCCTCTCCCTCAGGTAATGGTTGAGGTTCTTGTATTCACACCTGACTCAATTGGCCCGCTTTAAACGGACCAGCATTCATTTCCCTCCTTTGTGCAGTTGTGAATACACACAAGTGAACCCTGGTCCGGACCAAACAACTGGACCGAGTCTCAGTCCGCTTCCAAAACACACTCTGGTGCGGTTCGTTTCAGGCCTAATAGAAACCGGCCTTGATCCGACCCTACAAACGGGAAACGTACGCCTGCTTTGGACTTGATGAGCCACAGTTGCAGGACATCACAAACCCCGCGTCCAATGAGCCGCTCTTCACATTCAAAATGATAACGCAGCTGTAATAACGGCACCGATGTGCACAGCAGCAAAGCCGCACGCAGGCCTTCCATGTTTGTTTCTGTAAATTTCCGGGTCTGGGTTGCTTCCATTGGACAGAAATGACTGGGTTACACCCCGCCCCAGTCTTTCTGTCCAATGGAAGCAACGACTGTCGCACCATTAGGGCCGGGTATTGTGAAGAACCTCACAACTCCATCTGATTTTGATTCTTTCGGTCGAGATTTGATATTTTATTTTTTATGCTTCAATATTGATTTATTTTGTAATAATTAGAAGTACACAATTTTGTAAGAGCACCTGTTGTTACATTTCAGATATTCACTTATGTTTTGTCCATATGAACAGCCATAGTACACCAGTGCATGTATTAATATAAAACAAAGGTAAAGTTTCCTTCCTTGCCACAACATAACTTATAAACTTAACTTGAAAACAAACCTACATTTATCACTCTATGAGTGACCTCTGCATAAACGGACTGTTTTCTGCTACACTACAATCTTATCACTCTCCAGCATTTTATCCTATTCATCTTTAGCAGAAGTCAGAATTGTTCAATGTGTTGCTGCATTTTCCTGCAGGTTTTTTATTTTTTATCTCTAGACTCCCCGGTGGTCCCAGTCCGCAACTGTATTAACACGGCAGTAAAATTATTACTCTATTTACATTAGCGCTGTCCCATCATACAAAGAGAATCACTCCAAACAGTCGCTCATGAACCCTGGATTCAGATTTTTTGTATTGATATTGAATTGGGAAAGAATTGGAATACATTTATGAATAGATTTTTTTTTACCCTTCCCTATTGGCCATGTTACAAATCATAGTTCACCTGCAACAAGTACAACATGAAAACAAACCACACCAAGCGGGAAAAGAAAATTAAATGCACTTCCATTTTGGTCTGGACCAAACAAGCGGACCAAAGGAGGTTCCTGGTGTAGATACACAAAATTAAAGCTCTGTGCAATTCAGTTAAGTTTAATTAATGTCGCACCAAATGTGATCTCAGGGCACTTTACAAGGCTTTTATTTTTGTATCATACAGATATACACAATGTATTAAATTCATACCAATACAATCCAGTATATGAAGATTAGATCTATAGGCACAAAGTCCTATCTCCTCCTAAATATAATACAAAACAGCCTGTACATAGAAATATAGTACCTTTTTTGCTTGTCCTCAAGGATATATAATAAATCAGCCTCTAATCTGAGACATTATTCCATAATCACCCATATCCACTGAAATATTTGCAATAGATCAAGGACTTTGAGATTCTTTTAGCTACAAAGTGGCACCACAAATGCTTCTGTAGTTGGTGGAAGGTTGATACAGACCAATACCTATGGTTTGTCATAATGTTATTCTACAAGTGTAGGTATGTTCTGTCCAGTTTGCTCACCTTGTTGCTCCAGTGCAGATTATTTTCCCCGAGGACCAAATTGAAGCGGTTATGGTGGGTTTCCGGAGTTTCATCAGCACTTTCTGTGAACAAAGAGCCGACAAACTTTCAATGAGCCAGCATGGCACAGTCCCCAGGTCTTCCTAATCTGTAGATACAATTCCTCAAGGTTCTAAGTTTGCCTCACCCCTACTTCAGGCTTGTAGATGACATTGGTTCCCTCTAAAGCAATTTTGCGCAGGTTGAGGTGACACCTGGTCCTGAAGGTCGCCACCACATTTGTAACAATGATGTCGAGTGCTTCATCGTTGTTGGAATCCATGGGGAAGGTGTGCAGAAGAACCACCGGGGCTTTCTTCTCACTCTGTCCTCACCATAACTTCAAGGAGTGATGAGAAGAGCCTGAGGAAAAATAAAAAGAAATAATTAGAAAAAAAAAAGAAAAGAAAAAAAAGAATTCTTCAATTGAGTCTTTTTATGTCCAACAACATTTCCTTTAATTAGTCGTCTTCGTGAGAGTAGTAATGAAACTTTGCCAACCTCAATTGTCCAAAATATATGTTAGACTGTGTTAGAGCTTTTATTTTGCAACAGTGTAGAAAAAGAGTATAGGGCATGAGATGGTCAGGTCCAGTTCTCAACAGCCAGCCAGAATCCAGAATCTTCCCCACTATCGGGTTTCAAAAACATTAAAATCTGTTACAACGCAACTAAGCTGGATTTTGATTACTTTTCCCAATTAAAAGGTGCACAGCCACGTTATTTGACTTTTTATTTATTTATTTATAGATCAGTAGTTCACTCTGGTTGCATACAAAGTTTTTATTATGTCCTGCTGGCGTATTAGTTGTAATTTTGGCAGTTTTTGCTCAATTTGTTAGTATAAATAAAGCCTTTCGTGTTTATTTTTAATAACAACAGAAGTATGTCAATGCACATGTGCAGCAGGGGATAAAACAAGGAAGCGGAAAACTGCTATTAGCATCTCCAGGCGAAACAATGAAGAAGGGACCAAAATCCAGAGGGGGGGGACGCAAAAAAAATGATTACGGAAGTTCTACAATGCAACCTGTAGATGGCGGCACGTCTGTTTATCTCTGCTCATAGTGCCCATTGCTGGATTTTATTTAGCCTTAAAAAAAGGACCATCAAAACTATCAGGATGAACGCTTGGTGTATATAACTTTATTTTCTCCTGATCAAACGGTTTTTGGTCTTGTTTTTAAGCATATAACGTGGCTATATACCTTTAAGTCTTTACCCATCATTGTACTCTGATAAAAAAATAATAATAAAAAAAAAATCTCTGAATTCCTAAACTTGTAAAGCAGTCCTCTCCTGGGATTCAATTGGGCTTTAAGCAACTGATTAACTCTAACAAAACTGTAGCTGTCATTCATCAATAATACACCCATCAACCTATACACAATCCGTCCCTGCATCCATGAATCATCACGGCCACACCAATCACCCATCCACTCATTTCTCTCACATCCAGCACTACAAATTTATCTATTCCTTGCATGTACATGTATTACGAAATTTGTCAACAATACGCTTTTCCACGCACCCAACATCACATAGTTGTTCTTCACAAATCCATCTATTAAAAATACTATTATTCATGCATCCATCAGTGCATTCAGCCATCCCAGCATCCACTTGCCCATTACACAGCCATCCATCGATTATGCTTTTATCTATTCCATTTATCCAAACACACACACACACACACACACACACACACACACACACACACACACACACACACACACACACACACACAATCCCTTCATTTAGCCATCCGTGTTTTGTTTTTGCAGCCACTGACTGAGTCATGTGCATCTTCAGCTTTAAGAAGCAGTTCCTGTTGTGCAGTTTAAGCTTTTATTAAACCCCAATAACTGAAGGCCTACAAGTATTTAAAGTTAATCGCAACAACCCTTTGCACCCAGAAGTCGATCATCACCCCCAGAATCAGCAGGAAACGTGGGAATGTGCGTCTGGGAAACCCTGGTAACTTAAAACGGGGACGGTTTGAACCCCGCTGACCACAACATTTGGACATTTAAATGGACCAAACGCGTTTATACTTCCCCGATCACACAGACATCGCAAATAGATCAAGCTAACCAAGCTATTTGACGTGTTAGCATTATACTGTCTAGCTTCTAAGCGATGCCAGCAAAGCGATGAGCTAAACAGTTGAGCCATCAACGAAAACGGGGAGCTAGGTCTGAACAAAACACCCCGCATAAACCATTGACGTGTAAAAAACCGACGACCATAGCTGGACTCCTGGGAACTAAAACGTAGAGTTAGCGACGTCTGACTACCAAAGCGCAACCGGCTAGTGTTTTTTTCCTTGGGACAGCTACAACAAAGAGGAGTGCACAGGCTGCAATGAATGAAAAGTTGTTAGCAACGACACGTAGCTACGAGGCTAAGTGCTCCACGAAGACTAGCTTAGTTACTCCAAGGTGAGTCTGCGTGTGAAGAACCAGCCACAGATACATAAACCAGGTCATTAGTTTAGCTACCTCCGTTGTAACCCACGCAGCAGTTCGCAGCCTCTACTAAAGTCAACCAATGGTTAAAAACAGAAGAAAAAAAAGTGGATAAAACAGGAAAACATGCCGGTTTCCGGTTTCCCTTTTCACAATAATGCAACGCTAGGATACGCGTCAACGTGACGTCACTATCGGAAACGCGTTTACCAGAGAAATAAAAAAGGAATCAAAACCTTTTCAAAAGTGTCTGACCGACAAGGCTTTTTTTTTTTTCAAACTGAGGATAAAATCATGTTTTACAAACCTAATTGACTGCTAACACAATTATTTATTTCCCCAAAAAAATATAACGTTTCAAAAATTTACGGGAAGAAATAACTTACCACTCAGGGGTCTGTAATCTAGCATTTGTAAAATTCTTAGGCCTGTTTCAGTTCAGTTCAGTTAAAAAATACCTTATTTATCCAAAATAAATATTATTAATCCCAAACAAATATACGCAATAAAATGAAGATGATCTTTTAAAAATTTTCATTACTGTATACTCGATGTATCTCAAGTTTTCCTCCGTGCGATAGTTAAAATGACTTTATCGCGACCATCGAGTGTAAATTTTCATGCCAAGATTGAGCCGCTGTATTTAATTTACTGTAAGTTTAGTTTTTCCCACATGCTGTGAACGCATCACTCACTCCTCCTCCAAACCAGAAAGCGCTCTGGCGCGCGCACACAACGAACCCGTGCGCTTATTAACGTTGACTAGACAACAAGAACTATGGCGACAGCGGGAGTTTCAGGCCGTGGTTTGGATTCCACAAGAAGGATGTCGAACAAAATGCGGTCATTTGCAAAAAATGCCGTAACACCATTGCATCAAAAGGTAGCAGTAGCACAAATTTGTTCCACCTAAAACGTCATCCAGTGCAAAATGAAGACTCTTGTAAAACAGTTGAAACTGGCGTCTTCTTTTGCTAAATCCCATATGACAGAAAAAAAAACGTTTGTTTAAAATTTCCCAGCACCTAAAGAGCAACGGAAATATTTTTGAGATGCTCTGAATATGTAGCTGCGACTGGTCAGTTGATTTTATAGTCACAATACAAGCTTTTGTTTTTGGGATTGTCACATTTTTATTATACAATTTTTTGTCTTAAGCACAACAAGTTTATTTTATTGTATTTTTATTTCATTATTTTTATTTTATTATTATTTTATTTTTATTTTATTATTTTTTGTATAATTTATTTTTTTTTCTGCACAATCAACACCAAGTCAAATTCCTTGTAAGTGCAAACCTACTTGGCAATAAACTTGATTCTGATTCTGAACAAAGCACCTTTTATTTCAGGTTTATTTTGTGTCAGATTTTCCCTTAGTGTTCCTTTTGGCCGCTGGGGATGTTCTGTTTTTAAGGTCCAGTGTTGACCATGAAAGAGCTTTAATGTGACAATATTGTAATTTGTGAAAAGCATCTATGTGCAATTGTGGTTTAAAAATGGCCAAAATAAAACATTTTAAATTAATTTTTATTTTGCAATCAATTTTTCAAACAAAAAAAAATTGACACGTTAATATGAGATATACCAATGCAACTTTAGGCACTATTTGGCTAAAAACATTTGTTATTCAATGTTATTGGAACATATTGCGATATATATCGTGTATCGTGATATAGCTCAAAGATATCGGGATATTAGATTTTCTTCATATCGCCCACCCCTACTTGTATGTATGTATATGTGCATATGTTATCATCACTTAGACTTTCTTACAACTTAGACATTTCCTTACTTAGAAAATACACCTTTCTTGCCCATCAAGGCTGTCGAACCAAAATCAAATTAAGCTTCCCTGATGAGGCACACCTTGAAAATTACATCGTGACATCAAACTCACGGTGTTACATGAGAGCACAATAAAAATGGTAAAATAAATAAATCAAGAACCAAACAAGCTTGTTTATGAAGTAAGTATTCACCACATATCATTTTATGGAAACAAAACAAGTGCCCCCAAAATATTTTATTCCTTTTTGATTAAATAACTCAGTAAAACTGGCAACAACAAACTCCAGTCTATTTTTCCTTACCACAGCATTTTAAGTTTTTTTTGTCAGAAATCATCTTCTGATACTAAACTAAGTCCTAACACTTTTTAAGTAAAGATCAATTCAGACTGACTCGTAAATATTTTAATCAGGTTGTAAGAGGCCCCAAGCACAATTTAAATTCAGGGCCCCTTTCCAGATAAGCACATCACAATTATTTTAGAGTTGGGGATGAGGGCCGAGTCCTATAGTTTTGTTCACAAGCAGCCACTGCTGATTCTACAAACATTTACAAACGGTTACAGTGGGCATGAAGTATGAAACCAGCACCAGATGTGATTACATTAGCATTAAATCTGAGATGGTAAAAAAACACTTCTAATTATGATTTTAGATGGGTGAGTATATGAATAACTTTTTACCAACTGGCATTTCACAATCAACTGGCTTTGTGCTGTCCAACTATAAATAAAGCGATTGGCTGTAGGGTTTGCACAGTGGTTTGTCCCTTTTTGTTTGTTTCTTTTAACATCAATCTGTCGAGGGGCTGCAGATGTAAAGGAGTGTTAGCTGCATTCTGGCATACATACATGTAAACATCTCTCAACTGGAAATGTCCTGACAAATAAATAAATAAATAAAAAATGGGAATGAATTGCGCTGAGTCTGGCTTCCTCCCACAATCCAAAATGTTAGGTTGATTGGTCTCTCTAGATTACTCTTTGGTGTGAGTTTGTGTGTGCATGGTGGTTCGTCTTATGTGTGTCTTGTTCTGTGATGGGCGACCAGTCCAGGGTGTACCCCACCTCCTGCCCAATGAGCCCTGGAGATAGGCCCCTGTCTTGTGTCATTTAAGGTGCTCTTGGGCGCAGTTTGAAGCCCTATGCAGTCGCAAAGTCTGCTTATACCTCAGGCTTTTCAAACCAAGGAATGATTGGTAGTCTTTTCACTGTGTGTATCTTGCGCCACCATGTGGATGCTTGTGTAAAGGTAGGCCATCGCATTATTTTGGTGCAATGTGAAGACAGAAAGGCCATCCCTGCAACAATCAGCACATGACGTAACCATTAGACTCAATCCTGCTGGGGTTTGAAGATCTAAAAGTGACATTTCAGTTTCTAAGTATGAACTGAAACTTCTGATAACTGTGACTACATTTTAAAGTTCATAAATTCCCCCAGCGTGATCGCGCGCCAACAATAGTTTTAAAAAATAATAAATCAATACAATCTTCACACAGCAGTGCGTAACCCCTTTATATATGTTAAAGAGTACTAGCATTTACGCCAACAGGCTTAACGAATTCTCCTGGGAAAATGCGCCCATCTGGGTCAGTAAACGTTCCGGTGGGAATTTTAAAGCCTGCCACGAAAAGGAGAAGGAGTAAAGTGTCGAGGCAGCTGGGAATGTTTGCGATATCAGCGAGAGAATAAGCAGATGCTCCTGTGGCCCATGAATGAATTCAGTCAATGAATGTCATCCTGAGGGACCTGTGTAGTGTAATATTCCACCGTGGCCGGGATCCTCAGGGATGAGGAACGAGCCTCTGTGAGCTGTTTCTCCCCCAATTTGAGATTATCTTCGGCCGCATAGCACCGCATAGAAATTTAACTGATAAGAACGTCATCTCGATAAGATTAGGCTGTTCAAAACCAAAACCCGGGTTCTGAACGCGTATGTGTGCATCTCGCCTGTTTGTTTATATGCCTGCGTTGATACGCATGACTTATTTCTTGCTTGTGAAGGCACCGAATGCTGCAATCCGCTCTTCCCCTCAGATCCCCACACGCTTCTCCCGCCTGGCCCGCTCCCAAGCAAAACAGAAAAATAACTTCTTTATGATTCAGCCGAGCTGTGATTGTTTTACCTCCCTGGATACCAAATTGTCTCTTTCCTCCTCTCGTTAAATACTTGTGGGGTTCTTCGTCTTGCTCAAATACATCCTTTTAGTTCACATCCACTCTGGCCCAAGAGCCATGTTCCCCTTGTCCCAAGATGTTTACTATAAAAGTTTAGATTTAGAGCTGGTTAGGAAAGTCGGACCACTCGCATTAAAGTGTGTGTGTGTGTGTGTGTTTCTGTGTGTGTTTTGAGATAGCTGACGGAGGGTGCAGGAGTGTGTTTACAGTTTGTTTGTCAGAATATATCTGGTACAGCTTCTTCCCAGGAGAACAATGCTCTTATTCTCATTAGGTCATCAGATACAGTACGTAAACCCACAGATGCAAGCACTTACGACTTAACAAACGCAAATATGCGAATGCGTAAACAGTCGGTAGATCACTTTGAGCGTGTCAAAAAGACAAAACAAGAACAAATGAGGATGTGATACTGTTTTTACCCATTGGGGAATTCGGGTCATGTATGTATGGAAATCTGAAAACGACTTTGGAGTTAGCAATACAAGGAAAAAAAACATATTTTTTACAGTTTCTGCAGCTTAGAACAACTAGAAAAAACATGTTTGTCTTGTGTTCACGTGGTGCCGTTTTGTTACCAAGTAGTAAAAAATTAAACATTTAACAATCTCATCGTCGAACATGAAACACGTAAATCACAAAGACGTGAAACAAACAAGAAAAAAAAGTCATCATTGTCATCGGATGTGTCTTTGCAGAGAGGCGCTGTTGGCGAGGGTTTGCTTTTCTCCATGTTTGTTAGGGCCCTAGTGTTCTGTTTATGTTGGGTGTACATCACAGGTCCATTTCAAAAGCACTTAGAAAATGAAGTTAAAGCTTTCGGGAGTCTATGTGGCTGTTTGCAACACTGACATCACTACTGGTCCGACGGCCTCGAGTCAAATGTTTGTCGGCTCTCCTTCTTGGAACGACAAAGGAGTGGAGATGGAAATAAGAAAATACAGTCAGAAAAAGTCCACATGATCAAGAGACGTGTAAAAAAATCAGATCTGCAATGGCTTTGTGTTCAGGTGCGTCTCTACTTTAAGCACACAGTGTTTCTGTGAGTGTCTCTTTATGAGGTGGAGATTAATGTTGTGTGAAACTCTGGTATACAGAGAATCCAGATCTCTGGCGGTGCTGCTCCAGGGTCTCCCAGTGTAAACAGAGACGTGGGAACGACCAAGCGTGTTTATATGAGCTTAGTTCTTACTTGGACCAGTGCAGGTTACGGGGGGGCACCTACCTACTCCTGTTGTTTCATTGGTAACTTTAAACAGATATAATGTCATGGATTTATTCGAGGGTTTAATAAATCTGTAGTAAAAAACGATCTGGTCTTCACCAGGTTCTAAGATTATTTAAATCTAACCTCAAGCGTACAAAAAAAAAAAAAAACTTCCACATTCTCATTCTTATTTAAGGATAAAAGGAATGGTATGAACATCGCTCTGTAGCGTTGACCAGAAAGTAAAAGTCTTAGCGATTTGTGTGCAGGATGAATGAGGTCTGCAGGGATATTAGCCGCCCTTTTCCTGACCCTAGACCTGCGCAAGTCCTGGATAGAGGTTTAAGATCGGCCCTGGTGATCCTCTCTGCAGACCTAACTGTTTGTTGCTGTCTGGACCTGTCCTTTTTTTTTTTTTGGTGTCTGGATGAGCCAAACCAGGCAAACATAGGAAAGAAGGAATAATTGGCAGCTTGGGAGATGGTCAGCGTCTCCTGTGGAAGGTTTTACATCTTGAGCTGCTGCAGGAGGTAAGGACCTCTCTCGGACCTTCTTCCAAACACCGCCTATGTGCGAATCTCAACTTTGGTCCCGAGAAAGGGCGGTTCCGGAAGCCCACGTCTTCTCGAAGGTTTTAAGGGATTTTAAGCTCCGGGTGGTTCTGATCGCACCAGTGGACCAGTCGATCAATCCACCTCCTGTCTGCGTGCAGACTGATTGTCCTTGTCTGGGATAACCACCATGATTCAACGTTTGGTACAACCACCACTGTAATAACTTTAATCTGTTGCTTTCTTCTTGGCTTTTTCAGTCTCCCACATCATCGAGGAAGGCGTTGGGCTCAGTCTTTTTTACATAAATTAAAATGAAGCTAAATGCGGAAATTCAGACTGAAGAAACTCATTGCTTACCTCCATCAATCAAGGACTCATTCGCCTCCGACGCAAGCCAATCAGCTTTGAACTGCTCCTCCTCGAAGCCAATCGGTGTCCTGGATTCGTTTTAAAAGAACTTCAAATCCATCTCAACTTCAACCCAGCAAGCAAGCAGTCGCTGTGCGATGTCTGATCTGGACTCTGATGACTGGATTCAACCCACCTCCATCCCCTTCTCCACCATCATAGCAGCTCCATCTGGCTTCCCTATGTGCTCCTACAACCTTGTTCCTATTAGAGTGTAATTCCTCCTGGACTCTACAGAATTCGCTGTCACATCTCAATCGGTCCGGCAGAAGACCGCCATGCTGAGCCTGGTTCTGCCAGAGGTTTCTTCCCAAAGGGGAGTTTTTCCTCTCCACAGTCGCTTCAAGCTTGCTCATCATGGACGATCGTGCAAACCTTTGTTTATCAAATTGGACATCTAGCTCAAACAGATCATCACATGGACTGAACAAACTTTGTCTATCTCCACTCCACCACCAGTTTCAGGCCTGGGGGATCATTCCTATTCTCATACACCTGCTTATGCATATTGAAGTATAATTCAGCGTGAATGTTTCCTGCCGAGGTCTGAGCTCCAAAGTCTTAAAATATTGTATCAATAAATTCTTCTAATTGTCTCTTCTTTCCGTGTGAGTTTTTCAGATTGAATTACGTGTTGATTGCATGGCCTATGTTTTGCTAGGCTTCGGCTGTCAGAGAGAGGGCTTTGCATTTGGAATGTCATAGACAGATTAGAGACCGCAAAGTGCCAAGGTGCTGTGGTTGCAAATCAAGATCTAGTCATCACCCCTCTAACACCATGCTTGATAGTCAGCGTCAGGGTTTGGGGCCGGACATGCTTTACCGGGGTGTTGCCAAACATGGCACTATGCGTCATGGCTAAGCATATCTACTCATCTGACCAAAGAACATTGTTTCAGAGTGTTGTCGTTCATTCAAACACAATTCTGTCGACCTAAGGTGTGCTGCCATGTGGTTTAAGAGAAAAGAAACTTTCTTTTTGTCTTATTTATCAGTATTTCTTTACCATTTAGCTGACCAGCACTGTGGGCTGTTTTCAGTGTTGTTTTTCTGAGCAACGATGGTCTGACTGACTACACAGAAATCCACTTCTGGAATGCTTGGCTGCTGCCTAAAATGTTTTCCAGTTGTACATAATCTTTATCACTGTAGACTGATGGAATCTAAATAGTTTGAAAATAAATGCATAATCCTTCCGAGCTTGCCGGTCATCATCAATTGCTTCTCTAAGGTCACGGCTGATGTCTTTCCATTTAGGCACTGTGTCAGCACACACAGGAATGCTCCAGTGCCTCACGATGCCAAGACTCCTGCTTTTACAGTGGTGGTTATACTTACCGATGATCAATTCTTCAAGCACTTTAAATGTCAGTACTTGGTTGTTGCTTACTACTGTATTAGTAAGTAAGTACCACCGTCTACAAGTGATGTAAGTAGAAATAAAAAAAAATACATCAGCAGTCACTGATCAGACAAAAAGGACTTCCAAAAGTTTTCCGTCCGTTTTCATCACAGCTCCAGAGGTGGGGGTGATCTCGCACAGACAGAAAATCACTCCAACACTCACCGTGCAAGATTTACGGCCCGACGTTAACACATCTGCGAAAATGTGACGGAGCTCCCTGCAGGGCCATGTTTAGACTAGTTGTGAAAATGATGAAGCAGGGGGCTCTATATGAGCTCTATATTCCACTCTGGTCTGCAGGGAAAGCACCTGCTGGTTTGAGAAGAGAAGTAGAAAACCGCACAACATAGGGAAGCAGGAAATCCAAGTTTTGTATCTTTGGGAATTTTGAGGACTGAAGCACAGCAGTTGTGTGTTTTGTTTTATTTATTTATTTATTTTCATTGCATGCATTTGTTTTTTTCCAAAATGCTTTTTGTTTAATTTCTGAAAATTTTCAATTGACACAATACAAAGAATGAAATTGCGCATTTTAACTATTTATTATGCTTAAATGTGGTTGTCTTTTGGGGATAAACCCCAGAACAAATATTTAGAATTTCTAACCTTTTTCTAATTTCTAACCAGACATGTTTCTGGAGGTCCAGACCAGCAGGGGGCTCTAACAAGGGGGCCCTATGCATCAGGTTGTCTCTGAGTAAAATGTGTGCATATCTACAAAAAGGAGAACACCTCCCAGGTCTAGTGTGTGGGTATCTGGACCGTAAAGTATAGGATGTGTGTGATGAGTGCAAGTGTGTGTGCAGTGTCTGTTCTCATGTATTATTAGACTATGTATTGTTATGAGTGTTTGCCTGTGTGGGCATTTAGAGGGGGAATGTGTAAATGTGACTGTGTGCCTGTGATTATGTGCTTATGTCTTTGAGGGGTTGGATTTTGGGCTCCCCCTTCTTTTGGGACATCTCAGGTCTCCACAAAGTGGAGCCCATCCCCTCCGTCAGGCTCCCTGCTGGTGGCCGCCACCTTGACCTGCTGGTGCGTTGGTGGTTCTCGGTGTCCGGGGCTGGGTGCTCAGGTGTGTACTGGATCCCTCCTGGTGGCTGCTTCCTGGGGCATGAGGCCCCTGGCTCTGTCAGGGCTCTGCTGGCAGGTGGCGTGCCCTTAGGTTTCTGGGCCCATGGCTGGATCTGCTCTGGTGTAGCTGGTTGAATGGCAGAGCCTGTGGGCTCGTCGCTGCAGCCCCCGGGGGCTTCTGCACTTTGGGTGCTGGGGTTTTCTGCTCTTCTCTGGAATGGACGTCAAGCAACCAGCTCTATTACCTCTAATTTGTAAACAAATAAATGAACAAGCCCAAAGTTGCCGATAATAAGCAGACCTGGCAACACCGAAGGAAGCTCAGGACACAGTGTTGAGTGTTTCTGGAGGTCACTTTTCTATTGAGTCCTTCCTCTTCTTCTCATAAACATCAATGCAGTTCACTCTCAGCCATGTTCAAAGTATACAGAAAGGGGGGGGGGGGCTGAGAATAGGTAAGAGAAGGAACAAGACTTTGACAAATACATGCCCTTCAGACCTGAACGGCAAAGATTGGTTAGAGTTTTTACAGGCCTGCAGCTCCAACAGAAAATGATTTTTTTTTTTTTTAGCTCTATTGGCTCGCTTTTTATTACAGTAGGCTGACGGTACGATACTGTTTTTGTGTGTTCTGTCGTTCTTTCCGCCTCTCTTTTTGCAGGTGTAGAAGCAGGCTCAGAGGATGTTATCTTGTATTCTCTCTCTCTATTTTTGTCACCTTGTCTCCCTTTTAATGTTTTGTCTCATCTTTCCTTTTTTTTCCTTTCTTTCTCTTTTAACTTTCCGTTTCTGTGTCCATTGAATTTAAAATAGTCCCACAATAATGTGAGATAAAGGTTTTTGCACGAGTATCAAGCGGAGCATCATAGCGAAAACAGTAATGCTCCACTTGTGAAAGTAAATCTGTTGGGTTCTCTTTGGCACAAAGAAAGCAATTCCTAGTACTACACTGCTAGAAAAGTCACGTAAAAAAAAAAAAGACTCAAATACTACCTAAAAAGTGTTTGAATATTTAGGATTAAAGGGAAATATGTATTTTATTTGAAATTAATTTAAAAACTAATAATCCAAAACTGATTTTCCTGTTGTGGGGATCTGAGTTCTTTCGAGCTGAGACGCAACGGTCCGCAAACGTCTCTGTACGCACATTTTAATGTTGCAGCTTCAAGTCAACCCGGCTGTTAAATATTGCATTAAAGTCTTTTAGGACAACGGAAAGAGGAAACAAAAATAACATTACAATGCTGACAACAGTGACAAAACAAAACAGTCTTGCTCCAGAGCTGGGGCCTGTACAATTTGTCAGCACTTCAGGCAGACACTGTTTGGATTGGAAAGGAGGCGCTGTAAGCCCTGTGGAGTGGATTCTTCCTCTCGTTCTAGAAAACAGATCACTCTCAAAACAAACGTTTGTAAGAACATGGAGGAGCATGGTCTGAGCAGCCCATAATCACAACTAAGGAACCACACACGTGCTTCTCACTGCAGGCGTTTGGAACGAGGGGGGGCGTAGGGGGTGTCAATGGAGTTGCCTTTAGGTACATACACAGTCGCCTCCTAATAATTCAACCTGACGATGGTTCAAATGCATCTTGCTCTAACTAAATATACAGTCAGTAGATTGTATATTGGAGGAACTTTGAATGCAAAATGTGATTTAAAGTCAGAATCTTTGCGCTTTATATGTTTTTTCTGCACGTGCAGATGTGTGTGAGCGGCCAGATTTATCCTGGTAAAAGTTTAAAACTGTGTGGAATGGGGGCGGGAGGCGTTGACATGGAAGGATGTTTTGGGGTGGCATTCGGGGAGCAAGTCGGGGTAAAGGTGCAGAAGGATGTCCGGAGATGGAGGGATGCGTGATAAGGGGGGTGGGGGGGTGGTGTTACGTTAGCAGAACCAAGACGGTGTTGTTTGTGCAGTGAATCGTATTGTTGTGTTCTTTCAGACAAGCACTTCGCAATCGATTCGCTTTTGTACACGCTTGTATCCGTGTATGATAAAACAAGGCAACAAAAATCTTCCACTTGTACGGGAGCGACACGCAGACTGCGCACAAACACACTCACACACACACCAGCACACCAGCACACACACTCACATATACACACACACACACACACGCAGATATCTAAATTAATGGTCTCCTTGGGGAGTCATCCAAAGGCCACAGGCGTTTGGGAGAAAAGATTCTCGGAAAAAAGACTCATCATCCGAACATTTGCTCATTAGTAACCCCATCTTAGTCATTCGGAGAGACGTTGAAGTGCTCTACCAACTTAAATTTACTTTTTTTCAGCTGAAGAGTACCTCATATTCTCTAAAAATACCCAGAAAACGTGGGTGAAGAGATATGCGAATGACAGATAAGCTTTTGGTAAGCAGCTGAGGCAGGTAATGACAGTCAAGGCAAGTATTGTTTAAAGAGATGCCCAAAATAAAATGAATGAGTAAAAAAAAAAAAAAAGCTTGTTTTCCTCATGAGTTAGACTCCCTCTGTCCCTTTGAGCAGGCCTCTTTGCAGGAAGTCTTTAAAGAGCAAGCCAATAAAGCTGTGTCAGATATATTGTATTCCCAGTCCTCCATAAAGATATAAAATATTGGCCTCCCGTTCACATCAGACATGTGGATCAGCATTTTACAGGCCCACAATGTCCTCCTTTGGAGGTTCAGAGAGTTTACTCAAACAATCAACTGCCTTGCTTTTGGGTTTCAACCTAATTGTTTCCGTTTCTGTTGAGCATGACTCGCAATAACGGAGCTTCCTAGGTTGCAAGAGTCTTCAGTGTGAAATTTTTCTTCATAAGGCAGTGGCTGTGATTAAAAAAACTTTGCATTTGTAAGAACAACCTGTCAGAATTTTAACATTTGTTGTGAACTGTTACTTATATAAATAAACTGAACATATTGATTTCCACATCTTGTGACAACAGAGCTTTAGAGGTTGACAATTTATTTTTTTCACCAAAATATATCAAACATGGTTTTCAAAAAGAAAATTCAAAGAAAAGATTTGAAAAGTTTTCCGTGCATTTGTATTCAGTGTCCCTGTTCTCTAATACCCCTGAACAAAATCCTGTTCAACCAATTGACTTCAGAGATAAACTAATTGGGAAGCAGTTTCCATTGCACTGCAAGCCTACCAAGACACGCCTTTCCACCTAAACTGCCAGGTTAGCTTTACTGTTTTTTTTGTGCTGAAAACAGAAGGTTTACTAGATGTTTATTAGGCCAGTGGAGTATCGGGCCAATACCAATGCAATGGATCAGTAGCCATTGAGTGTTTGCATGTTAGCGGCACATGTTACGATGTCTTCCATAGTCCTGAAGCCTTCTCCTGTTTCAGGCTCTGGTTCAATAGGTGTGGACTCTGAAGCTAGGCCTTCACCTGACTGTTGGATGTAGACATAATGGATAGTGGACTAAAGGAGGTTTGGATATCTCCCTAATGATGAGGAAGTTATTGGTAAGTCTTTAGTAAACACTATCCCTGAAGTGCAAGGTGGGACTATAACAATATGACAAGGAAGCTATGGATTCAGGCAGTGTGCTGTGTTATCTGTGAAGCAGGTAGAAAGGAGTGGAGAGATTTTAAAAATCCTTCTTGAAGCTGAATTGGCGAAAAAGACATTTAGCTTTGGAGGCTTAGATCCTTCGAAACTGAATATGATCCTGCTTCATCCATTTTTCCAAAAAGATCACATATTTCAAATGCTGGACTCCTTTAACTTGTTTAAAGATTTCTTTAGTCATGAATTATTATTTCATCTTTTAACTTTTTGTTCTGTCATTTCTCTTCCTTCATAGAAGGTACACCTGGTCTGGCGTTCTACACCTGGTCTGGTGTGATACCATATAACTTAGAAAGGATTCCTGGAACAATGTGTGCTTCTGTGCTTTTTTTTTTTTTTTTTGTCTCTCTTATTGTGTCTCTGCTCAGTTTTCCTCCCATGATCAGTAGTTTTACATATTTGGAAAAATATTGTATGTGTTACGCAAACAAGGATGCTAGGGAACACAAGCAGCCCCTGGAGCATTTTTCATGATAAGGCTTCTTTAAAAACAAATATGTAACTTGTTGTTATCCGAGCAAAAGAGGACCAAGGGAGAGAAACAGAAACTCAGACAAACAGACAGACAGACAGACAGACAGACAGACAGGCAGACAGACAGATATAGAAGAAGAGTGTAATAAAACATGATGGAAGCACAGAGAAGAAGGGGGAAGGGTAGGGGAGAAGAGGCCTATCCAAACAGAACTGTGCCAGGTTATTTTTACGACTGTACCGCGCCTCGGCCATTGTCTGCCGGCTCTGTTATGGTTAGCAATAAATACAGACATGGGCAGCCGAATTTGTGTGAACGGTTTCGAGTCAGCGTAGATCCGATGCAGCAGCCAGCAAAGGGAGAAGTTAACCGCTACAGTTTGTCCCGTTTCATCCGACATTCTCCTGGACCATCTGAAACCCTAACGGACCTCGTCTTTTTATCCTCCTGCTCCGTGAAATCCCCAGGAGCGGTGTGCTTATAAGTCTCTGAGTCTGTGGAAAAAAAAAAAAAAAAGGTCGTGTCAAGTTAAAGCAGGATCTGCTGTGTGGGAAATTATAGAGAGAGAGACGCAGAGAAGTCAAACAGATGATATCATTTTATCTGGCCTCAAGCTCTCATCTGTGCACTCTCCAAACACCTGTGTTTAAGGCGTGGAGGGAAGATAAACGAGGGGTTTAAGCTTAGACATACAGAGGAATTACTCTGTGTGTGTCTGTGAGTGTTAGAGAGAATGTGTGTCCACTTTTATGCTTCGTGCCGTCATGTGTTTAAGATCTTGTGTTATGCGTCTGTAACAGCCATTGACACTATTTTTGTCATCCAGAGCTTATTTAAGCGCACACGCATTGTGTGTTGAGGTGAATCCGAGATGTACGGGGATGTTGGGTTTACACCCACCTGCCGCCTCGGGGGGGGAAAACGTACGAATCGGCCCGCTTAATGAGCTCTCACCCCATCTGGCCATGTGTGCGCGAGTGTGAGGGGAGCAGAGGTGACGGTGAGTTTGAAGCTGCAGAGAAATGATCCGCGAGGTTTATTATCTTTAATTAGCATCCAGGGGGAGAGAAATAGATAAGGACCACCACTTAGCTGATGGATCTGTTCAGTGTTTATTCCCCGGACTAAGAAAAAATAGCATTGTAAAAAAAAAAAAAAAAAAAAAAAAAAAGAGCCGGAGGGAGGTATCATTAGTTCTGCAAAAAGTCCAGATACCTCCAGCTGAGGCTTAATTTACTGTTAGTTGTACAGTACAAGGCACGTTTAGTGTATGGAAAATCAATGACACGATTTTTAAAAGTAAGCATGTAAATGCCAGAATTAGCGAACAGCTTTAGATGCCTGTAGCTGATTAAAGCAAACACACGCTCAGTTTGGGTCACAGACTTCATCACTTAAATGAAATAGCAAAAAAAAAAACGTATCCAACTTGGAGTTTACACAGTGACGCTTCTTCTTTACTCAAATTCAGTCAGGTTGGATAGAGAGCATTTGTGAACAGCGGTTTGCAAGTTATTAAGAAGATTCTCTGGTTAGATTTTAGGTCAAGACCAGGTGTCTCCAACCTGCCGCTCTGGATCCACAAGTGGCTCTTTGGGCGCCGCACAATTCCACTCCATGTTATGCCCATACCTCACCATACCGTACAATGCCACCATTATTTATGAAGTACTTCAAAATAAACCAAAATTCACAAAGTGCATACAGCATTCAAATGACATACAAGATAATTCAAGTTAAGAATAGAATGATTATTATTAACATTGACAAAAGTTCTTTTAAAGATTGTTGTCATGTTTTCATATAATATTAATAGAATTTTCCCCAAAACTGACACTAATGGTTTAGTGTTCTTTTTTTTCATTGGGTGACAAACTACTAGCTTTTTACTCCTTATTTTTCCACAATTATGGCATGTTCTATTCAAGAATATGAATACGTTTTTATAAATATATGATGCTTTTCTTTGTTGTGACACCTAAAGAAGAATTAAAATTGTAGTTCTTTAATTTACCCAAAAAAAACACATTTTACATTATAACATTGTTTAAATTTCATCCATTATCCTTTTTTCTGTTTTTTGTTTAGCCTGAGATGTCATTATTGGACCTTACCCAGCCTACCCAGCCTCTAACAGGGTTGCTCTCTGAATTAGCTCCCTACATTTTTTTCATCACCTTTGACAAATTTTCCAGACCTTACTGAAGAAAACCATCTCCGAAGCCCAATTCTGCCGCCCTCATGTTTTGTGTGTGTTCTGGATGGCACTATCAGTTTTCCATCATGCATAGGGGTGGAAAATAGTTTTGCTATTTGGTCAACGCAGTTCGGTTTTAGTCTCATCTAGAGCACCTTCTTGCACGTATTTGCTGTGGCTTGTAAGAAATTGCAACCTGGACTTCTTCCGGCTTTTCTTTTCGAAAGAAGCCAGATTTGGATCGTGCTCTACTTATACCTGTTCTCCAAATTGAACTGTAGATCTCTGCAGCTCCTCTAGCAATGCTATTCATTGACCATAGCTCTTTGCGACATTTAAAGTATCTGTATATTGTTTTACAGCCAACCATTGTTTTAAACTCTTCAACCACTTCGATGCAGACTAGTTGGTTAATTCACTAAAGGTATTCCAGTAAAGATATTTAGGACAATGAAGGATAAAAAAAGGCCCAAAAAGATATTTTACATCAAAGTAGGTACTTTCTCATCAATCAGTCAATCAATTAGACGCAACCGAACAAATATGGTAGTACTTTCCAACAAAACCTCCTGGCAAACAGTCAAATACAAATAACAAAAATAGGATTGATGTGACCCAAGAAGAAACAGAAAAAACTGTGTAATTAACTGTGGCTATTGGTGCAAATTATTTATTGAAACTGATTGAGCTTAGCACAACGGAAAGGGGCAGCAGTTTAGAGGGCACTCTAAACTATATTTTATATAGTATTTTATGTTCAACATGTTAAAAAATTGTGTTGATCGAGGACGGACTGATTTACCTGGTTGCTTGAGACATTGTTGAAGGCTTTCTCCAAATATTATTGCTAATTATTATTCATGGTGAAGCTGAATGGCTTGTAAAACATTGCCAGAAAACTTGGTATAGTAAAACACAAGCCCTGGTAACGCTACAAATTAGAATTCTGAAATATGCATTAATTTAATGTTCCCACGACACCCTGCAATAGTGCAAAAAGCAGTATGTAGCAATATAAACTAACAATTTAACGCAACAGATGTGCTAAGGTGTCCGTTTACAGTGTACAGGCACGGTGCTGTTGTGTCTGTGCTGCTCTTCTAATTCAGCCTGTCTGTAAACCGCTCACACACAAACAAACACGTGCACACGCTAATGAGCCGACAGCGCCGCTTGCTTGCTTGCTTCCTTCCTGGATACTTGGGGTTCAGAGGATCTAAAGGGGGTCTCTTGAGACTCGGTGTGTATTCATGTAGATGTGTGTGTGTGTGTGTGTGTGTGTGTGTGTGTGTGTGTGTGTGTGTGTGTGTGTGTGTTTGTCAGGGACACTTTTATCACAACTCACATCTCACCTCCCAGTCATCTCCTGTTAGCCTCCGGTAGCATTATGTTTTTGTCTCCAGGGAAGGCTGATGGACAAACTCACACAGAAATCCGATTAGGCTGAAATGAGACCTGAAGGGGGTGTTGCAAAGGTTAACCTTTTACAAACACACACACACACTCACACACACTTGTGTCAAAAACATCACACTGATAATTTTATTTTTGGGCCACTCTATGTATGTGTCTTAATAATCTAAAATTTTGTCTTGAATTGAACTGTGAACTTTTGAGATTATGGCAGCATCTGAAAAGTCAGAAAATATAAAAAGATCTAACATATATTAATGCACTTTTTCTTCAACTAGATATATAATTAATTCAGGTGTGTATGAATCATAAACTGCGTTGGGGCTTTTCTACTGGTTCCCTGTGACAATCACACAATATGACCCAATTTATTTAGTGAAATCTTAAAATATGATCAAAAACAACACAGTCCGAATAGCATTTTTATTTAAAAAATATGCAAAATTCAGAGCCTAGTTTATTAAAACAGTGAGCTGTCAAAAATGTACCTTGTCTGTCACCTGAGACATATTGAAGCTGATGATTTAAGAGAAGAAAACAGATTTTTCATAACTTCCAATCCACCTTCAAAACGCACTGAATGGGTTTGAAACTAACATGTCAGTCAGAAGGAGAAAGCTATTAAATGCAAAATGTCTAAACCCTTTTAAAGTGTGCCTTCGATCTAAAATAGATGAGTTCCCATTGAGCTTAGCAAAACCGAAAACGTCTATAACTAAACTTTTGCCCCGCATAATGTGTGTGTAAGATCTAGTGAGTTTTTGGAAAGTGTTTAGGACTTAATTTAAAAATTTTTATCGATTTTATTTCTATAACACAAGACATATCATCTCAAGGCACTTTACATAGTCAATTCAATACAATCATACAGGCGGATTGGTCAAAAAGTTTTTGATCTAAGGAAACCCAGCAGATTGCACAGAGTCCTTGACTTGCAGCATTTATTTTTCCCAAAAGAGCTTAGAGCAACAGTGGACAGTCATCTGCATTGACTTTGAGTCTACAGCAATCCCTCATACCGAGCATGCATGTAGCGACAGTGGAGAGGAAAATACTCCTTTAATGGGAAGAAACCTCCAGCAGAACCAGGCTCGGTGTGAATGGCCACCTGCCACGACTGACTGGGGGGGGTTTGAGAAGACAAAATAACACAGAAACATTGATCCAGGAATCTTTTCTATGTTAGAAAGGTAATAGCTCCACAGGTGGCTGCGTCTAGGAAAGACACACAGTTAAGCAGATAGGCTCCAAATGGCAACGCATTTAAACAAACGAGTCGAAGAAGAAGTGCTGTTCTCAGGTGAAGCTTCAATGAGCTACTGGCTGAAACCTTGGAATACGATAAACTAAAGGATGAGGGCCTGTGTCGGGTCTGTTTCTTAAAGACAGGACTTTCAGATACTGATTGTCTGAGGTAGACATCTTTTCTTACATCTTATTACTACATAATTACGGTAAAATCCCAGGACCAAAACTTTATGAAAAGCAGCCAAATTTAGGGGTGGCTGGTGCAGAAATGCAAAACACTGTCACTTCACGGTGCATTTCATAAAAGTAATTCAGGAAGGAGTCTCAATCCTGGACCTGGTGGGGGTGATCATTTTCTTTAGGTCTAGCAGGGAAGGCTGCAGACTGGATGGAAGCAAAGGGGAAGGGAGGATAGGGATGTGTGTAATGTCTTTGTCCAGGAAGGCAGGAGTTTTCCTGCATTTGGAGCAGTCAACACATCCCACATATCTTGCGGTTCTGGATGGCTTATCCAGAGATATCGGCAGGTTATGTGGGTTTATCTGAGTCAAGCCTGGAGTCTTTTCACGTAGACAAGAGCAGGCTGATACCCCCTTTCACAGAGACCCAGGCAGAAATGTATTAATGCTAAATACACATGATTCACAGAGGAGTTTGTGATTCTGCTCCAGTCCAACTATGTGGTGTCTTTGGGGACCACTCCTATCTCTCTTCCTGCTGTCTGATAGCAGCATCACCGGCCACAGGAATTACCACTGCACACCGCACCGAGTTGAAGATAAAGTCTCTCCATGTATCTGTGGGCATGCGTAGGCTAACTAAGCTGTTGACAAAGTTGAGATATGACGGGATGAGATCACTTCATTTACTCGGGAGAGGAAAAAATGAAGTTTGCTTTTCAAAATGTCTTAAAAGCGTTCCACTGGAACCATTTGGGGGAGTGGTGGCCTAGTGGTTAGAACGCAGATGTTCGGTCCCAGAGTTTCTGAGTTCAACTCCCACAAGCTGCCCTTCTGGGTCCCTGAGCAAGACCCTTAACCCCTGATTGCTCCCCAGGCGCCGTGGCATCCCACTGCTCCCCAAGGGGATGGGTTAAGATGCAAAAGTGAATTTCTCCATTGTGAGATAAATAAAGTTAAATTAGTATTCAATTATTATTATTTGTATGGAGCAACAGTGATGATCCTATAATACAGGTGACCCGATATCAATATTTTCCCCTTGTTAACAGCTGAGACACATTTGCACCTTACTAACATTGATTGAATCAGTTTTTGCCGCTTTGTTTTCACCCCAAAGCAGTTGGTTCTCTACTTTGGTGCGTATAACATATTCCGTTCTCTAGACTGGGCTTTTGGCTTGACCAGCCCGAAAGAACTATCAAGAGAATAAGACTACTCTGACAGCTGTATACTGCAGATTAGCTACATGCTGCTTATAACAACCCTACATTACACATTTCTTTAAATTTATTTTTAGATCAGACCTCAGAAACCCTGTCAGTGTGGCAGCAACACAGTGATGGACGTAAAAGTGATTATGGTGTTTATAGACAGTAAAAACCGATTGCAGTGAGAGAGACCAGGTCCCTCTATGCCACTAAACGGCCAAAACACACCGGTCGGCCTCACTTTTATCTCGTCGTCCAATCACCAAGACACAAGTTAGATCAGCGTTTGATGTACGGGTTAAGCAAGCGTAATAAACTGTATCTACAACCCAATACATGCAGAAACTGCAGATGCCTCACTCATTTTAATGACGACTCAATTTAAACCTGAAACAATTTCTCTGTGTTAGGGAAACAAATTCTTGGCTGAAATTTTACAGGCAATTAACCAAACAAAACCTGGAGACTTTGGCCCCCTAAATAATACATATATCGGTTTCTGCTCTTTTACAACGATTAATTGGCTTTTACTTTTGTCTTGCTCATCTATTATGTAGTAATACATGTTGTCTTTTAATGATTGGAACAGTTCTCCCCAATAGTCCTGTTCCACAGCGGACATTGCGTCTTCAAAGTAGGGCGACAAGCATTAATGAAGACTGGGTTCAAATAAGAAGTTATGCATTTTGTGTTGCTCTACAGCTAAAGCAGAATGCAAAGGTGCAAAACAGCTGTCCGTAATGCATTTGGGAATATTATAATGTTTAACTTAAATTGCCAAATGATAGATTTATTCCTCCAAACACCTTCAGTGATTTTTGGTGAATTATTTAACAGACACTTTCAAATCTGACCATTTTAATTGTGCAGATGGGCACAATTTCTATATTCCTATGATAAAGAGGTATGCTGAATGTCCCATGCATTCATACCCATCCATCACACGCATTGTGAAACCAGCACTTTCACCACAGATGCACACACTTGCATGCGCTCACATTCCAGAGGCCAAGCGCTCGCTCACATTGCAGGGCCAAGACTTCCGGGTCAACAGCCTGAACCATGACAGAAAATTCGTCTTGTTTCACAGAATCCCTTTCGCCTTCCCCCCGGATGTTCCTGTCACTGAATATCAATGGACTGTGGCTTTTTTGAAATACAGCATGATATTCCTACTCCCATCATCAAGCACATAATTCTCTCTTATTGCTCAGTTTGTCCGCCTCATCCCTTTGGCCCGACTTTCTTCACTCCCTGCTGTGTGTTTGCACTCTCTGCAACCTCTCTGTTGGTTATTTTTGCTTTAAGTTTTTTTTTTTCATCTTTCTTTGAGGTATTTGAACTGAGGTGAAAAGCAATTTGTGAATATGTGTGCAAGAGTGTGTGTTGGCGGGGGGGAGTACAGCTGTGATAAGGGACAGGGCAACTGCAGCGCTTAGACATAGATGGATGATGTTTTCTCTCACCCTAAGCCTGACTCCAGACTTCCAGTACTGGTCTGGTTTGTAGAGCTACCAAGCAATCAGTTTCTGTCTCTCATTTCTTGTTTTGTTTTTCTCTCCATTATCATGTGCAACAAAAATACATGGGAAGGTTTCTCTTGTAAATAAATGGTATTTTGATTCACAACGAAACCCATTTTTTCCCCCTTGCATTAATCAGTGGTTTCACACCCACTTGTTTCCTTTTACAGCAAATACTTTGAAAAAAATCTGCGCTAAAAAAGCAAAAACAGTAACATGACACTGATGCTTAATCTTCAACTTCCTCTCCTTACAAAGAATTTCCAAATAAAAGGAACGTCTTTAGCCTTTTTAAACATTAGCCACCAGGGATAACTGCTCATTAGTTACTGTGAATACAGAGCAGCAAGCAGCTGATGTAACGGTTTTGCCTTAAAAAAAAAAAAACAACTGACAAGAAAGAGTTGAAAAGAAGGAGTACACAGAGGCTCCTTTTCTGAAATCCATCCAAGATTGCACCTTCTGCCATGAACAGCCACTGCTTTTGTCATGCCACTCTGTCTGCAGTCTCTCTCAGTTCTTGGATTATTTAGGAACGCTTTGGAGTTTGACTCCGGCAGCTGTTTTTCTGCTATAACTCATACTTCTGTAGTGTTTTCACCACTGATCTAAGGTCAAATGAATTGTTACTTTTTCTGCATTAGGTATGTACATGAAGAAAAGAAATGGAAGAAGATTATTTCACCATCCTTTCAGCTCCTACTTTACCTGTTCCAAATTATCTGGCTATTTGTCTACAGCCTGTCTTAGTTTGGAAATATTTAAAGTTCGGTTGGAAAATGTTTAAACAACCATTTTTCAATGTAAAGGAAATTTTAAAAAGACACAATTTTCAAGAAATTCTCCTGTATGCTGAATTCTTTTATGACATCGTTTCTGCAGGAACATTGAATGTTATGAATAAACATCCATGCCTACCATAGGATTTATTTTCTTTGGAAGTCAAATTCCTGTTGCTTTCAAGTTGATTAAACACACTATACACGGTATACTGTCACCGGTCACTTTTTTAGGTACACCTGACATATAGACTGACATACAAACAACATATAGTCGTGATGGAGTGTTGGAAATTAAATATAATGAATGTGCTTGAGAAGGCTGTGGGACAGTAAACCATTAACTAAAATATTACATACTACATTGGTGAAGTTCAATTGCTTGGTAAAAAAAAGTGACTGACATCTTGAAAGTGAGTGTGTCTCATAGAGATTAACCAGTTTAAATAATGGTGGAATAAAACAAAGTTTAAAAAAGGTTCTGGGGAAGAAAATGACGTTTAGTGACCACTGAGGTCGGAGGAGAACGGTCAGGCTGGTCCAACATAATAGAAACCACTCAATAAAAGAAAGCTACTCAGAAAGCCATGTCTGACAACACAACAAGTCAAACTTTAAATGAGAGACTACAGGAGCAGAAGACCTGATGCAGTCCTGTCAGCTAAGAACTGGAGACTGAGGTTACAATTCCCAAAGGCTAACCAAAGTCCAAAACAGATTGTGAATACTTTGTCTGGTCTGATGGGTCTTGATTGCGGCTGCAACGTTCAGATAATTGAGTCAAAATATGGTTTAAACAACATCAGTACATGGAACATGGATCTATCCTACTTATAGCAACAGTTCAGGTTGGAGGTGGTGGTATAATGGTGTGGAGGGATTTATTTTCCTACCTTGGGTCCCTTAGTACTAATTGAGCCTTGTTTAAATATAAAATGATACCTGAATACTGTTGCTTAGTGTGTCCATGCCTCCATGACGACAGCATCCCTACCTTATAATGGCTACTTTCAGCAGGATAATGCACCATGTCACAAAACTTAAATCCTCTCAAACTAGTTTATTGAAAATGACAATGCGTTCACCATATTCCACTGGTGCCTACATTAGATTTGCAATGAGAAACATAGAAGGTGCTAGAAATTAAGCTCTTTTATCATTTATCACTTTTATGGAACTGTATAATTCTTTATCATTTTTTACATGACTTTGGGTACGAAACAGAGTACGGGGTAAGATAGCTGTCAATATAAATGTATGCATAGTTGTCTGAATTTGTAAATGTAAGTCAATAAATGTGAATACATTTATGATTTGTATTTGTTCCTTGTTGTCAACTCATACATACATGTGACATCAGAGGTTTCATATGTAAGAATACAAGTTTAGAAGTTACGAACACAAGTTACAAAGTTACAACTTTGTAACATACATACCAGCTCAAATCACTAATTTACGAGAACAAAATTACAAATTTACGAGCACAAATCTACAACCCCTAAAGAAGCTGTTACACACATTTCAGTTGGTGGGGGTAATGCACCTGAAACTTGTTCACCAACCACCATTAAACGAGAAGAAGAAGACAAAGAAAATAGAGGTTGTATTCTCACAGACGGAAAATCAAATTTCACATCTCATTACTGCCACCAACTGGTAAGGAATATAACAGTTTCATCAGGGGTTTTAGATTCGTACTCGTAAATTTGTGATTCGTACATGTTTTGTTGCAAAGTTGTAACCTGTATTCGTAACTTCTAAACTTGTATTCTTACATATGAAACATCTTATGTTACATGTATGTATGAGTGGACAACAAGGAATAAATACAAATCTTAAATTTATTCATATTTATTGATTTACAAATTCAGACACCAAAGCGTATGTTTTTATTGACAGTTATCTTACCCTATACCTCTTGCCACAGGAGGTTTTATACTGAGCATATATCCTTTTGTACAAGCACTGACACACAGGCTTCTCCTTTGCTGTTATTTCATATGTTTTAGCATGCATTCAGCAAAATGCGGGCACTGAGGACTCAAGGTCTGGACAGTTTTTTTTTTTCTTGTTTATTCAGGCAAGGCCAGTCACAATGTATGTTTAATGTTTGTCTTAGAATAAAGTTGCCATGGTGCCAAAAGAGCTTAAAATGATCTCCTTGTATTCACAACAAGAACACAAATATTTCAAATCTCAATTTGCATTTTGATAAATTTATTTTCACTGACACAGTTTGAAATGTGGATGAGCAGATTCAGTCAATGGAATAAACACAAAACAATTAAACAAACCTTTATTTTCCCTCAGATTCCAAAACTCTAATCAGACGTAAGCTTTAGCATTAATAGCTAGCTATGGCATACAACCACCCCTTGACACAGTGGTGCCCTTGGTGAAAAACCATTTCACCTATATAAGAAGCTACTTAGTGGGTTACTACAGAGGCTGAAAATAACACCTCTGGAATCAGGATGCCCATGCAGGTCAGTCACAACAGTTTTGCCTCAATTTCACATTAATTAAAGCTTCAGTGTGTAAGATTTACACCCATCTAGTGGTGCGCTAAAAGAATTACAAACGACCTCACCGCTAAGCGCTTAATAATTACTACAGGAGCCTTGGAGTGTCATAAATGTGACTATGTCAACAAGTCTGTCTTTAATGTATCTGGTACCAAGCTACTGCTAATAGCTAATAGCTAATAGCTACAGTCATCGTGTGAAATGGTTTTCGTGACTTGCAGACTTAGAGATCATCTGATGAAGTGAAAGGGAGAAGAAGACAAACAAACTAGCCATCTCCGTCAGGTGGACAGAGTAGTTGCTGGACTATACTGCCCTGTTTCTAACCAAAATAAATGTCAATGTTATTTTGAACTACTTTATCTGTCCAGCAGAAAGCCTGCTACCTCAGCATCCGTTTTGAAGACCGCCACCTTCTGAATTGTATCCACCTGGTAATAGCTAGGACGATATAGATTCTTGTTTACTCCCAGTTATTACTTCTTTTTCTTTTCTTGGTTACTTTCTATTCCCTCTCGCTGGGCAACGAATCCGGATGGTCCTCCATTTCAATAACGGCGAATAGAATGATGCTCTTCTTTGCTTAGTTTTTATACTTCTCCTCCACCAACAAGATGTTTTCATATACAGGTAAAACAGGTAAGGTTAACAAGTTTGTCCCCTTTCGGATACGCTACCTAAAAATGGCGACTCAATATGGCGTCTTCCATTGAGTGCTCTGTCACCTAGGTATTTATAAACTACTTATTGTAAGCTGTGAGAGCGATTTCATTTTTGATGCCATTGTTATTAGATTTTGGCAGAATATGTATTTATGAAAGCAATAGTTGATTTTTGTCAACAAAAATGAGTTACACACTGTCCCTTGCCAAGGGAAGTTTGAAGTTGCCAAGTAATTCAGCCATCTTTGCAAAGTTTGAGAAAATGATCTACACTGAAGTGGCCCTAGCAAAACAGGAAAATAACACTGGCAGTAGAATTATGAAGAAAGTAGGAAATTGCAGACTCTTTAGGATCTAACATTTATTCAAAACATCGCAACCCTCCACCAAGCCATCTTTGTTTTTTGGACAACCGAAGCACTAACGATAACGTCTGGGAGAACTGGTTGCCCTCCACTGTGGCCCTGCAGGCGACCAACATCTGCAACCTTTCCCTTCGTGGTGACATCACACAACCAGCCTAACCTTTGCCCTCAAATTGGCTAATTAGAAGCATGTCCCTCCCTGAGTGCCAGGGTCCTGTCCTTCTTTCTCACTCCCCCCCTCTTCACCTGTTGCCTCGTGTCACTCTCAGCGTGAGCACGGCTCTGAGAGGGTTTCCGAAACACTTTATCATTCTCATAAAAGGTTGTTGCACGAAACGCCCACTCGCAAATGAGCGGTAAGTACTTAGTTCTTTGGCTGGTGTTCTCTATCATACAGAAATAAAGCTGCATTTCAGCACAGACCATTGTTATATTACATCATATCTTATTGCTATACAGGGAATAGGAAAGAGTCCCTTGACTTTTCTTTTATAGGCTATTTTAGTTTGGCTCCCACTCAATCTTTCCTCTTGTTTGTCTCGTGTAGATCCATGTATCTCAGAGGTGATCATCAATCTAACAGACTCTATTATTACTTTTCCTCTTAGCGCTTTGATTTCCAGCCCACCCAGAAGATTAATCCCCCTCTTTGGCCTCTTTTCTCTTTCTTTATCATCTCACTTATCTATCCCCTGCTTTCTGCTTGGTTTGGCAGCATCTTAATCTAGTTTTTTTTATTTCATTATTATTGTTGCATCTCTAAATTTCCAACTAGTTAATTAAGTCTTGCCCATTTCCCTTATTTATTTTGATGTTTTAAAAGCTTATGGCAAAGAGATCGAGAAAATATAGCAACCTATTGTTTGTTTCTGACTGATTAATCGGGTCGTCTCTGCTCTGAAGGGCTGTGACACCGGAAACAAAGGAGTTAAAGGTCACCTCTCTGGAGACTAGCTTCTTATCCTTGCACGCTTAAACTGTGCATGCAAACAAAGACAAAGCGTTCACACATACTTGGGCGAACCGCACAATGTTAGAAATATCATTAGCATCTTCTGTTATGCTGGATAAATTATGCAAAAAAAGGTGAAAAGGAAGCAAATAAGAAATAAAGGATTATCACGAGCCTTCCGGATTTCCTCTAATCCAGCCCCAGTTGTTTGGACTTGGCCCTGAGTGGACTGGTGCAAAGAGCATCAGCGTGGAATGATGTGGAAGGCCAAACAGAGGATTGTGGGTGCTAGGTATCCATTACATCAGAGGCGACCAAGGCGCCAGTTTGCCATTTGAGAAGTGACACCCCATGTCCTTGCACTTAACTGCCAGGACGTGCAGAAAGCTCTGCGGAAACAGAGCAGAACGACCAAAATAAAGATACCTACTCACCTACAATAAAGCAATACTGTGGGTAAGGATTAAAAATGACGTATTATTCATGAATGACAAAAGTATTTTTCCATTTGATCACATTACAACCCCAAACATCCATGTATCTATTGAAGTTGTCTGTGACAGACATAAACACTGACCAATGTGTCATTATGAAGAAGAGATGATAATTGATTTTAAATATCTTTTACAAATTAAAACCTGAAAGGCGGGGCATGCATACATGTTCCGTCACTTATTAAACAGAATGAATATGTCTTATTTCATCTCAGTATAACAGCTACTGTCCCATGGAGACCTCAGAGGTTTGTTAGCAGACATGGAGGAGTTGCAGTTGTGGGGAGATTTAAAGCAGAGTTTGGATGTAAAACAGTATCCTAAGCTTATAACATCTCATAGAGCACTGTGAAAATACAGAATAAAGCACAACTGTAAACATGGGCTAGGCAAGATAACCATTACTTAGAGCAATAGCCAAGAGGTTTGCATTGAGATCCCCGGGGTGGCAACAATTACGGACAATTGAGGAAGTTTTGTAATAATAGTGATGATAATAATACTAATGATACTACTACTACTACTACTAATAATAATAATAATAATACATTTATTTTTTTAAAGAAAAAAAACACCTTTCACATCACTCAAGGACATTACATAATAAAACGTAGTATAAAATAACAGTTAAGTGCTATAAAATTACAGAGGGTGTGATTTTCGGTGTTGATTTAATCAGAGGGAACTAGTTGATACCACAGATGTCTGGCAGGTGGGACTTCCATATTTTGGTTCAAACAGTTTGTTGACACAGCAGAAAAGGTAATGTTCCTATTAGGTTTCTGGAGGAGATTGCAAGACGGCTCTGAGGAGAAGAGGTGGGTGGATATAATGTGAAGAAAGGTTTGAATGAATATGTTAGAGGGTGTAATGAGCTGAGCCTTACTGTTGGTAGAGTTGAAGAGCATCTGGGAGAAAGGTGAGTATATCAAGAGGGACTGAGGTTGACAGACTGTGTGTGTGTGTGTAGTGCAGTTTGCTGCAGTGGAGGCGTAGAGTGGTGGACAGGCACGTGAGTATTAAGGTTGTGGTTTGCAGGTAGGTCCAGGCAGGGGTTCCAGGGAGGAGCAGCGAGGAAGATTCTTGGAGGTGAGTCTACCAGTGGACTCCAGGAAATGAAGAGGCAGAGGTGAAGACTAGCGGCAGGACTGAGAACCGCTGGAGAACAGGTTCTTACTATAAGGAGCTGCGGGGACTTACCTGCTAGTCACACCCTACACTTATAGAAGGTAAGGCACACACACACAAACCTGCACACCCAGTGGATATGACAGGAGGCTTATGGTACTAGGGACATCCACAACTCAGGTGGGGAAAACTATCTGTTGCGCACTCTACAGATCTGGCTTTTATGGGAGAGTGGTAACGCAAAAAGCTATTGTTGAAAGAAAGCCATAAGATCTATTTCTTTTTTATTTACCTACAAGCCACGTCGGGGACGCAGGAAGTATATGGAAAAAGGTCCTTGTCTTCAGATGAGACCAAAGCTGAACTTACTGGCCTACAAACAAAGCAGTACGCGTGGCCGAAAACAAAAACTTCCCATCCCCACACCATGGGGACGGTAGCATTGTGCGGCAGTCTTATGATGTGGGGATGCTTTTCTTCAGCTGTCGACAGGGAAGCTAGCCAACTTTAATGGGAAGATGAATGGAGCTACTAACATGGCAATCCTTCAAGAAAACATGTTAGAAGCTGCAAAAGACTTGAGACCAGGTCAGAGATTGTCTTTGAGCAGAACAGTGACCCTGAACATACAGCCAGAGATGCAATGGAATCATTTGGATCAAAGCTTTTTCATGTGTTTGAAATGGTCCAGTCAAAGCCCAGACCTAAATCCATGAGAATTTGAAAAGACTTGAAAAGTTGATTTTCATATTTGCTTTCTATTTCATCAGATTGAGCTTGAGCTAGTTTTCAAATAGAAACCGGCATATTTTCAACCTCTGGAGCTGCAAAGCTGGTAGAGACAAACCTCACAAGACATGCATCTGTGATTGCAAAGAAAGTTTATTCAATAAAATAATAACTAAGAGGGTCGAATGCAAATAATTTACAAAACAACAAGTTTTAGGATTTTGGACAACTTTCTGTGCTATCACAAAACCTCAACCCCACTTCCTCACCCCACCACACACACACACACACACACACACACACACACACACACACACACACACACACACACACACACACACACACACACACACACACACACACACACACACAATGAATTATAAAGTGAATTGTGTGATGTCAAAGTGACATAATGTGAAAAGATTCTAGGTGTGGCACTCCGAAGGATAAAAAGGCTATTTTATTTCTGATAGTTCCCATTCAGTTCAACAAAACACCTGCATTTAAAAAAACAGAATTGTTAATTTATTTTTACATAACTTTAAATTTTTCACAACATACAACAGTTTGTGCTTGATTTTTTTGTTTTACTCTTTAATATTTAATTGCTTTTAAAAGACTGTCTTCAGTTTTTTCTACTTAGGGTCTCTAGGAAACAAGGGAGGTGGGTTTAACTACTCGATCCATCTCTTCTCCCGTTTTAACAATGTTTATTGACATTTTGCCTTTGAGACACGTACATATAGATTTGCATGCTTCTTTAAAAAACATGCTTAATCCCAGATTCTTATATATATGTACATTATCAGTTCAAAAGTCAAGTCTATAAAACTGCAGGTAGTATTTTCATTAATTCATAACATCAATCATTATTTGAGGTTTACAAATATCTGTTTTATCATACAATGCTTTCTCAAATAAACACCCCCTTCCTTTTCACATATATTATCACTCACTCCAAGGTTGTTAACATTTGCCTTATCTAATGTCCAAGACTTGGTGTGCATGTTCTCCTCCAGAAAAGAGCAATTTTTATCTTTATATGATTTTATTTATTTTCTGCATGCAAAATACCTATATCTATAATCATGCATCCACTCTTTGTCTATATATGATGATTTGGATATAATCCTGAAATGAATAAAACATTGGATTTGGTAGGATCGTTTTAGGAATGATGTTTTCCATTGTTAGTTCAATATACTCACAGAACCTTTTAATATGAAAACACTGCCACATTGAAATCAAATACCCTTTGCCTCCACACAGTTTGTTCAAACATCCAGGATATTGTGTTTATGCCTGTTTAATTTAACTGCCGTGATCTCATCAACCAGTTTTACTTCCACAGTCTAAACCTGCCATTGATTGATTGAGTGAGTGAGTGTGGGCTTCAGTACAGATTAAGTCCCAATCTGCAGCCACTATTCCAGATTTTAGGTCTTCACTCTTTTTTTTTTAACTATATATTGCATTTTTGTTAAGTAAGTATAGATCTATTTATTTTTACCAGTCCCTTTAATGATCACTTTATAAACACTGCATTTGATTTCCCTTGTATGGAATGCTGGTTTCTCCAAATAGGACTGCACTGAGATAGGCATTTTTGATTCCTGAATACATTTCTGAACTTCAAACCAGACTTCTCCTGTTCATTTTGTTGAGTCAATTGAACATTTGGCGCCTTGCATTGTTTCCAGTTTATCGCTGGTGACTCATCCGGGGTCCATCAGGGTCCTGGAAACTTAAGGGAACCAAGTCAGTTCGGCCCTGTCTCCTCCCAGCATGAGGTAACGCCCTCTCCGCTCATAGAGATAAAAAGTGTTCATTTTCTGCCTCTTTCACGCTCGCTTAGTTCGTATATGAACACCCAGGAGTGTGATTGCGCATCTTCCCGTTCAGTTTTGTCCAGAACCAGCCCTCTCGCTCCCATGTTTTGAGCCCGCTCCTGTCCAGTCCCGCATCACCATGTCCACCGGATCTCTAAGCGACGTCGACGACGAGCTCTTGGACGGGATTCTCAAGTTCGGCTCCTGCGGCAAGGACTCCAACGAGAGCACGGAGGAGAGCTCCAACTGCGAGGGCAGCTTCGCCAACGAGGGCAGGAGGAGAGAGGCGTCCGGCAAGAAGCGCAAGACCGCGTCGCGCAAAAGTGCGCCCAAGGGTGTGGCGCAACAGGAGGGCAAACAGGTGCAGAGGAACGCGGCCAACGCGCGGGAGAGAGCCAGGATGCGCGTCTTGTCCAAGGCCTTTTCGAGGCTCAAGACCTCCTTACCGTGGGTGCCGCCGGACACCAAGCTCTCCAAACTGGACACGCTGCGCCTGGCGTCCAGCTACATCGCGCATCTCCGGCAGATCCTGGCCAACGACAAGTACGAAAACGGATATACGCATCCCGTTAACCTGGTGAGACTCCACCCTGAGGGATAAACGCAAACTATGTTGTCAACGCCAGTAACTAAAGTTCAGATAACATGACTATCCATTTATTTTAAAAGACAGCGGGGAAAAAATAACATAGTTGTGTTTACGCTGCTGTCAGATAAGGAGGTGGATCCAGGAGTGTTTGATTGATTCAAAAGTAGTATAAAAATAACATAACGATAAATAAAAGTTGTAGCACTTCGTCTATTTACAGTCAATTTTAAAAATACACATAACTATCGGGATGGCTGTTGGCCCCCTGTTCCCACTTGGTGGTGGCATTGATTTTGCAAGTAAGCAATAATTTACAGGGCCTTAAAATGCGCACCCAAACCTTAAATATATAGTGGATGATGGCGTTGCAGGGCAGGTGCATAAAGGAGGGAGACGGCCTTCTTTTTTTATGATCAGCTCATATTTAGGCCATATAACGCATCTGCTGGGTTAAACGTCTTTATAGAATGGAAATATTCAAATATTGATATGTAATGCAACAGTTTCATTTTAAATCAGTAGATCGTAAAACAACATTAACAGCTAATTTATTTTTGCTTTAATGTACTTAGAATGAAACTGAACAGTTAATCCTAAAAAAAAGATGCTAAGACATAAAGTTAAATAAAAAAAAAACAATGTGGCAATATTTTGTTCTGTTCACCTTTGGATTTTTGTGTTTTTTTTTTTTTTTTTTTTCGTTTGCATCAAAGGCAGAAAGCAGAGATAATGAATTTCCGTTTGACTTTGATTTGTTTAAGAGCAGCAGCATGGACTGACTGTGTATTTCCCCCTCCGCAGACGTGGCCCTTCATGGTCGCAGGGAAACCGGAAACCGATCTGAAGGAGATGCTCAACGCGACGCGGCTGTGCGGAACAACTGCGTCCTGATGCGAGGAAAGTGGGAGAAGTTTTTCTTTCCCTTAAAAGACAGAAAATAAAAAAAAAACCGATCCAGGTTTGACCGAAATGCAGTCTCATCTCCGCAGGCTGTGAGTGGGAATAACGGAGGGAGCGCATCCTCCCTCTCTCTCTCTCAGACGTTCCTGTAATTGGGAAGAAGATCCATTTATTTAAACAAGTTCCTTCACCTGCTGTCTTTGCTGGTTCAAAGATAATCATTTTGTACTTTTTCTACTTTTTTTATAGTCTTAAAGTGTTTTTGTTTTTTTCTTGGCTTAAATTTCTGTACAGATTGCATGTATATAAAATATTTTTCCCCACTTTTAAACCCTGTGTACTGGATGTTTTATTATTTCCAATTATTATTATCATTTTTTTTTTTTAATATCCTTGTGTGGGCCAGTCCTTTAACCTGGTCACCTCTCTTATCAGTGTTCTCATTCAGAATAGCAGAACCTGAGCGCCGACAAAGCGCGCTTCGTGATAAGGCCCTCTCTGTTGTTTCTGGGAGATAACGGTGGACGTGGTTACCGCTGCATAAACAAAACCCCTCCCGCCTTCAGAGATGATTCCAAGTCCCGAAACGGACCCCAAGCTCATAAATCTGTGCAGCTCGGGCTATTTTACGACAAAATTCTCGCATCCTGAAGTCGTTAATTGGATTTAATTTACTACATCATTACGTTTATTTTAGCTGAGACTTGATTGGTCGTTCTCTCCCGGGTCTAACCAATAGGACGAGCGGATCTTCAAAGCGGAGGAGAACCTGCATCCCGAGTTTAAGCCGCCCGGGCCAGTTGTTTTAATTTGCCCGGGTTATGACCGCAGTGTTTACATCATGCCGACAGTTATTTATGCACACACACTGCCTCTCGCTCTGCCTCTCTCGCTTCTTCTCAAAGAAGGATCCCAAAAAGAAATGTGTTTGCATACATCACGTTTAAAAAAAAAAGAAAAAGAAAAGAAACCACTGCACGTTTATCCATATTTCCTGAGCTCTGTGCTTTTTCTCCTCCAACAGATAATACACAGCACTGTTATCTGCTTACATCAAACTTCATGCACAGGTCTGTAAACCACATTTAAAGCATCATTTAGAGAACAGAAATGGACCAGAATGGTTGTCTTTGCATTTTTATAATTTTGTATTCCTGTTTTGTTGCCAAAACTATACAAAAATATATGCTTTATGCAAATATCCAGTATTATATATATATATATATATATATATATATATATATATATATATATATATATATATATGTGTGTGTGTGTGTGTGTGTGTGTGTGTGTGTGTGTGTGTGTGTGTGTGTGTGTGTGTGTGTGTGTGTGTGTTTTACAATTTGTCTATTTATTTAGAAGTGAGCTATAGTGAAGGAAATACATTTGAGAACACCTTTCATAAACGTAAACAAAGATGTAAATTCCAGACATTGGGTTGAATGCAATTGTCATTGTCTAATGAGGAAAATAATTTTTTTTTCATACATTTATTTTATAAGACTTTAGTACGGATTGAATTGAAGACGTATAAACTGATTAGCTAATTTTTTCGCAACTTTTCCCTTTAAATCACATTAAATATACTAATGAAAAATTAGTATTTCAAAAACAGATCTCCCAATTTAACATGTTTTGATTATGTCTCAATCCAAGTTGTGTCATAAGCTTTTTTCACGTTATTAGCCGCTTTATGTCCATCAGCATCAGGATGGATGCCCCTCTCTGACTGTAATCACTTGTTACCTCACCTTGTACCCTCACACAGGACACCACCAAGTCCTCTCCAACAGAAACAGTAAGATTGAGTGCTTTAGCAATAAAAGAGTCCTGCTGACATCTCTTAAGGGACCCTCACCTAATACATCAGCAGCAGCATGGCAGCGGCCTCGGCGCCACCCCAAAAAGGGACCACCGTGGAGAAAATAAACTTGGCCGTGTCTCTGCCGGGGCCATCTGCAGAAAAGCAGAGAGAATAGGGGGACGAGAGGGTGGGGAGGGGTTTGTTTAAGAGCACGGCTGGGATTCCCATACTTGCTAATTGTTTTGTTGGACCGGTGCCCAAACTGGGATGTGAATAAAGTTCTCTCACTGAGGGGAGGACATAAATCCCATTTTCTTCCAGCTGATCCCATCATGTTTCACATCTCTTTGATTCTTGCTGTCCTTTCAAATGACTAAGTTTATACTGGTTGCTAGGGAATATTTCCACTGCACTTCAGTTGTTAGAGCAGTTCGGCCGTGGCATGTGATTTAGTTTTCACCAATCACCTTGCATACATACGGTGCCTCGCCAAGATATTGACATTGAACTTTTTCAAACTTTTTTCATGTTGAAACCACAAGTATGTTTTTTTTTTTTTTTGGACTAAGACAAAGTGGTGGATTCAAGACTTTACCAGCTTTGCACATTTTAAGTAAGATTGTTTTGAATATACACAAACAGAAAATGATGCAACCACTGCCATTCTTCAGAATGTGAATGATGTTTTCAGGATGATGACCAGTGTTGGTTTTAGTGTTTTTTATGTATAGGCCATGAAATCTGCCAATAGGTTTCTTCTGACCGGAGCGCCTTCTTCCACGTGTTTGCTGTGCCAACCTGTAGTGGGCACTTCTTAACATTTTGTTGAACAGTGACTCTATTCTTGCCACTCTTCCATCCAACGGCCAGATTTGTGGGATGCACCGCTGATCGCTGTTCTGTCAGCACATTCTCCCACCTGAGCGGTGGATCTCTGCAGCTCCTTCAGAGTTACTATTGGTCTTTCTCAGTTTGGGTGGGCCATGTCTTTGCAGGTTTGCAGCTATTACCATTTTCAGATGACGGATTAAAAAGCATTCGGTGAGATGGTCAAATTTTGTGATTTCATTTTATATCCTTAGTCTGTTTTAAACTTCTTGAGAAATTTATCCCTGGCCTATCAGTTCCTTGTTTTTCTTGATGCTGGTTGTCCTCTAATGTAATAATATTGAGTTTAAATTAGAGGCAAATGGACTCAATTTACAAATTAAACTGCATCTAAAGGTAACTGTGTGCAACCGATTTTATTTAGGATTATACGATTAAAACAACATGAATAATGATGATAACATTTTTTTAAAAAGAAGAAAAAACTGTAATTTTCCTTTTTCCCTCCTGTCATACATTTTTTTTTTTTTTTTGTTGGCTGACTATGGCTCAGGGTTCGCGGCATTGCAAACGGAAGGTTGTGGGTTTGATTATAGCTTCTCCCTGTCATGTCGATGTACCTCTGGGCAAAGCACTCAACCTCGAGTCGTCTACCAATTTGCGTATCGGCATATAAATGTGATTGTGAGTGTGACTGCGCAAATAGTGTGGCTATAGTGTCAAATGCTTTGGGTGATCAGTGTGAATAGAAAGGTGCTGTATAAATTCAGTCCATTTATTGGTTGATCTAAAAAAAAAAATTAAGGTTGTTTTTGTCCAAGGGGTTTGCACATTTCTGCAGGGCACTGGTGTAACATGCAAGCCCTCAGAAATACTTTAACTTGTGTTTTTATCTTCTTCAAATCTAAGTCTTAATCTGAATAATCACAATAGCAGCTACTACAAAGTTGGAGCTCTTACATTATTGTTATACCTCATGTTATTTCTTTACCCATCCAGAAGTAGATGCCCAACCCAAAGAGTGCCATCTTCTGGGCAAAATATGTACCTACGGATGACTCCAAGCACAAGCGCACGTAAAGTTTTGGATGTAGCTATTTTTTTTACCTCTTTTAAATTGTCTTCTTGGAAAATACAATGAATGAGAAATCCGTTCATATTGTTTAACCAGTTTACTATCATCAGTCTGGGGGGAGGCCCTTGGTCTGGATCAAAACACAGCTTTAACCCAACAATATTAAGTTTATAATAGTGCTATGATGTATTATTGAAAAGTTAGTTAAAACGGCCTTTTTTAACTGAAAAAAGTGAGTAAGATATTAATAATATCTGCAATCGTCTTTGTTTAAATATTAATATATGTACAAACATGAGAGAATGAGCTGACCTCTGTGCGGCTAAAATGGCGGCTATACACTTTTGCTGCTTTTAAAGGCAATTTAAAGCAGAATAAAAAATATTTATAAGCACTTTGGGTTAATAATTTACAAAGCAGATTTTTCTGCCAGTTACCTGCTACTTTTGCACTTCTGTTGGAAAAATCAGCATTAGAGGTTAATTGTTGACAGTTGCTTGTCATTGTTAACCAGTAGATGGCAGCAGAGGAGGGCCTTAGTGAAATGCGGGGCGTATAATTGACAGCCAAAATGTAGAGAAACAATGAATACAATAACAGAGACTTATCAGCGTTCAAAGACACTGTTTTAACAGGGTATATTTTCTAATAACTAAATGGATTACGGTAGACTAGAATGCTTAAAGCTATGTATTTTATTTCAGCTATATATGTTTGGTATAAAGCAGCATAAATAAGCATGTAATAAATTAATTAATGAAATCTAACTGACCCAAAAACGCACAAACATAGCAGTTTTTATTTAATTATTTTTTATTGAAATTTTTTATTATTTAATACGAAGAAACATTTCAGGATTAATTATTCATGTCTGCTCTAAAAAAAAAAACAAATTGAAGGTGAAAATGTTAGTATCAGGAACAATCAGAGATTTTGTTCAAATGCTGCATATTATATTTATGGTGTTGCTGTCAAATTCTAATTATAAAGTTATCTTTACAAATAAAAAGACCTATTGTATTTTCGTGACGTGTATCTCAGTAGAAGTGGATCCTATAAGATTCCACCAAGGTAAAGCAACAAGGGACAGTTAACAAGGAAAGCACTGATAGGCCCAGAAATGTTCACATCTCAGCAGCGACTAACTGAATCAATCCAACACAATTTCTTTAGAACTGCCAGGAGGGAGCAGGTTTAAGTGTAAAAATCCTTTCTGCCGTGACATTTGCTTCTGTTAGATAAGTACTTGGCAGCCATGCTGCTCAAGATTATGTAAAGCTGCTGAACTTGCATTCAAATAATTGCCAGATATATTAACATGGCCAAAGCTGGATGACAGCTGGTAGTGGTGTCAAATCGTATCAGATGGCATTGCTGCTCCGGCAGACTGGCACAGCAACAAGCGTAGCAGAGGAGATGCCAAAGATAGCTGGGGCCTGCCCAGATCACCAACCCATGTTTACTGGCATGCTCACACTTGTGCTGCGTGTGTGTGTGTGTGTGTGTGTGTGTGTGTGTGTGTGTGTGTGTGTGTGTGTGTGTGTGTGTGTGTTACGGCTGCCATCACATCATTATTATTAAAAGGAGCACAGCAGGTGCCTACAGTGAGACTTGTGGCCTTTACGTCATCCCTTATCTCTCAGAAGACCCCTTTTTGCCTGACAACACAACAGCAATCCAAGATTGCCCAAAGTCGACTGAGCCGCACATTTCTCCCTCCGCTCTATTCATGGTATCTTACGTAAGTATTTCTGCTCTACACACCAGAACAAATGATATTTAAGACCTCAACATATTTGTGCGAAGACAAAGAGGAAAGTCCAAGAAGTGTCAAGTTGCTTTAGAAGTTGACACCTTGAGGTGGGAATGGGAATTATTTTGTTTAACAATACAGTCTAATTAATAATAGTAACAATAAAATACTGGTGAACTATTTGTCTCAGCAACATTGTAAAAAAAAATGTTCAGAATGAAAAACCTAAAAAACAAAAACAAAAAAAAAACACCTCACAGCCGTCATAGTTTAATTTATTCTAGCAGGCTGAGGCAATTTTTTTTTTTTTTTTTTTTTTAAATACAAAGCACTTTACAGACTTTGCATTACCTACAGAATCTTTAAGCCACCAATGTTTTGTCATTTTGCTGAAACTGTCTTTAAATATTGTTAACAAGGTGTCATATTGTGTAAAGAAAGAAAAAGCTTACTGGCAGTGGAAAACTCTCACTTTTAAAAGCCGGATATGCATTTTTTTTCTATAAGAATGAACAATTAAAAAAAAAACAGCAGCTGGATAGTGAGGGATGAATGTCCACACACAGAAACATAAAGTTTTTAAAAGTGCATATTGATTTCTTTTATTGTTTTGACATTGTCCAAATATGGGTAAGTGAGATCACAACGGTTAGTAACACAAGAGGGATTCACAATAAATGGCAAGATTTGAGGTGAAGAACTAGTTGTATTAAATGCTGTGACTGCAGAGTGACTTTTGACACATCCATACCTGAATTCTGAAGCATTCACTTGCCCTAACCCTAACCCTTAGGCTCCTTACAGTGAGCAGAACAACAAACGACAATCTGTAACAGAAAAGACAGTACTCAGGTAAGAACAGGATGTACAGAACATTTTTTTTTCTCCCGCAGCAGAATAGCTGGGTACCATGAAGTCTACCGTCATCTCCACTTTATTTAGCGGGTTTATCTCAAGGTGGTCACCGGAGGGTGGCACTGTGAGCTGGGTGATGTCAGGTTTGATCGTGCTAAAGGCCGAGCTGAAGTCTACAAACAGGATCCTGCTGTACGTCCCTGGATGGTCATGGTGGTGAGGTAGTAAAGTCATTCATGTATAGTCTCTCACCGATGGTAGACTTTGACCTGATGGTAGCTTCACTACTCCTACTTTCCTTACCCTTATCATGTCAAAGGATGCCACGAGCAGAATGGGAGGGATCATCCGACCCATGGTGATATCTGCTTCCAGCTGTTGCCAGTCTGTTGTGGAGTCGAGATCAGTGTAGAACATCTTCAAAGTACCTGGCTTCCAGAACTCTGATACAAGCGGCAATGCGGAAGAAATCCATAGCATGCTCAATAAGTTGGTGGAGAACAGACCCGTATACACTGGTGAGGTCCAGCCACACCACATGCAGATCGCCTTTCTCTCTCTCTCTCTCTCTAGAACACGAACCAAACACGGAGAAGCAGCATTTAGTTCCTATGCTCCACTTATCTGGAACAAACTTCCAGAAAACTGTAAAAGTGCGGAAAGCCTGAGTTCCTTTAAATCCAGATTAAAAACACATTTGTTTAAAATTGCCTTTGAATGTTCAAGTTAAACTGTTTTACTGTTTTTAATGTTCTTCTTTGTTTCTACATTCTTTCTCTACTTGCTTTTATTCCTATATTTTAATCTTGTAAAGCACTTTGCATTGTCTCTGTACTGAATTGTGCTATATAAATAAATTTGCCTTGCCTCGCCTCGCCTCTCTCTCTCTCTCTGTCCTCCCTCTGGATCTGCTCCCAGGTGATTGCATAGTGGTCCCTGCACTGCTAAGCCTGACTTGTGGCAGCTGGTGTCAGCGTTGCTGGTGAGGTAGCTAGTTAATCTCAATAGCAGGAGTTGTGCTATTTACTATATAAATCTGTCAAAAGCACAGCTGTGCGGGAATGTGTGTGTTCTTGAACATATGAGACCGAGTGTTTGTTGATGAACGTTTTTTTTTCCCTGTGTCTAACCTGTTCACTGCTTTCTTAAACTAATTTAAAAATATATATAATTTACGGATTTTGAAGATTTAGATAAATAAAAGCAGGTTTTTTTTTTACTGTTTCGTTTTCACATTACAGCTTCTCCTCCATCTATTTAATTCTAATTTCAGTGTGAACCTTTATTTTTTTTATCCCACTTCTGGGAATACCTGTTTTTGCTACCCTCCCACCCCCACCCCCCCTTCTTGTCCATATGCTTCCTATAACACTGAGGCTGTCCAATCTGGTTTGCAGAAACACCTTCTGCAAAAATCCGACATTTATTCACGTACAACCAAAATAGTCCCCTCTTTCAACCAAATAACCCCACTAAAGAAACACATTTGGTTGTGTTTCAATAGGGTGGTCGTATCTGGAGCTAATTAAAAGGGGACCTCCAAATTTCCTTCACACCCAGCATGAGGAAGACCTCAGATTAGGGGAATATTTTCCTTATTGCCAACTTTACTTTTCTGCAGAATTCCAGCGGATGATAATGGAATCCATGTGTGCCGCGAGGTGTTCCCGTCTTGTTGTTGAAGTCATTGGGGGCAATCACAGTTTGATAAATTATTTTTTCTTCTTGCTCTGTTTGGTTTTTTTTTACTGCAACCCTTGGACTGGTGTTTGGAATCATTACAGGGAGGTGACTTTGTTTTTTATTATTGTTTCATATCTCAGCACCCAAAGAATGAGAAAGTCACCTTTAAGTAATTACAGCTTAGAACAAGAAATAAGCTCAATTGCTGAAGTAGACATTCTTAAGGGCATGTTTTCTCATACACGCTCTGCTAAGTTTTCTTTTTCTTTTTTTTTTCTTTTTTGATGTGGGTCCACCCGCCACATCAATGCTCTGCCACTTGTCCCATGATCTCGTAGTAGACACGCTTGGAAAAACAAGCAGCGAAGATCACCTGCGTTTTTTTTTATGAACCTCGTGCCTCAACAGTGGAAGCTTGTGCAGTGACCCATCATCCTCCCTCTGGATTTGAGAGAACTCTGCTTTAACGAGGAATGAATAGCCGGTTGTTAAACAAACCCAGGACGGTGCTTAGATATCGCCGTCGTCTGGAGGTATTATGCTAAGTGATAATAACAAGAGAAGCAGGGGACACTCCTTTATTCTCTGCAGCTTTCAGATAAGCACTTGTGGGTGCAGCGGCGGAGGAGGAGAGCTTTAGGAGTCGTGCTTTGATTTGCTTCTTCCTAATAGCGATAGACCCGAATCCCCTAAAACTAACACACGGGTAATTCTTATCCATACACAGACACACACAGAGCCTTGCCTGCTGCGGAATTGCCCACATGCTGCACGCACACAGGTAATTGTGTCCACCTGGGAAAACATAATTTAGTCAGGCGCCCCTTCCTTCCACCAACACGGCTCTTTTACCCCGGGTATGTGTGTGTGTGTGTGTGCATGAGTGCATATGTCTCTAAGCATGACCTCTTTTGGCTTTTTCTTGCTCTTTAATCCCAGATTGTATTTGACCGTCGTAAGTCCCCCAGCCCCGATCCATTGAATTGCATTACAGCGTTTAATAGAGCAGCAATTCAAGATTTCTAAATGCGTTTGACTGCAAAGGACGTTAAACTGAAACCAATATCCAATGAAATGATGCAGGGATATCACAGTTCAGTGTGATTTTGTATGTTTAAGAACAATGGTTTGTTTTTAGAAATTTAGAATGAGGTCAACTAAGATTTTAATTAAAAAAAAATAAAATTCCAACAACCAGTTTACAGTGAGCTGTGTAGTAAACACAGCAGAACTGATGGTGGCTAACGTCTTAGCATTAGCACGTTTATAAGGATTATGCGGGCATAATTAATGCAGGTTAGTGCGATTGGAAAACAGAGAAGAACTTTCTGGATTGATAAACGGCGAGATCTGCACGCACGCTGAGAGATTTCTGATCGACGCGTTTCCACACACACTCGAGACGCACAGGTAAAGGAAGCAAAGGCACTTTTTCATCCACATTGTTGATGTTTAGTCTTACATCAGCATGTCGGGATTGAGCTGTTTGCAGCACAGCACTCAACTACTCACCCTTTACCTTCGCCATCAACCTCCTTCGCCTTTCTGTACTTTCGCTGTAGATGCCATTTGTCCACCGTGCTACACTCTGATGCCCTTCCGGAGAGAGCCGGGTATCAGCTTCCTCCCCCAGTGGCCCCAAGCTCCCTTCGCCATGCATTTTTAATGGACACACTCGTGCAATGGACAAATGATTTTTATTTTTGACAGGGAAGGATGGGCTCCAGTTACATAGGGATTGGGAGTCAGTGAGCGACCCACGTACCCCAGCAAATACACACACAGACACATACTCACAGAGTTAACACAACTGAAGAAGTAAGTCAGAATGATTCAGTAAGGCACTAAGTATGTGAAAACAGACAATGCCAAAGAGTGTTTTGCGCTACATTATTACTTTGGGGATTTCTTTACACCATAAAAAACATACGTATTGACCAATCATACTGACACAAACAACCTTATTTAGGATAAAGTGGCCAAGGATTTTACCGCTTAGCCTGTGACGGGCTAATGTCCAGGATGATGAAAGAGATTGGCAGTGTACTAAAGTTCCCTTCATTAAACTAGGATTAGAGTCAGCCTAAATCCATTAACTCTGGCTTAAAATCACTTCAGTTCCAATCAAATCAGAATTAACATTCACACTTTGAGACTATGTGCATTAGGACACCAGCTTACTATTTGACTGTCGAACTATGTGTGATATCTTGAATGGATTAAACAGGTCAAAAGAGAAATGACTTCGTCTTTCTGCTTTTCCCTTTTTTCGGGTTACCACACCTGTCTCCCTCTAAACCTATCTTCTGCATCTTCTTCTCTCACGCCAACTACCTTCATGTTCTCTTTCGTTCCCACAACACACCTGTAACTTTCTCTCCACTTGTTTCAACCTGCTTGGACACGTTTCTTTGCCTCTTTCCCACGCTCACATTTGCTGTGGACTGCTGACCCTGAGAACCTAAAATCGTCCAACTTTAACCACCTCTGTTCCCTGTAACCTTACGGCTCCTCTCTTTTACACGGTTGACTTTCAGCTACTTCCATCTCTCTAGCTTTTCCTCCAACTGCTCCCTGCTCACATAGCAGATCGTAATGCAAACATCATCGTTCATGGAGGAACTGTCTAGCCTCATCTGTCAACTTGTCCATCACAACCACAAACAAGAAGAAGCTCAGAGGCGATCCTTGGTGCAAGCCTACCTCTACCTTGAACTCCTCTGTTACACCTGCAGCAAACCTCCCCATTGTCTTACAGCTCTTATAAATGTCCTGCACCGCTCCTACCACTACTCCAGACTTCCACATGCAATGCTACAGCTCCTCTCCCAGCACCCTCTACTACATATCTGCTTTGTCTAGATCTACAAAAACACAATGGAGCTTCCTTTGACCTGCCGTGTCTTCTCCATCAGAATTCTCAAAGAAAATACAGCATCTGTAGTATGTTTTCATACTGCTGCCAACAGACGCTCACTTCAGACCTCAATCTAGCTTTCACCAATCTTTCCCATAACTTCATTGACTGACTCGTTGGCTTTATTCTGTTGTTGTACCAAGTACAATTCGGCCCATGGAAGCTCAAGGGCCCCTCTTCTATGTGGACCCACCACCTGCTGAGAGGAATGCCGGGACCTGTTAAGCCCATCACGGTCATGTTTTTTAATGTTTTTCAAACAAGACGGCATTTTTTTCACAAATGCTTTCAGTTTTACGGCACTTTAAAGACACAAGATGCCAATTTAACTATCAAACATTGCCGACTCACTCAGAATAATGCTGCACTGGAAAGACTTGCTTTGCCCTCCTGGACCAGTTGCCCCCAAAAGCCAATTTCCGATGAGCATAAGACAATGGATGGATGGATGGATGGATGGATGGATGGATGGATGGATGGATGGATGGATCCAATAAAACACTTTTTAGTAAAATTGGGCATTCCTTTATAAAACGGAAAACGTCACAAATATGTAGAGATGCTTTCTTCTGTATGAGAAATGACAACTTGACACCAAATGTAAAATTGTACATTGGCATCCACCAAACTAGACATCCCAATGTTTTTTGTTGCCATAAATTTCAAATTTTAATGAACAAATGTCACACTGACACCAAGCAATACAATACAATGGTATGGATTTACCTTTATATATTGTATTCATTATTAAAAGAGCAAAATATCTAATGGGTAAACTGCATGTTACTTTCCGATTTTATTTCGGCTTGATAAAGTTAATTGGTTAAGAGCAACAGGTAAGAAATTTACTGCAAAATTAACCAAAATCATTCTCACCCCGGGGTTCCACTGAATGCGGAAGCATTGCGTGTGTGTCGCGTCTTCATGGCTGGTTGCTCATGGCGTCGCGGGCGTTTGCTGGAGCCTTTTTCCTGATATAAAATAATTGCAGCCGTCCAGTGGTTTCAGGGGCTTTCGTGCTCTCTTGTCCGTACTGGCCTGCCGTGTTTATAAAGCAGCTGTGTCGCGGTACTAAACCCTTGGCCAGCATTTCACAGACTCGCTCCGTTCCTTCAGGCTTTTGCTGTGTGGATCTGGCAATCTGATACCATCAACCATCAACTTACTCTTAAAACGATCTTGTGATACGTTATCTAAAGAAGAAAAATACCTGGAGAACTCGTCATTTCGTCAAATGGCGTGCCAACCAATATGGCCGCCACGCAAGGGGTTCTGGGTAACGGAGTCACGTGGTTGCAAGGGGTCTATTCTAGTCAGTCAGGGCGGTTCCACCCAGTGCTGCAGCGCATTTCTGAAGTGTCCCAGAAGCGCCAGCGTTCACCACTTCTCTAAAATACGCTCAATTGTTCAATTTTCGCCACTTACTGAGGCGACGTCACGTCTGCCTGAAGCAGAGTGGATCGTTCAGGCTGGAAGTCAGTTGATGAAAAGCAAAGTGGATCCGGTTAAGTTTACAAGTAAAATACTACATGTGCAGACTTTAAATCCCATTTTACTGTGAAACATCAATATGTCAGCACCAATCCATCACGGGATCTCACTTGATACTTGGCTCAATGGATGACGATCTTAATTTTATTTAAAGCCTGCAAGTACACTAATATCGCACAATGATGCAATCAGTGGAACCCCAGGGTCACTTGTCACCCAGGATGGAAGTAGCATTCCCTATAAACAATCAGTCCTCCCCATCAACAATGCCTTAGTCACGTTTTACTCCTTTCAAATCTAGAGGTACGGTCCGGAGCTACTTCAGTTCAGAGTGTAGCCCGTGTTTACCTCCTGTATCATGAGCCAATCATATGAGAGTTCCCAGTGTGCAGCGTTTGGTATTTTATCCTGCAAACACAGAAGCCAGTAAGAGAAGAAGACAAGAAATAGAACATAATGCAACATCATATACCTATCCTGTGGAAGCAACAATTCAGTGGAGTTTCTCACTAGTGAGAAATGGCAGTTCTCCGTGAAGGCGTTGTGTATGTGTTCTGATTTGTAACACTAGGTGTCAGTGTTACTTATTGCACCTTTAAATGACACCAAACGCATAGAAGAATTCCAAATAAACGACCAAAACAGTGTTATAAGAACCCCTCAATGATTAATGTGCAAAATGGAGGATGGAGGGTAAAAAAGAGGAAATGTTGTGAAACAGGTTTCAGCTAAAACTGGTAGAGGTGACCCAAACATAAAACTGATACAAGCCTTATGCACCAGAAAAGTCCCAATGGTCTCACTGCACAGGGATGCAGAGCAATTTCTTGAGCCTCTCCGTTGATTCAGATTGCATTGGAAAGTTTTCTGTTAAAAATGCTTCATTTGAGTAAGGAAATCCAGGATTTAGGAAATGTATAACATTTCAAAAGGGTTTCTTAGTCTAAATAAAAATATAAATTTTGTATGATGTTGTATATGTATTGATTTCAAAACAATGCTAGACATTTTGTCCCTTCACAATTTCATACATTTAAAGGTATGTTCCTCTCCCACAACAACGTATGTATTGATTATGTATTGTTCACACCTACTTTGAATAGTAAGCTAGTAGATAATCACTATTGTCTATAAGCAGGAGCTCGTTTGAAGTTGTTGACTTCAAACACTGGTCGTCATTTTGAATATTTCCAAAGGTCAACAGAACTAAATAAGAATTAAAACAACAATTAAAAGAAATTGAGTCTAAAAATAACATTTTCTGAAGATTAAATTTAACAATATGTGAGAATTTAGCATTTTTGTGATCTGTATTATCTTCAGTTTTATCAAAAATATGAGGTTACAAAGAGAATTAAACTAATATTTATTTGTTGGGATGCAGAGGTGACAAAGACCGCATGGACATGGACCGTTTTCTTTATAGGTTCCAAATGTGGGGGAGTTTGGGACAAATGCCATCTTGGGTACATGACATGGGGATTTGAATTGGCAAGGGGGTACTTTCACATTGGTCTCACATTCAAAAACTTTATAGCAAACAAAAGAAAATAAATTACAACATAAAAAGTTTTTTTTCTCTTTTTTGTAGTTACAAAATTCCATTCATCAATTTTCTGCATCCACTTGGGCCTGTATAAGTTTTTTCACCCATGAAAATGTAATTTATTTCTGTTTAACCATAGGTAAATATTGAACCAAATTAAAAATGTTGTTTTTGTTGCATGCCAAAAAGTAAATACTGTCAGAATATCTTTTGATGTGTCAGAAATTTTTTTTTAATTATAAATGATACGTTTATTATATTCTTCCTGTAACTCAGGCTCACTTGAAAGCTGAAACAAAAATGGGTAAAGTAGATGTATTTTCTTTCTTTTTCTCCTCAAATCAGTGGAAATGATGGGGAGGGAGAAATGGTTGGGCAGGTTCGCTGAAAGAGCATTCCCAGGTGTGACCACAGCATTCCCTCCATACACTTTAACAGACCGCTTTGTGTGTGTGTATAAGACTGAGGTTTGCAGCTTGAAGCCAAACTGGAGCTGAAGCTCCCACTTGCAGCCAGGAACAACAGCTTTATAGGTCAGACACACACACACACACACACACGCATGCACGCACACACACAAAATGGGATACAATTTTGATAAAACACATTTGCAATCTGCGAAGTGAGTTTAATTTCAAAATATATTTGAAATACAGGGAAAAGGAACCTTAATCTATTATTTTCAGATTTCAATCTTCTTCACGTAGTGCAACCCTTGGGGTGCATTGCTGCAACTCATGCCCTTTGTTTTGCATGTGAAAAAATAAATAAAAAATTGTGAGCCTGATTTAAAAGTTTTAACGTGGGTATGTCAGGACATTATCTTGGCTTAACGGTTTTCCTTCTCTTCCTTCTCAATTTCCTTTTATTTACACAGCAGAAAGAGAGCTGACAAGGTATCTGCCAGCATACACTACGCGTTTGTCCCCTTTTAACTACTGTGCATGTGCATGTGTAGCTGTATGGGCTTGTGCATTTCATTATGTAAACTAGTGTTTTAGTTTGTGCGTGTTGTCGAGTGTGCACGTGTGTAACACTAGCCTCTATTCAACGCAGCATTTGGCCGATAGAGGAGACTAAGTTACTGAAGGTCCCTTGGGGCCTCTGCCTTGTGGAAGGCTGTCTGTAGCACCACTGAAAGGTAAAGGATGATAAAGAGGGGGTTTGCATATTAAGGGATGAATAAAAAAAACTCTAAAATGATACTCAAAGCGTAATCTCTGTCACATAAGTCAAACCCTATAAGTTCATCTACTGTCAGCTTTCTCACTACATAGCACTTTGAGCTAATGCCACTCATGTGGTGACAGGAGGAGAAAGTTAAAATGAACAATTAGCAGGAAGCTGCAGTCAAACCCTCTCTTGTTAATCTGGCTCAGATGCTGAGAAAAGACAAAACATAGTTGAAGATAGATTTCATGGGCAAGCATGCAGGTAGAACATCCATCCATTGTCCATCCATACTTGTCCTTGCGGGGCTGGTGTCTAGCTCCAGTGTTCACCCTGGACAGGTTGCCGGTCTATCACAGGATAACACAGAAACAGGCAGGACAAACAAGCAGGGCGATAAGGAAGATTTAGGGAGACCAATGAACCTGTGTTCATGTGTTTGGGCTGCGGTAGGAAGCCATGTACGCACAAGGAGAACATGAGAAGTTGATGCAGAGAGAGCCCGGGGCTGGGATTTAAATCTTGGACCTTCTTGCTTGACTCATAAAATGTAAAAAAAGCACGCTAAATCAGCCTTTTTTGTCAAAAAAAAAAAAAGCAAGTTGCTGTTTACAACAGCAGACAGATGGGCTTTAAGGTCCCGGGTGACACAGATTCAACGGCCGTTTCATTTTAAATGGTGGACTGTTATAAAAAAAAAAAAAAAAAACATTGGAAAGCTCAATTGTGATTTATTTATGTTCATACTTTCAAGTAAATCTAATTTTTTTTTCGCCTGGAAAAAAAAAATCTCAACTTTTGTCTTTTAAGATTAGTCGTTTGGAGCGCTGAATCGGGATTGGCCAGTGTACCGCTGGCAGAAAAAGTTGCCTTTATCCTTTCTAGATAACTTCAATAAATACATATTTTTTTAAAACCAATGCGCAGTATGTTTTTTTAACCCTCATAGTTTTATACTATTTGTAAAATTATTTATCTTAGCTAAATGATACAAATCAAAAGACACATTTTGTTCCAGGAGGACTGAAAGTTGTTATTAAAAGCACATGATCATGCCAAAGCCGCTGTAAAATTGATGCTTGCGTAATTACTGTGTTTATATTAACAATGGATCAAATTACTTAGTAATGTGGAACGTTTTGTTCATGGTGATGAAACCCTGAAGCCCTATTAACCATCTCTGGTTTCCTTTAGCTATTTTGGAACATTTCAGTGTCTTTAAACTGATTTGGTTTTATTGCCTGCCACATTACCATTGATTCAACATCATTATACCCATCAACCCTATTTTCCAACAGTCTGGTCACGAGTCTATTTATGAAATAGCTGAGATACTTGATGTATGTAATAACAGAGCTTCGACGTAAAGCGGTGGTCAGAGCTGTTCCTCGCAGGAAGAAAGCCTCAAGTTCAAATGTATTTGGGAATTTGTATTTTGCCTGTGGGATTGTGGCTTCTCTGGTTAGTCCAGTTTCCTTCCACAATATAAAAACAGGTGATTATAAAAACGACCAGATGACTCAAGGTGTTAATGGCTGCCTTGCTTGTGTGCCTCTGTGGTGAACTGGTCCAGGGTGCACCCATCACCCCCTGATCTTGTGCTACAGTTAGTTCTTATTCCCCAGTCAAAACAAAACGTAGTTATTTGCATATTCATTTGATTGAAAATGCGTACAGCCATGTTTATCAAACCAGATACTCCAGTTTTTCCTAACATATTGCTTCATTGATGGCTTCAGTTAGTCTTAAGGTGTGAGAGCAGGCGAACATGGTGGTTTGTCTTATGTGTGTCTGGGTTGGCCCCGCGATAAACAGACTGGTGGCACTGCAAAAACTGATCTAGAAATTAGTAAAATGTTCTTAAAGTTAGTGTATTTGTCCTTGATTTGAGCAGGTAAATAAGATTATTTGCCAATGGAATGAGTATTTTGACCCCTAAAATAAGATAATTAGACATCCTGCACTTGAAATAAGATTATGGAGATGAGTTGTTCCTATTTTAAGCTAAAAAATCTTGTTCCATTGGCAAATCATCTTATTTACCTGCTCAAATCAAGGACAAATACACAAATTTTAATAACATTTTACTTATTTTAAGTTCCGTTTTTGCAGTGGGCTTATAGGAGGTCAGTTAGAGCGCGATTGATGGTAAATCCTTGCATGTGTTATCAAATGCAGCAATACTGTTTTAAGATGCAAAAAATCGAAAAAAAAAAAAATACAGAGCCTTAAAGTGAAAAAGAAAATATACAATATACACAATGAAGAAATTAAGTTCTTTACAAGTTTTAACCAGAAAATTGTACAACGTCGCTAAAGTCCATCAAAGGGATACGTTTTTGAAGAAAAGTACTGGGATATCATTCAAGCGTTGTTAAACTGCTGGTTTACCATATTTCCAAAAAAAAGTGAAAAAAAGGGAACAATTAAATTTATAATGTTTTCCAGAACTGTCAAGAAACTGGAGAGCTAACTGCTGACACGTCAACCAACCATGAAAATCTCAATATGAAGCTCATGGAGCTCATTCAGAGGCACCTACACAGACAAAACCTCTCATGAGAAGAACAGAGGCAGGCCTTCCACCTTTTTTTCATCCACCAATTAACTCTTACTGTTTCTCGGCCCTTTGGAGAAAGATAAAAGTAAACACACCTGATTCTTTATGCTCCTAAAAGGCTTCTTCAATTGCAGTACATTCTGCAACAACTGCAACATTTACAAATTGCACAAGCTTGTGACATCGTCACTGCTTGAATAACTTTTAAACACCTTCATCTTAAATCTTATTTTCAACCTATATGTGACCTATAAAAGGCTGATCTGCATATAAACATTAACAGTGTCTGGTGACAGTGGATGTTTTGTGAATTGCTAGAAGCTTTATTCGCCAAAACATCAGTTTAAATTTGTTCTTTAGTAGTAAACAAAGAGCAAAGGGTCAAAGAAAGTTTTTTTTTATCAGTATCGCATCATGTAAGTTTTACAGTCTGACAATCTTTGGGAGTGTTTAACATAGGGTGTACATCCACTTTTATATCTATCATCTGCAGTGGATTTATAAATAAATAAACCATCAATTTTCCGTCGCTTCTAACAGGAGCAGTAGCCATGTACTTGAAATGATCCTTGCGATGCTTGGAATAGGAAAGCCTTTTATTTGGTGTGACGTCATTGCTGCCATGTGGGTGGTTATTTTCCACTCATAGACGGAACAACACTGAGCTGCTGTTTACAAGATGTCAAAGCGCCAGTGTAACTTTACAGACGAATCACTAAAGAAATCTGCCTTCATGCCGTCCTGGTCCGGACAAATGGGTGACGGAGTGCACCGTGTGCAAAGCTGGCATGTGCGTTTCCATGTGTGACAAATGTCCCAGAGATGATGTCGGTCACATGGAAACGGAAAAAAAAGATAAAACGGTTATGAGAGTTGGCTGGGTTTGTTTGGGGTTAGGATGCAACAGAAGGGGGACCAAATATTTTGAGAGGGCCGCTGCAATAGAGCCAGTGGGACAAAGAGGGGAGCTAGCCTTCTGTTGAACCGCTGATGGAGATTCTGCTGGTTAAATACGATTGCAAAGACACTTGTGGCAGAGAATTGCTTGTTGGATGAACAACCAAAATCTGAAAAGTAAGATCAGCTCTGCAGTAAAATATGCATGAGGAGACAGTAAGGATGAAAACAATTAAGATGAATAAGAAAAGTAAAGTATGTGCAATTATGTTTGTTAAATAGCTGTCATTGTGAGACTGTTTCTGTTTTATTTTTGTTATTACAATGAAAAGAAAACAAGAGTGCATATTTTCTGAGGATATTTCAGATTTTTGTTTATTTATTTGTCCCATATGATTCAATAAGTGAACTATTACAAGTTAATTTTCAAATACAGAAGAGCCTTTTTTTAATCATTGTTTAATTTCACTTCAGATTTTATAGTCGTTTCTATTCTTGTGGACTTATGAAAGCCTATCTGAAGTTTATTATTTAACCCGCCGAGCTCCAAATCTCTAACTGCTGTAATGAGGCAGTTCGTCAAATTTTTGAAAGAACAAGAACGTTGTCGATTAAACTGTTACACAGATTTTTTCTATTTAATAATGTCCTTTTCAAATGGAATATTATTGGTAATGATTCATTAACTAACACAGTCTTTAGTGTAAATTGAACAAAAGAATAAATAAAAATTCATATCAAAAGTGACTGTGGTGTGTTGTTTTTTGACGTTAGAAATTTTCTTGGGAAGTTTCTTCTATCCAATAATCCAATAACAATCCCAGGATAATTTAACCTTTTTTTCAAAACTGAGGTTGTTTGTTAAATTGTGTACCATTGGTAAGGTACGAATTGCTCGTACCATTTTATATATATATATATATATAAAATCTGAATAATTCTGCCAGAGTATTTTGATCTATAAACCACAAGACACTAGGAACAATCTCAGCAGATGGGAGAGGTTCAGCACTATCGCACAGAAACTAACAAGATGTCCTCACTTCTGATTAATTGCACATCCAGAACCTTCTTTGAGTTTATGTTATGCATTGAAAATATATAAGCAGCCATCACGTTTTACTATACAAAATAAACTTGTTTGCATTCATTCCATTATTAAATCTAACATTCGCTCTCCCCTCCCACCATTGGTTACATTCAGCCAGAGCTTGTTATTTGAATGAGAGGAGTGGACCACCCCGGGGAGGAATAGGACGGGGATCACGTTACGCCCAAAAATGTGGAGGGCCTACAAAAGAGCCATGAGACCTCACGGTGAAGCAGAACGGGCAGCAGAGAGATGGGGAGAAATAGGAGAGCACATGAAAGAGTGCATTACAGAGGGGGGAGGGAGCAATTGATTGGGGTGGCGAAATGAGGGGAAGGTGGAAGTGAGAGTAAGAAAAGGAAAGGTAGGGTGGCAACTTTTCCATTTGTGTAACATGGTTCTGGGTTTGTACTCAGAAACTGTATCAAGTTCATCATTTTCAGTTAAGGGGTTGGATGGATGGATGGATGGATGGATGGATGGATAGATTATATCATTAATAGTTCATAGGTTTGTGATAAATAAAACATTTACCAGGATTGGTTATCTTTGTCAAAATTATGCAAAATTGTGTATAATTTAGCAAAAAGCATTTCAATTAAAACCTTTTTAATATTGAAGAAACTCATTGACAATTCAAGATCAGATGTGATTGGAGCAGGAATCATTGCATGGCCAACACAAGGCACATACGACAAAGAATCGCACAAGCTTGCATGTCCACAAAAGGTAAAATAGGATTCCTCTATCAACCTGTACGTTGCTGAACTTTGAGAGGAAACGGGGATAACGGAAGAAATCCTCTACATGCATGCTCTAAAATTGCTTTGTTACCAAACTTTTACTGGAGCCAATCAGAAGTGGAGATTTCCGAGAAACATACTGACTGACAATTACCTTTAAAGTGGAACTGAAGCATTTTTTTTATTATTTCTGCTTTAATTTGTTTTAATTATCAGACTATATAGAAATGTTTATTTAGTAATCTGAGATCTTGTTTCTCTGGGGTATAACTGTAACATTACTCAAACAGCAAAGACAAGATGCCATCAAAGTTGGTCGAATAAAGATTATTATAAATCAGGAAATAGCTAGAGGAAAATAGCTGATGGTCTTAACTGGCCCGTATTTACAGCCAGAATAATAGGAAAAGTATAAAATACCTGGCAATGTAAAAGCATGGCTGGAGGACCCAGGAGTATCATTTTTTTAAGCAAGAAAACAACATTGAGCTAATAGGAGCAATACAAATCTTCAAAGGTTACAGTTAGAGGTCTGCAGGAGGGAGGCATTTTGGCAAACTCTCCAGATGGACCAGGCATGAAACAAAAGGTGAATGTGGGGAAAAACACATCATGCCCACTGCTAAATACGGTAGAGGATCTGTGATGCCCTGGGCCTATTTTCCAAAGCCCCTGTGTACCTTGTTAGAGAGTAATTTGAGATATTTAGTGGTTTTGACTTGAATCAAAATCTTTTACCTTGAGCAAAAAGTTGTACGGAATAAAAACACAATGTTTAGGGTTTGGGGAAGAAAGCTGATTCCCACAAAGTGCTGATCGAGCATATCGTCGTCCATTCAAAATGATGCAGGCCTTTGAAATTATTTGTCACCGCGGCGTCTCTCATCCAATATGACCCAGCCGTGCAACTGTGAATGTAAATGCAGAAGAGAGCGGTTCATACGCTAAAGGCCTTCTGATCATCAGAATCACACATACTCAAGCTTTTCTTGACACTGCAATAGGAGGGGCTGTGAGTTATGCGAATCATCAAGTCACAGTCTCCGCATTGCCTCCATTGACATGTATTGGTAATTATAACTTGGGTCATGTCAGGGACAAACAGGCACAAACACACACAGAGGCGCACTGAGCCCACCCACACACCGCCTGGTTAAAAACATGAAGACATTAGCTGTAACTTAATGCTGAGCCGGTATTGATCCACTCCCAGGGGACTTCAAGAGTGAGAGAACACCAGACAGCACTTTATCACAGCACTTGAACACGGAAGGCAACCATTGCAAGAGTGTGAGTGAGACCATTTTGGTGGCCAACTAAAATGAGAAATCTTTTAAGGGAAAAACATCGCCTTTAACTATTAAATGTTCAGAAATAAAAATAGCAATCCTGTTTTTCTTCCAACATGCAATAAATTTGCTTGCTCAAAATCCTCCTGGTAGTTTCTTGGTTGTAGGTTCGCCCTGCATCTATAACACTATAACGACCAGAACTGAGTAGCAATCAGTCCAGTGTGTGTGTGTGTGTGTGTGTGTGTGTGTGTGGGTCGGTCAGATCACTTGGGATTTCATAATAATGATTGCTAAGGACATGTGCTGCTCAAATTCTTTAGTGATTGCCTCCAAACGGAGCACAAGTGCCAAACAAAACAGTAAACCGTTGAAGAGGGAAAGAAACGACAGCACGGTGTACCTAACGCTATCCTGAAGATATCCAGGCCACAAAAATAAAAAGTAAAAAGTGATCAGAAGGGTCCTGAAAACTAGCAACAGATGGTAAAGCAACCGCATGAAAAGTGCACATGTGCATCTACATGCATGTGCTCATTTATCTCCATACAGAACTATGGACTCTCACTGCAATGATTTGGGTCAGTCTTGCTCGTATTTTGCAATCAGAAGCTTTATTTAAATCCTGAAACATGGACTGGGAGTTTAATCCACAATTTTCTACTTTTCATGCAACAGTTGCAGTTGAATGGTGAGAATTTAGACAAATATTGCACCTCAGCACTGAGGAGCTCTACGCTAAAACCATTAACAACTGTTTTGAAATATGTTTGCTGCTCCCTAGATAGCTTTTAGTCATCTCTTTTTTCTATCTGTTTATCTGTTTTTTTTTGTCCTCTCTTGTTGCTTAGTAAAAGAATTGGAGTGTCAAACAAAAAAGTAAAAAACAAAACAACTGGACTTTTTTCCGAAGTTTGACATTTTGTTTCGTATCCTGGAAGCTTTCTCAATACAAAATGTTTGGAGCAATGTGGAGTATCAAGCTTTAAATCACTGCCCAACAAAGGCCTTGTAATGGCTTAGATAACATCCAATTCATGTAACATGTCATCTCGAGGCACTTTACAAAGTCAAAAGCAATCATATTATACAGATTGGTCAAACTTTCCTATATAAAGGGAACCAGTTGATTGCTTCAAAGTCCTGACAAGCAGCATTCACTCCTGGAGAAGCGTAGAGCCACAGGGAGAGTCGTCTGCATTGTCCATGGCTTTCCAGCAATCCCTCATACTGAGCAAGCATGAAACGACAGTGGAAAGAAAAAACACCGATTAGCGGGAAGGAAAAACCTCCAGCAGAACCAGGCTCAGTATGAACGGTCATCTGCCTCGACCGACTGGGGGTTACAGAAGACAGAGCAGAGACGCAACAAGAGAGACAAAAAAGCACAGAAGCACACATTGAGCCAGTAATCTGTTCTACATTTGATAATAATAGCGGGTGATCTGTCTTCCCTGGATGATGTCACAGTTAACAGAACGTCAGACCAGGTGTACCTACTATGAAGAGAAAAGAGAAAGAGCAAAAAGTTAAAAGCTGAAATGACAACATTAATTTCAATGCAATGCAAAACTGGAGAACAGTAGACTGGGGAACAGTAGAAATCAGTAGAGTGAGAAAAATAGGCCATAATGTCCTCCAGTAGCCTAAACCTATAGCAGCATAACTATAGAGGTAGCTCAGGGTAACATGAGCCACTCTAACTATAAGCTTTGGCAAAAAGGAAAGTTTTAAGTTTAGTCTTAAAAATAGACAGGGTGTCTGCCTCAAGGACCAAAATTGGGAGTTGGTTCTACAGGAGAGGAGCCTGATAGCTAAAGGCTCTGCCACCCGTTCTACTTTTAGAGACTCTAGGAACCACCAGCAGACCTGCAGTCTGAGAGCTGTCATGATTTTGTCTTGGATGAACCCGGACACAGCACACACACACAGAGCTAGTTCTTAAAAGTGAGTGGATGATGGATGACGCAAGGAGCCAGAGTCTTTTACCAGACGGAGATGTAGGGTGCAGAAGCTGGCCGGCAGGAGGAGTGCGGAGAGACTGATGAGAACAGAACACCAGAGCCAAGGACTTGAGACCAGGACGGAACCCAGGAGTCGTGAACAGGAGTTGAGAACTTGAGACCAGGATGGCTCACCAGGAGTCAAGAACTTGAGACCAGGACGGCTCACCAGGAGTTGAGAACTTAAAACCAGGACGGAACCAGCAGCCGAGAACTTGAAGCCAAGCCGAAGAGAGGGACCACAGTGGACCACCGGAACCGGCGAGCCCTAGACTGCGGGCTCGCCGGTTCCGGTGTTGGAACCGAGTTGGAACCGAGTCACTGGCTGTTACTTAGCTGGAACAGTGTCTTTGGGTGAGGCTGGGCTGGAATGGAGTCACTAGCTGTGACTAGATGGAACAGAGTTGAAGCAGAGTCTCTGGCAGTGACTGAACAAAAATAAAGCTGAAGAAAAGTCTTCTGGCTGACTGAACAAAAAACAAAGTTGAAGAAAAGTCTTCTGGCTGACTGAACAAAAAACAAGGCTGAAGCCAGGTCTTCTGGCTGACTGAACAAAAACTGAGCTGACACAGGATTACTGGCTGAAACTGAGCAAGAGAAGAACACTACAGACCGGCAATGAGAACAGAATAAGGTGGGTGTATATAGAGGTGACAACAGGTGGCAACAAATCAGTGATCATTGCAGCCTGACAGGTGGAACCAATCAGGCTGCGCAGGGAAGAGAGAGAGGAAGGGAGGCTCAGCATGCAGCTTACAAGCTGCATCCTGACAAGAGCGAAGTGCTCTGTTAGGAACATACGGGGTAATCTGATATATGATGGAGCTTGATTATTAAGGGCTTTATACGTTAGAAGAAGAATTTTAAATTATATTCTTGATTTAACAGGAAGCCAATGAAGGGAAGCTAAAATTGGAGAAATATGATCCCTCTTGTTGATTTTCATCAGAACTCTTGCTGCAGCATTTTGGATCAGCTGAAGACTTTGAACGGCATTTTGTGGACTTCCTGATAGTAAAGAATTACAATAGTCCAGCCTTGAAGTAACAAATGCATGGAGTAGTTTTTCAGCATCACCCCTGGACAGAATGTTTCTAATTTTGGCGATATTCCTGAGATGAACAAAGGAAACTCTGGAAACCTGTTCAATATGGGATTTAAATGACATGTGTTGGTTGAAAATAACACCAAGATTTTTTTTACTTTATTACCAGAGGCCAAGTTAATGCCATCCAGATTAAGTGATTGATTAAAAAGTTTATTTTTTGAGGACTCTGGTCCAAAGATTACAACTTCTGTCTTGTCAGAATTTAAAGGTATACTTTGCAACCGGGGTTGATTTTCCAGCGAGGCTCCCCCCAGAGGGCGAAAGTAAAAGTGCACTGTCGTAAAGATGCTCAGCTGTTCTGGTTTCTCCGTCAAGCCAGGCGCGGTTGTTTTGAGCTTAGCAGACAGGCGAACGCAACGAAAAGTGGAAAAAACGGCAGTACAAACAATGACTAACACAGTGAAAGTATGAACATCAAGCTTCCCGCAGCGCTATCCTGGCGAGGCTCGCCAGTTTTATTATTATTATTATTATTTTATGTTGGCGAGACGCTATCGCCGCCGCCTCGCCAAGCCGCGGCCGCCGCCTTGCCAGTTTTATTAATATTATTTTTATTTTTTTTATGTTGGCGAGACGCTACCGCCGCCGTCTCGCCAGTTTCATTATTATTATTATTATTATTATTATTATTATTATTATTATTATTATTATTATTATTTTATGTTGGCGAGACGCTACGGCCACCGCCTCGCCAAGCCGCGGCCGCCGCCTCGCCAAGCCGCAGCCGCCACCTCGCCAAGCCGCAGCCGCCGCCGCCGCATCGCCGTGGCCGCCGCGGTAGCGTCTCGCCAACATAAAAAAAAAATAATAATAATAATAATAATAATATTAAAACTCGATATGCTTGCATGTTTATTTGACGTTAACACGCGGTTCTTTGTTGTTGCTTTCGCGCGTGCATATAGTGAATGGCAGGGCAAAAACACATGGAGTTCTCGTCGTAAAGCAAGAACGACTCTCGCGGTCTTGCACGAGACTTCTGAGCCTGTGTGTGCGGGCGGTGGGCTCTTGCAATTGCAAGTGCGGTATTTCCCCCACAGACCACCAGGGCGGCTAGGAAAACCTTTGTTCGACCTGAAATGACTCATTTAATCATCCAAAACGGTATGGAACACATTAATTAACTGAAAAGTGTTGCATAGTATGCCTTTAAGTGCAGGAAATTTAAAGTCATCCAGCTTTTGATGTCATCAAGACATGACTGCAGTTGAAGTAACTGATTGGATTCATCAGGATTTATGAATAAATATAGCTGAGTGTCATCAGCATAACAGTGGAAATTAATCCCATGTTGTCTGATAATTTTGCCAATCGGAAGCATATTTATAGTAAAGAGAATTGGTCCAAGTACTGAACCCTGTGGCACTCCACAAGTGACCCTAGAGTTTGAGAAATATTTATTATTAACATGAACAAACTTGAATCTGTCCAACAGATAAGATTTAAACCAGCCTAATGCTTTCCCCTTAATCCCTACAGTATGCTCAAGTCTTTGTAGGAGAATATTGTGATCAACTGTGTCGAATGCAGCACTGAGATCTAACAGGACAAGTATAGACACAAGTCCATTATCTGAGGCCATGAGAATGTCATTAGTGACCTTCACCAGAGCTGTTTCAGTGCTATGATGAGCTCTAAAGCCTGACTGAAACTCCTCAAGTAGGTCATTACTTTGTAAATCTTCACAAAGTTGATTAGCAACTACTTTCTCATGAATTTTAGATAGGAAAAGAAGATTAGATATAGGTCTGTAGTTTACTAACTCATAGTTTCTTAAGTAAAGGTTTAATAACAGCTACTTTAAAAGCCTGTGGTACATGTCCATTTACTAAGGATAGATTAATCATGTCCAAAATAGGGCCACTGATCAAAGGGAATATCTCCTTAAACAGCTTGGTTGGGATTGGGTCTAAGATAGAATTGGGTTTTAGATGAAGCTAAAATCTTAGATAGCTCAGAAAGCTCTACTGCTTCTAAACAGTTCAAACACTGCACAGGTTCTAAAGATTCCTCCAACGCTGCCTCACTTACTGAGGACAGGGTAATCACGTTTGGGAGGATGCCAATTATTTTATTTTTAATTGAATCAATTTTATTTATGAAGAATCCCATTAAATCGTTACTGCTAAGAGCTAAGGGAATGGATGGATAAACAGAGATGTGACCCTGTGTAAATTTGGCAACTGTACTGAAGAGAAATCTAGGATTATTTTTGTTCTCCTCAATTAATGATGAAAAATATGCTGCTCTAACTCTGTGAATGGTCTTGTTATAAAACAATAGACTGTCCCTCCAGATTAGGTAGGACTCCTAAACTTCCTGTGAATAATCACCTTCTTTTTCAAGGGAGCGACATTGTCTAATGCAGAACGCAATGACAAAGTCACACCGTTAACAAAGACATCTATTTGTGAATGGGAAGAAACGACATTGCAGCTATTTGCAGGGTATTTCTGCAATACTGACGACATTAAGAGGGGGACAGACTCTTTAAAGTCTGATGCAGCATTGTCCGATAAAGATCTACTATTATGGAACCCTCTTTTGGGGGTGGAGAAGTCAGTTAGATTAAACTCAAATGTTATTAAAAAATTATCAGATCGGACAGGGTTGTGAGGAAATACTGTTAATTCTTCACAATCAATGCCATATGTCAGCACAAGGTCTAAAATATGGAGCCAAGAGTGCGTCGGTTTATGCATATTTTGAGCAAAACCAATTGAATCTAGGATAGTTTTAAAGGCTACAGTAAGGTTATCACATTCAGTGTCAACATGGATGTTAAAATCACCCACTATAATAACCTTGTCAGTGTTTATCACTATATCAGATAAGAAGTTTGACAACTGATCCAAAAACTGAGAGCAAGGGCCTGGTGGACGATACAAAACAACAAACAGAAGAGGTTTTATTGCTTTGCAATTTGGATGAAGGAAACTGAGGGTTAAATGTTCAAAAGAACTGTAGTTATTAATTGGCCTGGGACTACTTAGTAAATCAGACTAAAAGATGGTTGCCACCCCTCCTCCTCTTCCCACAGATCTGGCAACATGCAAATTGAATCTGTAATGGGAAGCCTTTAGGGTCGTTATTGGCCTGGCTTGCAGGAACGATGTTTTGATCAACCGTAAAAGGGTGAGGATTGAAGTGATGATTGGCCGGAATTAACCCTATAGCTGTATTATAAGTTTTTAAGAGTTGAAACCTAAGTCCTCCTCCTCTGTTTAAGGTTGGTTTCTCTCTTAACATAGATGGCTTCCTTCTCATGCATCTGTGGAGAGGTTGTGTGGTTTCTCCAATATAAAGATCAGATCATTCCTCACTGTACTGAACTGCATACACCACTCCACTCATCTTAGGTTTGGGGGTTTTGTCTTTGGGATGCACCACCCTCTGTCTGAGGGTCCTGTTTGGTTTGAAATGTACTGGGATTTTGTGTTTAGAGAAAATACTCTTGAGTTTTTCAGCGACTCCAGCAACATATGGGATGACGGTATTTTTCCATTTATTCTTCTCCCTATTATATTCTGCAGCATGTCTTTCAGATTTTTTGCTGATATGACAAAAGCTCATTTAGGGTACCCACAGGTTTGGAGGGCATCTTTGATGTGTTTTTGTTCTTTGTGCTTCCCTTCTGTTTTAGTAGGGACATGCTCGGCCCAGTGGTGTAAGGTTGTGATTACAGAAAGTTTGTGCTCCAGTGGGTGGTGTGACTCAAAAAGAAGATTTTGACAATTGTGTCATCCACAGATCTAAACCAGTTGCTTGGTGGTGTTCCTCTGAAGGTGCCCAAAGCTCTCTCTTTGTTTAACAAAGCAAAATGTAATTTAATTTCTCAATTTGCTTTAGTCTTGAGCCAAAACACGTAACATTTGTGAGAACATGTTTGTAGTTTATTTCAGTTTTTCAATAAAAACCATTTCACGTATATGATATATATTTTTACTAAAAACACAGCCATGACAACAGAATGATAGACAACAGAATGATACAACATAAATATTCAACAACCCCAAATATTTTTTTGTCTGATAACCTTTACCAATAGGGTAACAAGAAAACAAAGAGATACATCTAACGCTATAGGGGTGGTGTACGTTTTTTTTTTTTTTTTTTGTGCAGGCATACCTGCAAAGCTCAAACGTTTATTTCAAAGACATCAGAACCCCCTACCCCAAACATTTCATTTTTACCACAAAAATCATGACCATAACTGCACAATTAAACATCAAAATTTGCTCAATTGGGAACAAGTCATGTGGAAACCTTCAACAATAAAGAAATTATTCAGGTTTGTGGTACAAAACCTCCTAAAATTGTTCACATTCTACATCCAAATGGAAAGCAAAATAAGCATAAACCAAAAATCTGAACATTTTAAAAACACATTTCACTGTAGGCTACTAATTTTTCAATCAATACAGCAATCTTGCATTTTCACAAAAATCATTAACTAACCACAAATGTCAGTTAAATATTAGTAAGAAAATAGTTGTTTTTGCAAAATTTATCTGGGAAAAATTGTGTGTGTGTTATTTTTAATTGTATTTTTCATTAACCAGTTCAAGATAATGATCATTCTATAGATATAATAGTGTGACTTTCTATGGAAACCTTTTAGCAAGTCTCATGATAGATCATTAGTACTGTAAAGTCAATTGCATTTTGACTGTTTCTTTCAAATACCCGGGACTTTACCCAAGACTAGGCCTGTCACAATTTAGCTGGATGATAATTTTTTCTAAAACTTATTGCAATAAATCATATTATTGTCATTTGGGAACCTTTTTTCAACTAATATGATAATACCATAATAACACGATTATATGCTCTTGACCTACTGAGTCTGATAAATTAAGCAGGTGGCATTGTTTGGTTTAAATCCTAAAACTCCCATCCTGCAGTTGTTGTGTTTGGCTTTGACACTGATTTAATTTCTTTTCAAACTAATATTTCTCTGGTTCTCACTCACCAGGCTTTCATGTTAACTTTGAGCACTTGCTCAAAGTTAACATGAAACCTTTTCGCTATCCTATCTCAGTGACCAAGATGAAAACACAAGGGGAATCAAGCAAGCATGCAAATGTTTTAACTTATTTTGATAAATTAATGTGATTAGAATTTAAAGTACGATTAATTGGTTATTGCAACAGGCCTACTCAAGACTTCAGACATCACATGGACTTGAGCTCCCAAGATTTGAGACTTCACGTGGACTTGAGCTCTCAAGAGGTGAGACTTCTCGTGGACTTGAACTTTCAGGACTTGAGGCTTCACTTGATTCTTCATCTTCATCTTCTACGTTCACATAAGTTCCGGGTTTAGGTTGACAAAATATCAAGGGATTTATCTTGTTATATCCTGAATGTACATAAGTCTCAAAAAAAGTTAAACATGGATTAGGGACTGAAGCCCTCTTTGGATCTAATATCTCCCGGTAGATGTCATCCAGGCTTCTGCTCCTGGTGTTGGGATCCAGAGTTACAGAGGCTGAATAGACATATGGATGGAACAAAGATATAGACTTTATAATAATAGCCTGCACAGGATTGTTTTAGATGAATAAAAGTAACCATTTGCAAGCAGAATGAATTCCAAAATAGTTTGCTTACTGTGTTGTACTATATCACCCATTTTCTTCCAGACTGAGAACTGCAGGTTACTGATGTGTTTAGCCTCATCAATTAGTGCTTCTGGTGGAGTCTCTGGTTCTGGCTGTGTGTACAAAGATCTAAAAAGTAAGAGGGTGTGTCAGAATAAAATTGCAAACGTACATTTTGAATAAAGTCTTATAGAAACAACACTTGGATTTAAAGTATCTGTTTCTTTCTTTATAAATGCTAGGGCTTGATACGTGTTCTTTAGAATTCTTAAGGAATAAATCTCCATATAGTGTAGATTTCTAATTCCACAAGGCTGGGATTTGTGCTCCTATTTTCAATTGTAAAGTCAATTTGAATTCAACTCAACAAAATATTTTGAAAGAAAAAAAAAAACAATTTCAAACAATTACAGCTAGTTCCCAATGTGAAGACTCCAGGAACATTACCTCTTCAATGTTGCTTTCACATTCTGTATAAAGAAAACAAACAATCAATTATATTTTGTTTTGTTGGAAAACAGAATAAACATAAGAAAATTTACTCATAATAATAGGTAACTACCAGCATGAACGAGAGGTCATCGGTTCTCATCTCATCTTCTATGGTTTTGATGTTTTTCACAAGCTCAGAAATCTCCACAGTTAAGTTTACAAGCTTCAGGTTCACTGTATCACTCTTAAGCTTTGCCTCCATCCGACAAGCATCTATCCGACCAGCCTCCTCTTCTCGCAGGAACTGATAAAGTTTCTGAAACTCTGCTCTGATGGTCTTCTCTGTCTCCTGAGCCTGGATCTGTGGAGGAGCAGATTTAGAGGGAAAGCTGAATATTGCAAAAAAAGAGATGCATCAGAAAGAAAAGAGAATATGTTGATATCAATATGTGTGAGGCGTTTATATCTTTTAACAGTAGTTTTCTCAGTTTAACGTACCTGGATTTGATCCGCAATTTTATTCCAGTTCTCTTTTTGCCTCTCAAATGACCCCTGATTAGTTTTTAGATTTAGCAGATTAAGCTGGATTTTAGCCTGGACAAAATGGCAAGTGTTTATTTAAGACAAACACTTAAACAGCAATAAATGATAAAGTATTTTTTTTTTCTAAATTACTACCTACTGTATTGTACTTACTCGGTACTCCTCTGCTGCTTCATTAATAGGAACAAAGTCGTGCTTCTTGTGTGCTTTTGCATCCCGGCAAACAAAGCAGATTGGCTGTTGGTCATTCTCACAGAACAGCTTGAATTTCTCACCGTGCAGGGAACAAAGCTCCTTGGACCCACCAGCACCCCTGCTCCTCTCCTGTCTCAAGGAGTCCAACAGGTTTCTCAGTGCCAGATTTTGTGGCGGCCGAGTCATGGGGAATATTTCCTTGCAAACGGGGCATATCCTTAGTTTGCTCTGTCTCCACCACTCCTGCAGACAATGCTGACAGAAGCTGTGACCGCACAGCAGCAAAACAGGATCAGTAAATATATCGCAGCAGACAAGGCACGTGTAGTCCGCCTCGCCCTGTTCCGTGTTCGTAGCCATTTTGTTGCTCTCTTCTCTTCTTTTCTCTTCTCTTCTCAGGTAACTTTCACTTTTAATTCACTTGAACCACAGGAATTAGGTTATAAAAGACCGTCGACTACTTGAAATAAAATTCATGATCTACCAGCTCCATATTTAATCGTCCAACTTACTGTATTATCGTCCCTTTTCTATTCAGAAGAACAGAACACACGAACAAACCAGTCTATTACTTACTTCCTGGTGTTTGGAAGAATGTGGGAGGAGAAAAAAAAATTCTATTCAAAATGGGCTTTATTTACAACAAGACAGCAAACAATCAAAGCTTTTGGTGATAAATAAAATAAGATGCCTCAGAGGTCAAACAGCTAGGCAGTGTTGAAATCTTGTTTGTTTCTTTTTTTAAGATTTTCTTTTTATTCCTTTTTGTTCCCCCCATATTTTATGTGTGTGTGTGCAATATTTCAGAAAATGAAATGGTTGTTTTACTTCAAGCTTTTGGTTCTTGTACTTTTGATGATTAAGGTTTAGAGTAAAAAAAAACATAAAATTCCGAGACCCAGAAACTTAGAAGATCTCATTAGATCTAATCAGAAAGGATGTTTTCTATGCACTTAATACTTGGCTAAGGCTCTTCTTGCATGAATTACTGCATCAATGTCCCGCGGCATATAAGCGATCAGCCTGTGGCGCTGCATTGTTGCAATGGAAGCAAATTGCTTTGATAGCTACTTTCAGGTCATCTGCCTTGTTGAGTCTGGTGTCTCTCATATTACTCTTACCTAGAGTTGCCGATTTTTCCAGAAGTTTCCCCAAGTCCCTTTTTTAATAATGCACAAGACTGTCTTACCTCACTCTTCCGCTCTTCAGGGGCTATCGCATAAAAAAAACCCTCCCAAATCTACTCTGGTTTTATTTCTTTCTACTGAGGCCTTCCTCTTCTGTACACAGTTTGCCTCTTGGAACTTCCGGCCTTGTCCAAAGTATACAGTCGTTGAGACATGGCACCCCAAACCAGGGCCGGCCCGATGCACATGCAAACTAAGCGACCGCTTGGGCCCCCTGGTGGCCAGGGGGGCCCCCATTTTTTTTTTTTTTTTTTTTTTTTACAATTGACAATTCAGTAACTTAAACAAGTGATATAAATCAATGAATGAATGAATGAATGATTGATTTATTTTATATTAATACATAACCTCACTGTATTCGTTTATAATATTTGCTACAGTCACAGACTATGATTTCGGTGATCCTTAAGAAAAATAAAGATCCACTTAAATGTGAATCATTTCGTCAAGTGAGTCTACTCGGATGTCATTATAGGATATTGACCAAAGTACTAGCAGCAAGGATAGAGCCTGTTATAAGTAATATAATACATCCTGACCACACAGGATTTGTTGCTGGTTAACAACTTCCCAGTAATCTCCGTCGCCTTTTTAATGTGATATACACTGCTGAAGATAACATTGATCAAGATATTGTAATATCCCTCGATGCCCACAAAGCCTTTGATAGAATACAGTATCTTAATTTGTTTAACACCCTTGAGAGATTCGGATTTGGTCTTAAATTTCGTTCGTGGATTGAGTTAATATATGCGAATCCCCAAACTATGGCAAGAACGAATAACATAATATCTGACCCATTCCCTCTGTTTTGGGGAACAAGACAGGGGTGTCCTCTGTCACCCCTGCTCTTTATGTGGCAATCCAGCCTCTTCCAATAATGTTGAGGAATGCTGCTGAACTGGGGGGAATACGCAGGGGGATGAAAAATCATAAACTTTTGCTGTACGCTGACGACCTTCTCCTTTTTCTGTCAAATCCTGCCACAAGCATTTCGGTGGTTCTCCTTATTATTGAAAACTTCGGAAGGGTTTCGGGTTATAAAATTAATCTAGAAAAAAGTGTTTTTCCCAATTAATGGACAGTCGAGGAGACTATCATTCCAGGCCTGTCCTTTTACTACAAAGAAAGACAAATTCACATATTTAGGTGTTACGGTAACAAGCAAATATAAAGATTTATTTATGCATAATTTTAAAGTTACAGCAGATAAGGCGAAATCAGATATGGAAAGGTGGTCATCTCTCCCAATATCATTGGCAGGTAAGATAAACTCTCAAAATGATCGTAATCCCAAAGTTCCTGTTCTTATTTCAGACAATACAAATTTTTATTCCTACATCTTTTTTAAAAAATTAAATAAATGTACATCTACCTTTATATGAAAAAAACAGTCCCCCGGATAAGAAGAGAGTTTCTAGAGAGACAGAGAGAGGAGGGGGGCCTAGCTCTACCAAATTATATGCATTATTACTGGGCAGCTAATCTACATAAATTGCTATTTTGGGTCTCGCAGTTAGATGATGAGGAAACCCCAGTATGGGTACATATGGAAAGATATGCATCTAGCCCAATATCCTTGTGTTCCCTGATTTGTACCCCTCTGCCCCTAAGCAAGCACCTATACACAAATAACTCTGTTGTATGAAACTATATCAAAATCTGGGTCCAATTCAGAACTCATTTTAAAAACAGATATGCCTCCTGTCTGCTCCTGTTTATGGCAATCAGCTGTTCTCTCCAGCTCTGAGGGAACAGAGTTTAAGAAATGGTACAGAGCTTGTGCTGAATCTGTTAAAAATCTGGTTAAAGATGGTGTACTTATGTCTGCTGCTCAGCTGGAAAAGGAATATGGAATCCCCTTAAAAACTAATTACTTCAGATACTTTCAGGTTCGAGATTTTGTGAAAAAACATTCTCATCTCTTGAATCACCACAGAGTGGGTGGATAGATTGGCTTTTGATTATGAATCTGACTACTAAGGGGTCAGTTTCTATGCTCTATGTAAATGTCCTGAGGGTGGCTACCCCATCCCTTGCCTACATAAAAAGGAAATGGGTGGAAGAATTAGAGCTGGACATATCAAATAATCAATGGGGGTGGGCAGTAGAACACATACATTCTTCGTCTGTATGTGTTAGACATGGACTAACACAGTTTAAATGGTACATACACTTCATTTCACGAGGGACAAATTGGCAAGAATTTACCAGGGTGCTGATCCGACTTGCCCTAGATGTAAACAGGTGCCAGCCAACACATCTCAAATGTTCTGTTCTCTCCCCAGGCTCAAAGAATTCTGGATCAAAATCTTTCAAACCTTTTCATCCATTTACATAAAAAAAACATTATACCCTTTCCTTTGGTAGCCATTTTTGGTGTGGCACTGGGGGAAACAGAATTAACGACTGTCAAAGGAAAGCAATGGCATTTTTGTCATTGTTGGCCAGGAGATTGATTTTATTTAATTGGATAAAGGCAGCACCGCCAACTCACAAAAGATGGGTAGAGGAGGTGATGGCACACCTAAAGTTCGAACATCTTAGAATTACTTTACAAGGCAACACTAAGAGATATTCCAAGGTCTGGCAACCTTTTATTTCCTATTTTGAATCTGAATTTTCATCTGCTTCAGCATAACTAGCAGCCGCGCCACCCCCCTTTTTTTCCCCCTCAGGTTTGAATGGCAGAAACAACCACAATGATAATAATTATATGTATCTAGTTTTAACTGGAACACGGGTGGTGTGTATAGTAGTAGGATCTGTCTTGTTAGTTTGTCTGTGTTTTTTTAGCTGTTTTTGTGATGTAAATTCTGAGTCCTACTCTTTTGTTCTGTATGTTTTGAATGGTCACGGTCGCGCCGCGGCAAGATGGCTCCAAGGAAGAACGCGTCTGAGGATATGGAGGAACTAAGAAGAGCGATTGAATTCCTAACCGAGGAGGTTTCCTCGGTTAAAACGCAGCAAAAAGGAATTTTGAGCTTAGTGGAGGAGATCAAGGCACTTCGTATTCAAAATGCAGAAAAGGACAAGAAAATCGAGCGACTACAAAGTCGGGTTGCAGAGCTGGAGCAACACGCGAGGTTAAACGAGGTAATTATTACAGGCCTCAGGGTGAAACCTCGTTCGTATGCTCGCGCTGTCACTGCAGACGAAGGAGAAACGAATATGGAGATGCAAGCGTCCACGGAGCAACAAGTTACTTCCTTTTTCCAATCTAAAGGAATTGAGATGGACAATGGGAGTATCAAGGCTTGTTTTCCAATCACGAAGAGAAATGCCGGTGATAGGCAAGCCATCCTGATACGTTTTTGCAACAGAAAACACAAGGCGGCACTGTTGAAAGAGGGGAGGAAATTGAAAGGAACCGATGTTTATGTAAATGAACATCTGACCAAGGAAAATGCGGAAATAGCCAAACAAGCGAGATTCCTTAAAAAACTGAAGAAAATACAACAAACGTGGACTGTAAACGGCAAGATATTCATCAAGTTAAATGGGGCTCCGGAAGTGGCTAAAGTTGTTCAAGTAAGGAGTATGGAGGAGTTGAGAAAGTTTGAATGAGGAACGTCTTGGGAGCTACCGTAAGGTAACGCAAAGACTACACCTACATGACAAGCATAAAAGAAGATTTGGCGGAGGCCAGTATGTCACACCTTCATAATTTACAGGACATTACGGAGTTAGGCCTACACCAATTTCAATACACAGAGCATACCCAACTAGATATGGAACAGGATATAGATCCCGACAACAACTTCTACACTCACATCAACAGTGACTGTCGTTACTACACCGACAAACAATACAATCAAATAAAGCAGGACGGGAAATTATCAGTACTACACATTAACAGCAGAAGCCTGTATAGAAACTTTGTAAACATAAAGGACTATGTGTGTCAAGTTGTACATCCCTTTGATGTCATAGCAATAACAGAAACGTGGATAAACAACGAAAGGGGGGCGGATTTTGGGATGGAAGGATATGAGTTTGTGCATCTGAATCGAAACAATAGAGGTGTGGGATTTTTTGTGAAAAATGAGTTGAATGCTAAGATTGTTGACAAAATGACGGTATGTGTGGATGACTTACTGGAATGCGTCACAATTGAAATTGGTTTAGAAAAAATGAAGAATGCTGTTATCAGTTGTGTTTACAGAGCACCGGGAGGAAATGTTGAATTATTTACTGAATGGTTTGGGCACTTCTTTAATAAGACACAGACGCTTTTATTCATCTGTGGAGATTTCAATATTAATCTCATGAATACAGGACATAGAAAGACGGAACAGTTTATAAATACAGTCTACAACATGGGTCTATATCCAACCATTACCAGGCCAACAAGATTAACTTGTCACAGTGCCAAGTTGATTGACAACATATTTACAAACTACATGGAAAATAGCATAGAAAGTGGTATATTAATTACAGACATATCTGACCATTTACCAATTTTTACATTATTTAATTGCAATTATAGAAGAAAGAAGCTTGCAATTAATGGGTTTAGATATAAAAGAATTAAAACAGAGGGAGCCATGATGGCTTTAAAACAAGATTTATTACATCAAAACTGGGAGCTTGTGTACATCGAAGAAAATGTAAATGCAGCCTATGAGAAATTTTTGGATATGTTTAATATGGCGTACAATAAGCACTGCCCAGTAAAGAAATTTAAAGAAAGCATTAAACAGATAAATAGTCCATGGGTGACAGAGGGGTTGAGGAGGGCGTGTATGAAGAAGAACTCATTGTATAGACATTTTCTTAAAAAAAGGACAGTGGAAGCAGAAGTAAAATACAAGTGGTACAAAAATAAATTAACTAATATATTGAGGTCTTGTAAGAGGGAATACTACAATAAATTGCTGGAAGGAAATAAAAATAATATTAAAGGTATATGGACTATCTTAAACAGCATTGTGAGAAAGGAGTCAAAGGGAATAAAATTACCGGAATATTTTACTGAAAAGGACAAAATTATAAAGGATATGACTGGCGTTGCAAATGGTTTTAATAGGTTCTTTGTCAATGTTGGACCTGAGCTTGCGTCAAAAATATCAGAGACAAATACATCTGTCTGCGAAGACATGGGGGAAAGGAACCCATACACAATCTTTCTGGGTGCAGTGACTGAGACTGATGTTAGAGAAATAATACAAAACTGCAAAAATAAAACCTCTGCTGACTGGATGGAAATAGATATGAAGACTGTTAAGATTGTTATGGAAGAAATTATTAAACCACTAACCTACATTTGTAACCTGTCCTTTCAAACAGGTACATTTCCAGACAAAATGAAAATAGCCAAAGTTATTCCACTGTTCAAAACCGGAAACAGACACCATTTTACAAACTATAGGCCAGTTTCTTTACTCCCTCAATTTTCCAAAATAATTGAAAAACTATTTACCACTAAACTAGATATCTTTATGGAAAAACATAACATATACACTGCCAATCAATATGGTTTCAGGTCAAACAGATCAACATCCCAGGCACTACTACAACTCATGGAGGAAATCACAGATTGCTTTGACAATAAAAAAGTGGCAGTTGGGGTTTTTATTGATTTAAAAAAGGCTTTTGATACCATTGACCACAACATATTGCTGACCAAACTAGAAAGGTATGGGATAAGGGGAGTTGGGTTAGATTGGATAAGAAGCTACTTAGGAAATAGACAGCAATTTGTTCAAATAGGGGAACATAAATCAGAGCTCTTGGAAATTACATGTGGAGTACCACAGGGTTCAGTGCTGGGCCCCAAATTATTTATCATTTATATAAATGACATCTGTAAAGTTTCAAGGGCACTGTCATTGATTTTATTTGCAGATGACACAAATGTATTTTGTTCGGGCGAAAGTTTACCGCAGATCTTGGAGCTAATTACAACAGAAATGAATAAATTTAAAATTTGGTTTGACAAAAATAAATTATCTCTTAATTTGGACAAAACAAAGTTTATTATATTTGGAAGAAAGAATTCTGAGATTAATGGAAACATTTTAATTGATAATAAAGAAATCAAAAAAGTGAATGAAATAAAGTTTCTTGGTGTGATTTTAGACCACAAGATCTGCTGGAAACCACATGTAAGCTATGTGAAAAATAAGCTTGCCAAATGCTGTGCTATTCTTAGTAAGGCGAGTTATATATTGAACCCAAAATCTCTAAAAATGCTTTATTTTTCATTGTTCTTGCCATATTTGATTTACTGTGTTGAAGTTTGGGGCAACATCTATAAGAGCACATTACAATCCATATGTACACTACAAAAAAGAGCAATAAGAATAATATGTAAAGTAGGATTTAGAGAGCACACCAATCGATTATTTTTAAAGCTATATACATTAAAATTCACAGACCTGGTAAAATTTAAGACAGCGCAAGTAATGTATAAAGTAAAAAACAAACTCGTGGCTAAAAATATAAATGAATTGTTTCAAGAACGAGATGAAAAATATAACTTTAGAGGAGATGCAGTATTCAGAACGAAGATGGTACGAACAACGATGAAAAGAATGACTATATCAAGTAGTGGAGTGAAGTTATGGAATAGTTTACAGCCGTGTTTAAAGCAGAGTGTGAACATAAATTTGTTTAAGAGAAGGTACAAAAAATTACTATTGGATAAATATGTAGATGAGGAAAGATAAAAAAACAGGTTTATGGAAGAGTGAATGTAATTAGTTAAATGAGCAACTTAGGTCACTTGAATCATTAGGGATGGGAAACTTAAAAGTTTATACTTCGTCCCATTCCTTTTCGAACAATTTATTATGGTTTATGTATTCATTGTGTTGTGTTGTATTTACACATCTTATATTGTTTTGTTGTTCGAATAAACTGAACTAAACTGAAAAACTGAACTGGATGTCTTTTGTTTCAATATGACAAATTAATAAAAACAATTTGATTATTTTTATAATATTCCGTATAACATTATAGTGTGACATTTGTATTAATCATCTTCTAGCAAAGGTGATTCTGCATGGTGGGAGGGGGGCCCCCAAATCAAATTCTGCTTAGGGCTCCCAAGAGTCTCAGGCCGGCCCTGCCAGTTACGGAACTTTTTTCTTTACTTTCCTCTTTCAGGCTAGCGTGATTATTGCCAGTGGGAATAGCAGCACAGGAGTAGTTGTTTCGTGTGACTGTTTTATTGCTTAAATACTGAATCCATGACTATAAAACATCCTGCAAACGTAAAACCAAGATTTCAGAAATCATTGATCAAAATCTTAATAAATAAGACATCTGCTCCCTGATCTGCCAGATGCAATGTAGGCTGGCTTTGTACGTGAGGTATGGAAGCAGAAAGGCAGAGGCAGGAAATGGCATTGTCCACAATTATTCATGATTATTATTTTTATAATGCCTGGAGGTTGGAGGAGCAGTGTCTTCTCCAGCAGCAACAGCAAGCGATGGAAATAGGTGCATTAAATACTTTCACACTAATTGGCTAAAACCACTAAAGCTCTCCCAGGGGTGGACATGTTAAGATAAGTATATAAACAGTGAACAAAAGAAAATCCAAAACAGTAATTTTTTAATAAAAACTCAATATAAAACATGCAGTCAACCAAGACCTTTGACTTTGAATCTAGAGTCAAGGAGGGCTAGGGAAAGGATGCTCATGGTCTGCAACATCTAAAGCTTTTCTCATAGTTGCCTGATGAGATGGTCTCCAACTTCTAATGCAGCAGCTGACTTTGTCATCTCCTCCTGAAGGCCTTGCTCCAACATTTTCAGGAGGGGAACCAATTTGGAGGCAGGAACATAAAATGGAGACAGTAAAAAAAAAAAAAGGCCCCCAGTAACAGTGTTTAACTCCTCCGATGTTAATAAAGGGATGTCAGTTTGTGGGCCAGCTGCACCTCACCTATAAATAATCAGTGACGGTATAGTTCTCGATAAGCAATTCTAATGAATCTTAAGAATGTTAGATTTACCTTATTGGGAGAAATCAACTCAAATATTGCCAGATAGGTGAAATCCTCCTCTTCCTGGCTGGCTCTATCCTCTATCCGCTCCTCACTCTCTTGAATCTCCAAGCTGCTCCTCTCACCTAAACTTTACAAACGGTCCCCAAACTATGAAAACTCATTCCAAACTTTATCATCCAAGCTAGCAAAATTCTATCCAAAACCTGAATTGACCAACAGACTCCCATATTTTGACTGAATACTGAGTCGCTTAAATGCCTGTTAAAACTGGCAGGTAATCTGAACCACTTCCTGAAGCAGTCATGTAGTACGGCTGGGTAGCGAAGCTTCGGACATAATAATTTTATGCTCCTCCCCTAGATGAAGCAAGCCTCCATTCGCAATTTGGCATCATTTTAGGAATGCCCCATTACTCCACACACGCCTCGAAGCCTCGGCTCATCTCATAACATCCCTACTAAACAGGACTAAACTGAAATAGTGCACAAATATTGACTATGTTGGACCTCTAATTTCTGTCACCCTACTTCTCCGGGGGCCCAACAGCTCTATTAAAGTGCTGCGCCGCCACTGGATCTAAAACCATGAAAAATGAAAAGACAATAGTCAATAAACATTTATAAAATCAATTGTGTACAATTATTTCTGAAATGTGCAAATGTGCTTCCTTAAGGTGCTGTGTGCTATCTAAATATGCAAGTTAAAGTGCTAAAGTGAAACATTGAAAGGTGTTTCTACTGGGGTTTTTTTAAGTAACAAACGACTGGAAAGTGATTCAACAACAAAAAAATACACTTCTCTAAAGGGCTTTTTAAGAAACACACAAAAACATATTTTCACACAACAACCATGCATGCAATCTGGAAGGGCTTGCATAAACAAGCCTTGAAAAACTGAGTTTATCCAAAACTTCTTCAGATTTTGTCACATTACAACCACAAACAAAGTATTTATTGGGATGTTGTGTGATAGACCAAATGTCATGATCCTAAGGTGTTTGGGATTTTAAGTTTCTGTTATGTCAGTACTGGTGAGCTCTATGCTAAACCATGGACAGTTATTTTGAAATATGTTTATTTTCTTTCCCAAATCACTGTACTATGTGAGTTCCTGCTTCTCCGTAGATAGCTTTTTTTCCCCCTTTCTATCTGTTGTCCTCCTTTTTTGTCCTGTCTTGATGCTTATCAAAAGGATTGGGGTGTTAAACAAACCAAAATGTAATTTAATTTCAGCTTTTTTAATTTGCTTTAGGCTTGAGCCTAAACACGTAACCTTTCTTGGTACATGTTTGCAGTTTATTTCAGTATTTCAATGAAAATCTTCTATTTCACAAATATGATATACATTTTTACCAAAAATGATAGATAATACACAACATGAATATTTAACAACCCCAAATAATTTTATTTTGGCTGATAAACTTTACCAATAGGGTAACAAGAAAACAAAGAGATGCACTTAACTCTATAGGGTTGGTGTATGGTTTTAATGTGCAAGCATACCTGCAAAGCTCAAATGTTTATCTCAAAGACATCGGCCCACCTCCAAACATTTCATTTTTACCGCTAAAATCAGGAACATAACTGCAGAATTAAACATCAAAATTTGCTCAATTGGGAACAAGTCATGTGGAAACCTTTAACAATAAAGAAATTATTTAAGTCTTGTGGTACAAAACCCCCCAAAATTGTACAAATTCTACATCCAAATGAAAAGCAAAATAAGGATAAACCAAAAATCTGAACATTTTAAAAACACATTTCACTGTGGGCTACTCATTTTTCAAACGATACAGCAATCTTGCATTTCCACAAAAATCATCAGCTATGAGCAAAAATTAACATGTAAACAAACCTAACTGATTTTAGACATTAACTCCGATTGAATAGTGGATAGGCCTACTCGATTCTGAGTGACTGCAGGGTATCCCTTCAAAAGTGTTATAGGACCTCGTAAAAAGAAAAAAAAAATCCAGTCAAATAGCCTAATTGTTCTAAATTATTGCACTGACTGAAACGTTAGATGGTAACAGCAAAAAGTTGACACTGGTTAATTCTCTCAGCTGCTTCTTGTGAAAAACTTAACATTTTAACAGTGAAAAGGGTATTAATTGATTTACTATTTATTTCATAAGTGACCATGGTATAAGGGGGATAATGCACTTCAAGGTGTCCATTATCAGAAACTAATGGCCTTCGCAGAAGCAATTGTGCTCATAAAGGTTTGTGTCTAACAATTAATACATACCTTCAAATATATATAACAATATATATATATATACATATATATATACATATATATACATATATATATATACATGTATATACATATATATATATATATATATATATATACATATATATACATATATATATATACATGTATATACATATATATATATATATATACATATATATACATATATATATATATATATATATATATATATATATATATATACACACATATATACACACATATATACATATTTATATATACATACATATACGTATATATATATATCTGTTAAAGTATTGTGTTTTGGTTATTGCAAAACCCTTCACCTGTAAATAAACCCTTTCACATGTCACTCCACTTCTCTGGGCACAGTTTTATGTTACCTCCTCTGAACCCCTAGACAGAGAGGGTGTAACGATAGATTAGATTAGATTAGATTATTAGATAGATAGATAGATAGATAGATAGATAGATAGATAGATAGATAGATAGATAGATAGATAGATAGATAGATAGATAGATAGATAGATAGATAGATAGATAGATAGATAGATAGATAGATAGATAGATAGATAGATAGATAGATAGATAGATAGAGAGAGAGAGAGAGAGAGAGAGAGAGAGAGCTTTGTTTTAAACCCTTCTATCTTAACCTTGCATGTAACAAGTGACACATTAGGAAGTACCTCTTTAAATCTCTTGCTCCCAGACATAGAGGTCACAACACAACTACATTGCTTTTGACATTCAAATATATTAGTTTTGAAGGGTTATTTAAAGTTTGGTTAAACATATATGCCCCAAAATAAGGCATTTTTAGTGCTTTATCTTGCTAGTTGGCCTCCAAAGCTTTTAGATTGTAAATCTGGGATGATTTATGCTGACTAACAGTTTAGTGGGTAAAATTTTTACATTTGCACAGAAATATGGAAAGACTGTTTCTGTGAAATTATATTTAAAGACATACACTATCTTTTTTCGATCAAGGTCAAAAAATGATATACCTTTGGAATAATCGAGCTGCACTCTGACCTTTTTAAGAAAGGAATCCTCTGCAATTACTGTGAAGCAATCCCCTAGAGTAAGTTTATTTAAAGTAGAGTTGATATGGATTGACCATGTTTTTTTATCACGATAGTCTTTGGTTTTAGTTGCCACACCTACAGCCCAATAACCATCCACTTCCACATCCCAGCTATGTTTACCAGAGTTAAAACCTTGATATCCAAGAATGTCTGACCCCTGCAGCCTTTCAGGGATATCAGGAATTGACTCATCATAATAACCTTGTCTTGATTTAGTGAGGTTATCCGAGATGTCTAGCCTTCTGCAGCTGGTGTTGGGATCCAGAGTTACAGGAGCTAGATGAAAAAAACAACAACAAAAAAACAGAAACAATAATATTAACCCCCATGGCATATTTTAGATGAAAAATATTTAACAATTTTCAAGCAGAATTTTTTTGAAATAGTTTGCTTACTGTATTGTACTATATCAGCCATTTTCTTCCAAACTGAGAACTGCAGGTTACTGATGTGTTTAGCTACATCCATTAGTGTTCCTGTCGGAGTCTGTGTTTCTTGCTCTTTGTACAAAAATCTGAAAAGTGTGAAAATGCGTCAAAATATTTGATAAAAATAAAAATATTTCGAAGGAAGAAAGATAGATACAACCCTTATCATAAGTTTTAGTTTCACTCTTTAGTTTCACTCATTTATAGATGGGGGAGTGGTGGCCTAGTGGTTAGAGCACAGAGCTGTGGTTCTTTGAGGTTCCGAGTTCAACTCCCACAAGCTGCCATTCTGGGTCCCTGAGCAAGACCCTTAACCCCTAATTGCTCCCCAGGCGCCGCACAGTGGCAGCCCACTGCTCCCCAAGGGGATGGGTTAACATGCAGAAGTGAATTTCTCCATTGTGAGATCAATAAAGTTCAATTATTAATATTATTAAATGCTATAACTTGACACAGTCTTTTAGACGTCTTAGGAAATCATTGACTTCTACTCCTCTCCATATTATAGAAGAATATAGGCCCAAAAAGCTTTGAAATCCCATTTTGAGTCATAAGGTCAATTCAAATTAAATTCAGCAAAACTTTTTTTTTTGGGGGGGGGGGGGGGGTGACACTGTAAAATGGTGTTTGCAAAAGTGCATTAGCTAGCTTCCTGCTTGCCAGTGTAGAGAACATGCTGAACAGAGCAATACCCGCATATTTCTACTGGAGTAACACCACATACGTTTTTGTTGTTTTTCAAAGCATGCATTTCAAAATAATGCATTTCAAAAGGGCATATGTAGCTTTTTAATGCATTTCTTTTCACATTTAAACCATTGAGTTGTGGTCTATATAAAGTGGAACTGCAATGCTTTGGTCTGAATTCTTTCTTATTGTGTCCCCACAGCCCGTCTTTTAGCCCTGTTCTGATGTGCATCTGAGAGCATCTCGTTTCAGTGCGGTCTCTAAATCTAAATGAGGCGCTTCACATCCTGCCCTTTTCCAGGTCACAGAGCGTTCAACTCCACCCTGGTTGGCCATTTTTGTACTATGCTGGGGGACCTAATGGACTGTGTTAATACACCAACCAAACAGTTAGATTTATCCACTAGTAGCTTTGGCTTCCTTCAGCTTGGACTACAAAATTGAAATAAAAATGGGGGATTCGGGAGGCTGGTAACCTGGAAGTCCATGGTCTTGTTTATTAGCTCCACAGCCAATACTGTGATGTAATTGTTCAAAAATATGATACAAAATAGTGAAAACTTAACAACTTTAAAAATATGACCCAGAATATATAGATATCTATGCAGCATCTACAACTACAAAATGCAGCGGATGGAAAGGTGCTCTGGTGCTGCTGTTTAGCTCGTGTATTTTGATGAAACTGCCTTTATAAATCACAGAAAGCTTCTCTGTACTATTATTTTCTTTGTGGAAACTTCTTCTGCAATCAACATAACTCCAACAATTACAGCTGGTTTCAAATGTGAAGAGTCCAGGAACCTTACCCCTGCAAAGTTGTTCTCACATTCTGTATAAAGGAGACAAACAATCAATGAACATTTATTTTGTTGGTAAAAAAAAAAAAGTAATCATAACATTTACTCATGTTAATAGGTAATTACCAGCATGAACGAGAGGTCATCTGTTTTCATCTCATCTTCTATGGTTTTGATTTTTTTCATGAGCTCAGAAATCTCTGCAGTTAAGTTTACGAGCTTCAGGTTCACTGGGCCACTCTTAAGCTTTGCCTCCTTCCGACACGCATTTATCCGACCAGCCTCCTCTGCTCGCAGAAACTGATAAAGTTTCTGAAACTCTGCTCTGATGGTCTTCTCTGTCTGCTGAGCCTGGATCTGGGGAGAAGCAGATTTAGAGGGAAAGCAGAATTTTTTTTTTTTTAACTGGTTTCTCAGTTTAAACGTACCTGAATGTGATGGGCAATTTTATTCCAGTTCTCTTTTTGCTTCTCAAATGATCCCCGATTACTTTTTAGATTCAGCAGGTGAAGCTGGATTTTAGCCTGGATAAAATGGCATGTGTTTATGTAAGACAAACACTGGATATTATACAGCCCAAAACAGCATGAAATGATAAAGTATTTGTTTTTCTAAGTTACTACCTACTGCAATGTACTTACTCTATACTCCTCTGCTGCTTCATTAATAGGAACACAGTTGTGTTCCTTGTGTGCTTTTGCATCCCGGCAAACCAAGCAGATTGGCTGCTTGTCATTCTGACAGAAAAGTTTGAACTTCTCACCGTGCAGGGAACAAAGCTCCTTGGACCCACCAGCACTCCTGCTCCTCTCCTGTCTCAAGGAGTCCGACAGGTTTCTCAGTGCCAGATTTCGTGGCGGCCGAGTCATGGGGAATATTTCCTTGCACACGGGGCATATCCTTAGTTTGCTCTGTCTCCACCACTCCTGCAGACAATGCTGACAGAAGCTGTGACCGCACAGCAGCACAACAGGATCAGTAAATATATCGCAGCAGACAGGGCACGTGTAGTCCGCCTCGCCCTGTTCCGTGTTCGTAGCCATTTTGTTGCTCTCTTCTCTTCTCTTCTTTTCTCTTCTCTTCTCAGTTAACTTTCACTTTTACACTCACTTGAACCACAGGAATTAGGTTAGAAAAGACCGTCGACTACTTGAAATAAAATTCATGATCTACCAGCTCCATATTTAATCGTCCAACTTACTGTATTATCGTCCCTTTTCTATTCAGAAGAACAGAACACACGAACAAACCAGTTTATTACTTACTTCCTGGTGTTTGGAAGAATGTGGGAGGAGAAATTTTTTTTTCTATTCAAAATGGGCTTTATTTACAACAAGACAGCAAACAAAGTTTTTGATGATAAGAAATAAAATAAAATGCCTTTATTTACAACAAAGGCATTTGTTGTAAATGCCTTTACACATATTTAAGTTAATTGTGTGTGTGTGTGTGTGTGTATAGAGTTAAATATGATTGTACTTTTGATGATTAAGGTTTACAGGTAAAGAAAACCCAAAAGTCCCAGAAACTTAGAAGATCTCATTGGATCTAATCAAAAAGGATGTTTTCTATGCATTAATACTTGGTTGAGCCTCCTTGTGCATGAATTAATAATAATTGAACTTTATTGATCTCACAATAGATAAATTCACTTCTGCATCTTAACTCATCCCTTGGGGAGCAGTGGGCTGCCACTGTGCGGCACCTGGGGAGCAATTGGGGGTTAAGGGTCTTGCTCAGGGACCCAGAATGCCAGCTTGTGGGAGTTGAACTCAGAACCTCTGGGACCGAAGCTCTGTGCTCTAACCACTAGGCCACCACTCCCCAATTCTCTGCATTTAACCCATCCCCGTTGGGGAGCAGTGGGCTGCCACTGTGTGGCGCCCGGGGAGCAGTCGGGGATTGAGGGTCTTGCTCAGGGACCCAGAGTGCAGGCAGTTGGGATTGAACTGGGTACTTGCATCCTTCTCAGAGCGCAAGCGCACTGCTCTAACCACTCAGCCAGCACTCCCCATTGTTGCAATTACTGCATCAATGTGCCGCGGCATAGAAGCGATCAGCCTGTGGTGCTGCATTGTTGCATTGGAAGCAAATTGCTTTGATAGCTACCTTCAGGTCATCTGCCTTGTTGAGTCTGGTGTCTCTCATATTACTCTTACCTAGAGTTGCCGATTTTTCAGGAAGTTTCCCCAAGTCCCTGTTTTAATAATGCGCAAGACTGTCTTACCTCACTCTTCCGCTCTTCAGGGGCTATTGCATAAAAAAAAAAAAACCCAACAACTCTCAAATCTACTTTGGTCTTATTTCTTTCTACTGAGGCCTTCCTCTTCTTCTTATAGACATGTACACAGTTTGCCTCTTGGAACTTTCAGCCATGTCCAAAATACGGTCGTTGAGACATGGCACCACAAACCATCACTGACTGTGGAAACTTCACACTGGAATTCAAGCAACCTGGGCACACTTTCCCCATTAAAGAATAAGTCATAAGCTGCATAAACTGGGTTCTCTCTAGTGATGTTTACAAGCAATTTGCCCCTTGACTTTTGCAGCAAAAGCTATCAAAAGCTTAAATGTTTCAAAATAAAACCATAGGGCCAGTCTATGCATGTGCAGTGTCCTTTTCCCTAAGCACACATTATGGGGAGAAATCAATTCTGATCTTATTGGTTGTGATTAATTATGATCAAATGTTTTGTAATTCCTGTTATACCCTTAGCATTTTGGTGCTGAGGTTGGCCATCAGAGCAACAGGTTATCTCTGTCTGTCACCAAGTGTTATGCAACCTTTTTCTTTACTTTCCTCTTTCAGGCTAGCATATTTATTGCCAGTGGGAATAGCAGCACAGGAATAGTTGTTTCGTTCTTAAATACTGAATCCATGACTATAAAACATCCAGCAAACGTACAGCCAAGATTTCAGAAATTGGCCAAAGTAGCCCTGCAGAGTGTTGCAGTAAAGGCTTCCTGGGTCACCATTAGTGGAAGATGGATGGCAGAGAGCTGGATGAAATACCGAGCAGGGATCGAGACGGAACGTTAGCAATAGCACAGCTGATGCTAGTTCTGCAGCTCCGATGTCCCACCACACCACTCTCTCACACAGAAGCTTCCACACACATGAGACGTCCTCTAAAACCTGAACATGGGTCAAGGTCACTTTTTTTTTTTGTGTTTTCCACACTCACTTGATCAAAATCTTAATAAATAAGACATCTGCTCCCTGATCTGTCAGATGTAATGTAGGCTGGCTTTTAGCGGTTGTACGTGAGGTATGGAAGCAGAAACGATACAGCAATCTTGCATTTTCACTAAAATCCTCAGCTTAGTATAAGCAAAAATTAACATCTAAACAAACCTGACTGATTTTAGACATCAACTCCTATTATATCATGGTCTGGGTGAATAGGCTTAGTCGATTCTGAGTTACTACAGGGTATCCCTTTAAAAGTGTTATAGGACACCTGTAAAGAAAATCCAGTCAAATAGCCTAATTGTTCTAAAACTTATTGCACTGACTCAAACGTTAGATGGTAACAGCAAAAAGTTGACGCTGGTTAATTCTCTCAGCTGCTTCTTGTGAAAAACTTACGATTTTAACAGTGAAAAGGGTATTAATAATTGATTTAATATTCTTTTTATTTCATAAGTAACCATGTTATATGACCATGTTAAACTAATGGCCTTCGCAGAAGCAATCGTGCTCATAAAGGTTGTTTGTGTCTAACAATTAATACATACCTTCAAATTGTCTGTTTTCATCAAGCATACTTTAATACAATCTGATCAAGTTCAATACATATATTATCATACCGTACAACTTAAAAGTATGCAAAAGTTTAACTGTACAATTTATTGACAAAGACAAGTTAAATTAAACATGCTGTATGTTCTCATCATACCTTGTTCTACTTCGATTTCTTTTATATATAGATAGATAGATAGATAGATAGATAGATAGATAGATAGATAGATAGATAGAGATTTGTTTTAAACCCTTCCATCTTAACCTTGCATGTAACGCCCACAAGTGACACATTAGGAAGTACCTTTTTAAATGTCCTGCTCCCAGACAAAGAGGTCACAACACTATGCTTTTGACAGTCAAATATATTAGTTTTGAAGGGTTTTGTAAAGTTTGGTCAAACATATATGCCCCAAAATAAGGCATTTTTAGTGCTTTATCTTGCTAGTTGGCCTCCAAAACTTTTAGATTGTAAATCTGGGATGATTTATGCTGACTGACAGTTTAGTGGGTAACATTTTTATATTTGCACAGAACTATGGAAAGACTGTTTCAGTGAAATTATATTTAATGACATACACTATCTTTTTTCGACCGAGGTCAAAAAATTATATTCCTTTGTCATAATCGAGCTGTACTCTGACTTTTTTAGGAAAGGAATCCACTGCAATTACTGTGAAGCGATCCCCTAGAGTAAGTTTATTTAAAGTAGAGCTCATTGTAATGATCAGAGGCAGCGGACCCAGAATTCAGCCAGACCAGCAGAGGTTTCTTTAAGAAGAAGGCTCTTTAATAACAAAAATAAAAAACAGGAACAAATTTCAAAAACACTGTTTCACCAAAGACAAATGAGAAACAAACAGTCCATTTGGGCAGGCAAAGGCAGGAACAGAATGGCTCAGATCTCTGGAGTGAAACGGGGTCAAAATCCAAAAACAAATCAAAAACAGAACACTGAACTGGATAAGACTCACCCATAACCTGAACAGACTCAAAAAAGACGACCTGGCACTGATGTCTGGTCTCAACAGTTTTTATGGAGGTGGAAGCAGGTGAAACCGGTGATTGCAGCAGGGGTGGAGTTAGGCAGGTGTGCAGAGTAAGTAATTAGACCAGACATCAGTGCCGAGGCTCAAAACAAGAACAGATCAAAAAAACCAAACCTAAACTAAGAAGCTGATGAAGACATAACAGGATAAACTAAAACAGTAAACAAGCTAAACAAGAATCTAAACAAGACAGACCAAAACAAAACCTGAGGCAAGAGAGAGGCCTAACTGATTAAATAACCAAACTAAAACTAAAACCTAAACAGAACATTACACTCATATGGATTGCCCATGTTTTTTATCACATTCTGCAGCTGGTGTTGGGATCCAGATTTACAGGAGCTAGATTAAAAAAAAAAAAAACAGAAACAATAAAATTAACCCCCATGGCATATTTTAGATGAAAAATATTTAACAATTTTCAAGCAGAATTTTTTTTAAATAGTTTGCTTACTGTATTGTACTGTATCAGCCATTTTCTTCCAAACTGGGAACTGCAGGTTACTGATGTGTTTAGCTTCATCCATTAGTATTCCTGTCGGAGTCTGTGTTTCTTGCTCTTTGTACAAAAATCTGAAAAGTGTGAAGAGGCGTCAAAATACTTGATAAAATTAAAAACATGTACATTTTGACACGGTTTTTAAGACCTCTTAAGAAAGCATTGATTTCTACTCCTCTCCATATTATAGAGAAGAATATAGGCCCAAATAGCTTTGTAATTCCAAAAATTATTTTGTTCTAGGATTTCAAATCCTATTTTGAGTCATAAGGTCAATTCAAATTAAATTCAGCAAAACTTTTTTTTTTTTTTGGGGGGGGGGGGGTGACACTGTAAAAGGGTGTTTGCAAAAGTGCATTAGCTAGCTTCCCGCTTGCCACTGTAACAAGCACCACATAGTAACACCACATACGTTTTTGTTGTTTTTCAAAGCATGCATTTCAAAATAATGCATTTCAAAGGGCATGTCAAGCTTTTTAATGCATGTCTTTTCACATTTAAATCATTGAGTTGTGGCCTATATAAAGTGGAACTGCAATGCTTTGGTCTGAATTCTTTCTTATTGTCTGATCCGGAGAGATGGCGTTCATCCCACTTTGGAGGGTGCAGCTCTTCTTTCTAAGAATCTGGCCGGATTTATTAGTTCTCCTAAATGCTGACAACCCAGGGTCCAGACCAGGAAGCAGAGCCGTAGTTTAACATACCTCTCTGCAGCTTCTGTACTGTTACACACCCATTACCCTATTGTCTTTCCCACGGCCAAAACTTAACAGATCAAAAACTGATCTAAAAAGGAACAAATCATAAAAATCGAATAAAAATCAATATGGCTCACCTTGAGTCAAAAAATAAATCAACTAAATGTGGTCTATTAAATATAAGGTCTCTGCCTCCAAAGACTTTGTTAGTTATTGAATTGATTTCTGATAAACATATTGATTTATTTTGTCTCACAGAAACCTGGTTACAAGAGGACAACGTTAGTATAAATGAGTCAACTCCCTCCAATTATTCAAATTTCCACATTCCCAGATGTGTGGGGAGAGAAGGAGGAGTGGCAACCATCTTTCAGTCTGATTTACTAATTAGTCCCAGGTCAATTAATAACTACAGTTCTTTTGAATATTTAACCCTCAGTTTCCCTCATCCAAACTGCAAAGCTATAAAACCTCTTCTGCTTGTTGTTTTGTATCGTCCACCGGGCCCTTACTCTCAGTTTTTGGATCAGTTGTCAGATTTCTTATCTGATTTGGTGATAAACACTGACAAGATTATTATAGTGGGGGATTTCAACATTCATGTTGACACAGAATGTGATAACCTTAGCATAGCCTTTAAAAGTCTCCTAGATTCAATTGGTTTTGCTCAAAATGTGCATGAACCGACGCACTCTCGGCTTCATACTTTAGACCTTGTGCTGACATATGGCATCGATTGTGAAGAATTAACAGTATTTCCTCACAACCATGTCCTATCTGATCATTTTTTAATAACATTTGAGTTTAATCTAACTGAGTTCTCCACCCCCAAAAGAGGGTTCCATTATAGTAGATCTTTATCGGACAATGCTGCATCAAACTTTAAAGAGTCCGTCCCCCTCTTACTATCGTCAGTATTGCAGACATACCCTGCAGATAGCAGCAATGTTGTTTCTTCCCATTCACGAATGGACACCTTTGTTAACGGTGTGACTTTGTCATTGCGTTATGCATTAGACAATGTAGCTCCCTTGAAAAAGAAGGTGATTATTCACAGGAAGCTGGCTCCCAGGTTTAATTCAGAGCTGCGTTCCTTGAAGCACAATGTTAGGAAATTGGAGAGAAAATAGCGCTCTACACACCAAGAGGAATCCTACCTAATCTGGAGGGACAGTCTATTGTTGTATAACAAGACCCTTCGCAGAGTTAGAGCAGCATATTTTTCATCATTAATTGAGGAGAACAAAAATAATCCTAGATTTCTCTTCAGTACAGTTGCCAAACTTACACAGAGTCATAGCTCCGTTGATCCATCTATTCCCTTAGCTCTTAGCAGTAATTATTTTATGGGATTCTTCATAAATAAAATTGATTCCATTAAAAATAAAATAACTGGCATCCTCCAAAACATGATTACCTTGTTGTCAGTAAGTGAGGCAGCGTTGGAGGAATCTTTAGAATCTGTGCAGTGTCTGAACTGTTTAGAAGCAGTAGAGCTTTCTGAGCCATCTAAAATTTTAGCTTTATCTAAACCTTCTACCTGTATGTTAGAAACAAACCCAACCAAGTTGTTTGAGATATTCCCTCTGATCAGTGGCACTATTTTAGACACGATTAATCTATCCTTAGGAAATGGATATGTACCACAGACTTTTAAAGTAGCTGTTATTAAACCTTTACTTAAGAAACCATCTCTTGATCAAGATGAGTTAGTAAATTATAGAACCATCTAATCTTCTTTTCTTATCTAAAATTCTTGAGAAAGTAGTTGCTAATCAACTTTGTGAACATTTACAAAGTAATGACCTACTTGAGGAGTTTCAGTCCGGCTTCAGAGCTCATCGTAGCACTGAAACAGCTCTGGTGAAGGTCACTAATGACATTCTCATGGCCTCAGATAATGGACTTGTGTCTATACTCGTCCTGTTAGATCTCAGTGCTGCGTTTGATACAGTTGATCACAATATTCTCCTACAAAGACTTGAGGATACTGTAGGGATTAAGGGGAAAGCATTAGGCTGGTTTAAATCTTAACTCTCGGACAGATTCCAGTTTGTTCATGTTAATAATAAACCTTCTTTAAACTCTAGGGTCACCTGTGAAGTACCACAGGGTTCAGTCCTTGGACCAATTCTCTTTACTATATATATGCTTCCGATCGGCAAAATGATCAGACAGCACGGGATTAATTTCCACTGTTATGCTGATGACAATCAGCTATATTTATCCATAAATCCTGATGAATCCAATCAGTTACTTCGACTGCAGTCATGTCTTGATGACATCAAAAGCTGGATAACTTTAAATTTCCTGCACCTAAATTCTGACAAGACCGAAGTTGTAATCTTTGGGCCAGTCCTCAAAAAAAAACTTCTTAATCACTTAATCTGGATTTGGTGTTATTTTCGACCAAGACATGTCATTTAAATCCCATATTAAACAGGTTTCTAGAGTTTCCTTTTTTCACCTCAGGAATATTGCCAAAATTAGAAACATTCTGTCCAGGGGTGATGCTGAAAAACTAGTCCATGCATTTGTTACTTGAAGGCTGGACTATTGTAATTCTTTACTATCAGGAAGTCCACAAAATGCAGCTCAAAGTCTTCAGTTGATCCAAAATGATGCAGCAAGAGTTCTGATGAAAATCAACAAGAGGGATCATATTTCTCCAATTTTAGCTTCCCTTCATTGGCTTCCTGTTAGAATCAAGAATAGAATTTGAAATTCTTCTTCTGACGTATAAATAGGGATGGGAATCGAAAACCGGTTCCTGTTCAGAACCGGTTCCGTGTTTTCCAGTTCCATGGAACCGTTTGGCAGCGCGCTTAACAATTCTCTTTTCGATTCCGTGTGCTCCGGCTCTGAGCAGCACGACGGTAGCAAGTTCTGCAAGTCATTGCAAAATGGTATTTACATCCGCGGGAGAAAATACATCCAACAGGCAGAAACAACTGTGCACACAACATGGCATACATTTTAAAAAATGCCGTGTTTTTGATTCTTACCGGACAGAAGCTAAAGCTACGACCAGCATGGAAGGCAACTCTGGTGGTAAGTAGCTAGTTTTACATCACTGTGCTTAATGTGGTGCCTAGTAAATCATATGCCATTTCTGGAAATAAACCAATTTCCTACCCCTCTTTGGGATTATTAATGAGTGTGCCTTTATCGTTAATCCAGCCCTTCATTGGTAGCATGTTTAATTAGAACTACTGGTAGCTGGAATTCTTACATGATTCTAGCTATTGCAGTGGATATAACAAAACATGCTACAAAGTTGCTCCGCAGTTCAGGGAGCGAGAGAAATGTGACGCTCGTTTATGTAAGTCAGGGGAGATGAGTTTATTTCCCAAAATTGTACAGTAATGCTTTTTTATTAAACAGATGCCTTCTCCGAGATTAATTAGCTACTGTCACAACAAACTTAATTTTCTTGTATTTTAAACAACTCATCTACTGTATTTAAGTTTGTTCTTATATTCCTTTTTTTATTTAAACAAAGATAAGTATTACTCCAGTTGCACATTTGCTGTGGACATCTTGACCTTGTCAGTTTGTAAGGTCGTGTGATAGTTAAGTAAACAAAGTTGATGCTCATCATCAAACTGTTTGTTCTCCTTTTTTCCCCAAATTGGAATCGAAAAGAGAATCGAAAAGGAATCGAATCGTTTCACAGAATCGATAAGGTCCTCCAGTTGCTTAGGCTACTGGAGGACATCAGGGCCTATTTTTCCTCACTCTACTCCAGTCTACTGTTCTATAGTTTTGCATTGCATTGCATTGAAATGCATGTTGTCATTTCAGCTTTTAACTTTTTGTTCTCTCTCTTTTTCTTCATAGTAGGTACATCTGGTCTGGCGTTCTGTTAACTGTGACATCATCCAGGGAAGACAGATCACCGGCTACTACCATCTAATGTAGAACAGATTACTGGATCAATGTGTACTTCTGTGCTTTTTTGTCTCTCTTGTTGTGTCTCTGTTCTGTCTTCTGTAACCCCCAGTCGGTCGAGGCAGATGACCGTTCATACTGAGCCCGGTTCTGCTGGAGGTTGTTCCTTCCCGTTAATGAGGAGTGTTTCTTTCCACTGTTGCTTCATGCTTGCTCAGTATGAGGGATTGCTGCAAAGCCATGTACAATGCAAACGACTCTTCCTGTAGCTCTACGCTTCTTCAGGAGTGAATGCTGCTTGTCGGGACTTTGAAGCAATGAACTGGTTTCCTTATATAGGAAATTTTTGACCAATCTGTATAATATGATTGAATTTGACTTTGTAAAGTGCCTCGAGATAACATGTTTCATGAATTGGCGCTATATAAATAAAATTGAATTGACATTGTGTCCCCACAGACCCTCTTTTACCCCTGTTCTGATGTGCATCTGAGAGCAACTCGTTTCACATCCTGCCCTTTTCCATGTCACAGAGCATTCAACTCCACCCCGTTTGGCCATTTTTGTACTATGCTGGGGGACCTAATGGATTGTATTAATACACCAACCAAACATTTAGATTTATCCACTAGTAGCTTTGGCTTCCTTCAGCTTGGACACCTATGCAGCATCTACAACTACAGAATGCAGCGGATGGAAAGGTGCTCTGGTGCTGCTGTTTAGCTCGTGTATTTTGATGAAACTGCCTTTATAAATCACAGAAAGCTTCTCTGTACTATTATTTTCGTTGTGGTGAACTTCATCTGCAATCAACATAACTCCAACAATTACAGCTGGTTTCAAATGTGAAGAGTCCAGGAACCTTACCCCTGCAAAGTTGTTCTCACATTCTGTATAAAGGAAACAAACAATCAATGAACATTTATTTTGTTGGTAAAAAAAAAAGTAATCATAACGTTTACTCATGTTAATAGGTAATTACCAGCATGAACGAGAGGTCATCTGTTTTCATCTCATCTTCTAAGGTTTTGGTTTTTTTCACAAGCTCAGAAATCTCTGCAGTTAAGTTTACGAGCTTCAGGTTCACTGGGCCACTCTTAAGCTTTGCCTCCTTCCGACACGCATTTATCCGACCAGCCTCCTCTGCTCGCAGGAGCCGATAACGTTTCTGAAACTCTGCTCTGATGGTCTTCTCTGTCTGCTGAGCCTGGATCTGGGGAGGAGCAAATTTAGACGGAAAGCAGAATATGTTGTTATTGTATGGGTTTTTTATTTTTTTAACTGGTTTCTCAGTTTAAACGTACCTGGATTTGACGGGCAATGGCGTCCCACTTCTCTTTTTTCTTCTTGAATGATTTGCGCTTACTTGTCATCTTCTTCAGATTGAGCTGGGCTTGAGCCTGGATAAAATAGTGTTAATTTAGATAAGACAAACTGGATCTTTCACAGCCCATAACAGAATACACTACCTATTGTAATGTACTTACTCGGTACTCCTCTGCTGCTTCATTAATAGGAACGCAGTCGTGTTTCTTGTGTGCTTTTGCATCCCGGCAAATCAAGCAGATTGGCTGCTTGTCATTCTGACAGAAAAGTTTGAACTTCTCACCGTGCAGGGAACAAAGCTCCTTGGACCCACCAGCACTCCTGCTCCTCTCCTGTCTCAAGGAGTCCGACAGGTTTCTCAGTGCCAGATTTCGTGGCGGCCTAGTCATGGGGAATATTTCCTTGCAAACGGGGCATGTCCTTTGTTTGCTCTTTCTCCACCACTCCTGCAGACAATGCTGACAGAAGCTGTGACCGCACAGCAGCACAACAGGATCAGTAAATATATCGCAGCAGACAGGGCACGTGTAGTCCGCCTCGCCCTGTTCCGTGTTCGTAGCCATTTTGTTGCTCTCTTCTATTCTCTTCTCTTCTTTTCTCTTCTCTTCTTAGTTAACTTTTACTTTTAATTCACTTGAACCACAGGGATAAGGTTTTAAAAGACCGTCGACTACTTAGAATAAAATTCACTAGATTCGTCCTTTTTACTGTATAATCGTCCCGTCTCTTCTTCTTCTTCTTCTCTTTTTTTAATGGCGGTTGGCAAACAACTTATAGGTGCAGTACCGCCACCTTCCAGAATGGAGTATGGATCAGACAATCTATTATATGCTCTCTAAAAACACTCGTTCTTTTTAGAAAACTAAAAATACTCCCAAAAACTACATCCCCAGATGACCTCTGAAACAATTCCCTTATATCTAATTTATTTTTTATTCCTGCCTAATTCTCTACACAACATCTCTCTTTCTTGAGTATATTTATTACATTCTAAAAAAATATAAGTTGGACTGTTTCTAATTTCCCACAATTAAAACACCCTGTATTATGCTTATTCATTATTTTATAATCGTCCCTTTTTTAAATATATTTTTTTTAAATAAATTTTACCTTATTTTTGACGGAAATACGGAGCCAGGGAGTTGACGTTTTTGTGTGCGAGACTTCCGGCCGCTCACTTCCTGTCACTTCCTGTCACTGGATAGCTTGCTGAAAAGCGACTCGTCATGCAGCTACTTCGTCTCAAATTAATCGTCATTATGACTTCGAGGAAGACCGGGATCGTTTGTCCGGTTAGAGGCTGTCATGATAACGGGTATAAAAGAAAGGTTTATGTGGAGCAGGAGAGTTTTAATCATCGACCGTAAACAAGAGCTGCGGATACAAGGCGCCCTACTTTCCTTCACCCCCAGCCGAAGAATGAGAAATCCCTCCGCCTGTGGTTAAAGGCTTTAAATCTGAAGAAACCACCAAAGCGACCGTATGTTTGTTATTTTCTTTTTGTGGACAAAAGACCGACAGAAGACCACATGATGCCAGAAAAGTGTCTGGACTACGAATTCCATTAAAAACAAAAACAAGGAGACGTCAAGAGGAGAGGAGACAGGTAAGCTAATGGATGTTTACGTTAGCTAACTTTAACTCTAACTCCTTAGTTTGTGCCACTCCTGATAAATCATATGCTTTCACATGAAGACAGCCGCCTTTAGCTGTGTTCTCTCTGTAAATTATTATCTGGACATGTTTCATCCCTGCTACTAGTTATATGGGGTTCCGTTTGTAAAGTTATACAATGAAAGATTTTACAGCAAAATACAGTATATTTAGCCTGTCATATGTTAGGGTTCACTATTCATATTTTTGTTTTTCATAAATATATAAACAAGTCACAGTTCCAAGTTAAATATTTAAACAACAAGCTTAATATTTAGCCCCAAAGTAAATGTTTAGTTTGTAAACCAAACATTTAATTTGGAGTTAAATATTTCATTTGAAAACTAAATGCTTGGTTTGCATCTTAATATGTAGATGTACAAACTAAACAGTTAGCTGTGTAACTAAATATTTAGTTTGGAACTGTGACATTTACAAATGAAAATCTGACTTTAAAAAATGAAAACCCTTTTTTTTTCCTCTTATGATCTTAAAGAACCCAAAATATTGCAGTTAGAATTTAACTGTGTAACCTTACAAATGACATCCCAGGTAATAACCCCAGGTGTTTGTAAAAACTGGAAGGAATGTGTGATATGAATATTTGAATGTGTAATGATACAGGTGGTGCTCTATTAGCTTGGTGTTTACATAGTTTAAAGTAGTCTTGACATGTTTTATGCTGTCTGCTAAACTGATTGTGGTCTTGTGTGGGCTTGTGTTTGACAGATGACCACCGCTGTGATGCAGAGGCTGACCGGACCGCTCCATAATCAGTCACCTATGAATAAAGATGCTGACACTACAGGCATCGATGATCACACCTAGGAGAAAAGAAGAAGAATGCATGTGGCTGGGAAAACACCTGGAGTATCTTCGTCCTGGCGATGAAGTAACGGCATAGAGGCTTTACCATCAGAGATCTGCTGTTTGAGAGGAGATTTAACCTTGTTCTACCAGCATTCACCCAAAAAGGAGAGCAGTCCTCTGATGAGGATGTAACTGCCACAAAGAGAATTGCAAATGTCCACATACATGTGGAAAGAGTTATCAGGAGGCTCAAAGTTTTCACAGTAATCTCTCAGACTGTAACCATGGTTTATAAAATAGACCAAATCTTTAGAATCTGTGCAGCTCCTGTGAGCATGCAGGAGAAATCATACATGAGGAAGCAGAGAAGTTTACATGTCAAAAAGATCCTGATTAGTTATATTTTACTGTAAACCAGAGGAACTATAATACACAAGAATGTGTTTGGGATTTCTACTTTATTTAGCACCTTGAGGTCTTACATTTTGGAGTTACTTTTCATTGTTAATAACTTTAAGTATTGTATATCCTTATTTCCAGACTATTTAAATGTTTACTTAAATAAAAATTGTGCCCAACTAAAATGTGTATTAATAAATTTTGCAATCCATTTCAGTTTCTTATGTAATTTGCATTTATTCATATTTTGATCAAGTGGATGTTGACTTAGCACATGTAAAGAACTAAATTGTATCTTATGTACATTTCACATATATAGTATATTTGTAGGCCATTTAATTCTTTGTGGTGCAGGAAACATCCATCATTCAGCCTTTTGGGGACGGCGCTGCTCTTCTGTGCAGGACAATCCAGTGAGACCTTTGGCCACGGCAAACTGCACCTTTTAACAAAGTTAAAGAAACGGTTACTTTTTATATTACAGTGCTTTGTTTCATATTTACATAAAAATATGGATAGTTTATAGTGACAACTTAAACTATCCATTTACATTTTAAATTTCAAGCCTAAACATGAAGTGGGCAGAATGTTTTGATATCCTCTTATAACATCAGTTAAATCCCAAACATTACAAAATTAACTGACCAGGAATCTAATCACAACGAGGCAACAGCCAGGATGTTTTGAATCAGATAATTCATAACCTACCTTCCATAAGTCGCCGCTGCCTGACTGAAGAACTTTCCCTGAAGCCGCAGCACCAGAGCGCTCCGGTCGTCTTGGTAGATCCGGTTGATGCAGTCAGGATCCAGCAGAGTGAACGTCGGTTCTGTGTATATCTTTTCTAAGTACAATATGATATGGCAGGGAGTCACTTTGATAAAATGGCCTGGGCTTAAGATAAGATAAGCTTTATTGATCTCACATTGGAGAAATCAGACTTAGACAAAACTTTATTGTCATTTTGAATGCACAGAGTGCGTACAAAACGAAATTTCGTTTGCATACAGCTTAAGAATTTCAGTGAATTGCAGTGGATTCCAGAATAAAGTAACTTTGCAGGATAATAAATAAATTCACATGTCACATCGGCTCAGTGATCAGTAGTCATAGGAAAGAGGAGTCAAGTAGGACGAGGTGCATCAAATATATACACAGTGTGTCCTCGTAATACCATGGATCAAAAGGAGTAGGTAAGAAAAAGCAAAAAGACAAGAAATAAGGCAGAGGATGTCTTCTGTACATTCACTGTGGCTTATACGCGTGTGGTAGCAGCAGAAGTCACTTCTTTCAGGATTATTGGACAGTGTATTAAATAGAATTGCACATTAGTTATTGCATGTTGGTTCTTACAGTTGCAGTTATAGTCACGGTTGTGGTTACAGTTATAATTACAGTTATTGTTAGTTATTTTGCAGCATTGTATAACCTAATAGCAGCAGGGATGAATGACCTGCGGTAACGCTCCTTTTTACAGACAGGATGTCTAAGTCTGGCACTAAAGGAGCTGCTCAGCTCCTCTACAGTCTGGTGCAGGGGGTTGGAAGGTGTTGTCCATAATGGATGTGAGCTTGGACAACACCCTCCTCTCAGCTACTTCCTCCATCGAGTCCAGAGTGCAGCCCAGGACAGAAGTGGCCTTCCTCACCAGCTTATTCAGCCTCATTCTGTCCCATTCTGCGCTACCAGGGGCCCAGCAGACTAGAGGAGGGCTGAGGCCACCACAGAGTCATAGAAAGTTTTAGCAGAGGCCTGCTCACTCCAAAGGACCTCAGCCTCCTCAGGAGGTGGAGGCGGCTCTGGCCCTTCTTATACAGAGCGTCAGTGTTATGAGTCCAGTCCAGCTTATTGTTGACATGAACATCCAGGTATTTGAAACTCTCCACAGTTTCTACGTCCTGCCCCTGGATGTTCACAGGTGAGTGAGGTGGGGGTCTTCTCCTAAGGTCGATCACCATTTCCTTGGTCTTACTAGTATTTAAGCACCGATGATTGTGGAACTTGGAAGAGGGCACTGGATGTAACTTGGACAAAGATCTGCAAAACAGGAGCTTTTATTCAGAAATAAGAGTTTTTCAACAGTTTTTGGTTTCAATTGATTTTTTTGTTTTATTTTGCAGCATTTTTATTAAGAACATTCAATTAAAATATTTGCAACTATATACAGTGAACAAAGGAAAATCCAAAACAGTCATTATTTTTTTATAAAAACTCAAAATAAAAAACATGCAGTCCACCAAGACCTTTGACTTTGAATCTAGAGGCAAGGAGGGCTAGGGAAAGGATGCTCATGGTCTGCAACATCTAAAGCTTTTCCCATAGTTGCCTGATTAGATGATCTGCAACTTCTAATGCAGCAGCTGATTTTGTCATCTCCTCGTGAAGGCCTTGCTCCAACATTTTCATGAGGGGGAACCAATTTGGAGGCAGGAACATAAAATGTAGACAGTAAAGAAAGGCCCCCACTAACAGTGTTTAACTCCTCCGATGTAAATAATGGGATGTCAGTTTGTGGGCCAGCTGCACCTCACCTATAAATAATCAGTGACGGTATAGTTCTCGATACGCAATTCTAATGAATCTTAAGAATGTTAGATTTACCTTACTGGGAGAAATTAACTCAAATATTGCCAGATAGGTGAAATCCTCCTCTTCCTGGCTGGCTCCATTCTCTATCAGCTCCTCACTCTCTTGAATCTCCAGGCTCCTCCTGTCACCTAAACTTTACAAACGGTCCCCAGACTATGAAAACTCTTTCCAAACTTTACTATCCAAGCTAGCAAAATTCTATCCAAAACCTGAATTGACCAACAGACTCCCACATTTTGACTGAATACTGAGTCGCTTAAATGCCTGTTAAAACTGGCAGGTATTATCTGAACCACTTCCTGAAGCAGTCATGTAGTACGGCTGGGTGGCGAAGCTTCAGACGTAATCATTTTCTGCTCCTCCCCTAGATGAAGCAAGCCTCCATTCGCAATTTGGCATCATTTGAGGAATGCCCCATTCCTCCACACATGCCTCGAAGCCTCGGCTCATCTCATAAGATCCCTACTAAACAGGACTAAACTGAAATAGTGCACAAATATTGACTATGTTGGACCTCTAATTTCTGTCACCCTTCTTCTCCGGGGGCCCAACCGCTCTATTAAAGTGCTGCGCCCCACTGGATCTAAAACCAGGAAAAATTAAAGACAATAGTCAATAAACATTTATAAAATCAATTGTACACAATTATTTCTGAAATGTGCAAATGTGCTTCCTTAAGGTGCTGTGTGCTATTTAAATATGCAAGTTAAAGTGCTAAAGTGAAACGTTAGAGGTTTTTTTTTAAGTTACAAACGGCTGGTATGTGATTCAACAACAAAAAATAAAAACGGTTATGCATTTCTCTAAAGGGCTTTTTTAAGAAACACACATAAACATATTTTCACCCAACCACCATGCATGCAATCTGGAAGGGCTTGCATAAACGAGGCTTGAAAAACTGTGAGTTTATCCAAAACCTCTTCAGATTGTGTCCCATTGCAACCACAAACATTAATGTATTTATTGGGATGTTGTGTGATAGACCAACTGTCATGATCCTAAGCTGTTTGGGATTTTGGGTTTCTGTTATGTCGGTTTTGTTCACTCTTCTCTGATCCTCCTCATTATTTTCCTCACCTCAACTCTTCTGCCTTCATTGATTTCAGCTGATCCTCATTTTGCACCTGATTGCTCTCACTTTTGTTTCCAGGCCTTTCTCCACTCTTCACCCTATGCAGCACCATAAAGACCAAGAGTGACAACCAGAGAAAAAGCTCAGAAGAAGCTTAAATCATTGTTAGGTTATAATACAGCTTCTTAAACTTTCAACAATAATTGGTGTAAAAAGCTACCGCCCCCTGTTGGCAGTTAGATGCCTCTGCACCCTTCTGGTCCTTTACCTTGGAGAAGCGATCTTACTTCGAATGACTTTTTTAAAAGAAATAGCTCTAGAAACAGAAACTATACTTCAACACTCTTAATCCAAAAAAAAAAAAACAGAGAAACGGTTGGCTCTTGATGTATCGACACAGGAAAAAGGGATGAGCAAGAGCGAGCTAGGAACGATGGTTGCATATGAGAGTCTGTGGCCCATTTGTTTATTGCCACAAATAACATAGTTAACAAGTTATCAGGTTGGATAGAAGAAATTAAAACTTTTTTTTTTTACCCCAAAAAATGTTCACAACACCCTAAACAGGCCAAACCCAAACTTAAAACACGGCAGTGGCAGCATCATGCAGTGAGGAGGTTTTTCTTTAGTAGGGAAAGGGAGGCTGGTTAACAAAATACATTGAGGTTTGGGGTTGTAACATTAGAAAATGTGAAAAATTTAAAGGGGTACGAATACTTTTACAAAGGAATGCAAAAAGCCAGAATGCTAAATAAATAAATTGATTAATTACAGCTAGGAGTTAATTGTGCTGAGTTTTCTTTTTTCAGTGTTTCACCCCATGAAGAAAAAAGGGGACCTAAAGTAATCCTGAAAGGGCATGTGGCAAAGCATTTTTACATGCAGAAGAAATCCACTGAAGTTCCTTTTTCCCTGTTTATTTAGTGTCATGTTTTTGCTTCAGAAGTTACCAGAGGAGCAGCCTTGCGGCAGGCCACTGCAAGAATTTACGACGCGTTACATTTCTCCTTTTGTTCTTCTTTGTGGCAGCTTGCTCTGGCAGTTAACGAGGGCAGAGACCTGCAGAGAGCTCATTATCGCCACAGCCTGTGATGTTTTACACCTTGCGCCTCCGTCCGATCAGCAAAGATTCATTTGCTATCATTGCTCCTGCTGCCTTCTGAGCTGCGACACTAAGTCCAAAATGCCCCCCCGACTTGTTTCTATCCCTCCCAAACCTGAAATAAACCCGTGCACGCTATAACATTTGGCAAACCAATTTGAGACGGCGGGCACAGGAAGAGGCAAAGGTATAGATTAGCAGTAGTAATAACCATAAATCACCTCTGAAATGCTGCCATGTCACATGCCGCACCGCGCCACTAATGACCAGGCCCATCTTTCACCGGGTATTTTTATCTGTGTGCCCTGACACTCGACTTTTGGAATCATCCTCTCGTTTTACGTCGTCAGCACCTCGACCGAGCCTGTGCACAAGTTCTTCACATATCTATAAATACCAGCCAGTTGAATGGCATTTTCTCCCACCCGCCCCCCTCTCTGCTTGGCAAGAGCCAGGAGCTCTGTGACTTGGCAAACAGATTTTGCGGTCGTTACGCCACTGAACATCTTGGGGTTTGGTCCTTCCAAACACACACACACACACACACACACACACACACACACCTCTGGGACAACCACTGGAGAACAGCACATCAGAAATTGCTGATTCGTCTGCAAATGTCAGAGCTTCTTTTCATAACAAAGAAGCACTTGGCCAATTAAGTTCTTGCTGCGCTCGAAGCGTCTCCGTTCTTGTTGGCCCCTTCGCGCACTTTCACACACATGTGAGAGAAATGCGCAACACCTGTACACGGGTTCCTCCGTTCAGAATGTTCTGCCAAGTTTTTTGGGCCTGCTGACATGAGGCACTAGAGACTGCAGGTCACCAACGGCTTCCTGCTATTTTGGGCTTGTCGCAGCTTGAGGTTTCAATTTATTCGGCCAGAGTGTGTCAATCACTGAATGGCTGTTTTCAGGCCTGGAGTGGGGGGGATCTGCTGTTGCTGCTGGAGCACTGCAAAAATGGAACTACAAATAAGTAAAATGCTCTTAAAATTTGTGTATTTTTCCTTGATTTGAGTAGGTAAATAAGATGATCTGCCAATAGAATACGATTTTTGCACTTGAAATTGGAACAATTTATCTCCATCATGTTATTTCAAGTGCAGGATGTCTAATTATCTTATTTTAGGGGTCAAAATACTCATCCCATTGGCAGATAATCTTATTTACCTGCTCAAATCTAGGTCAAAAACACAAATTTTAAGAACATTTTACTTATTTTTAGATCCGTTTTTGCAGTAAGGGGGGAAAGAGGCTGAGGAGCACACAGCAGGGCGAACTTTATTCTTTTCAGAAAACAATCAGCAGCGAAATCAGTCCGCCAACAGGTGGACCCCCTAAATATGTTCTTAGGGGTGACCAGATGTGTGCCACTGGTGATCTTGGAGTTAAATCCAAGAGGTAGACGTCTTTGTTATGAGCCAACGCAACTGACCATGGGTCATAAGTCCAAAACATAGGTTTGTCACAAAAACAACACAGAACATAATCAAAAGATTTACAATTCAACACGGTAGCAGCATCATGCTCTGGGGTTAGTTTTATTTATATGAGACAAGATGTTCTTTTTTTTTAGGGTGGGCAAAATCATGAACAGATTCTGGAGTTTTCACACAAAATCTTTAGACGCCTGCTAGTAAACTAGAGATCAATATTTGTCAGCCTCTCTGGATTTCTAAGCATATGTCAAAATCAACAAAAGATTGGCTTTACCAGAAGAATATTGCCGTTTTTTGCAATAGTCTGGCAAGAGTTCACGACTGAATCGGACAGAAATCTGGGGGGGGGTCAGATGTTCTCATTTTAACAGCCATGTGTGAAGCTTTGAGAGACACTGTAAGCATAAAGAAATATTTGAAATAAGTTTGAAATGGATAAATAACTACTTGAAGGTCATGCTCTCCAATGTCCAATTGATATTCTCTCCTAGAAACTGCCGTACCTCCTCAGGTATATGATCAGAGCCAACTGCCTTTTCACTCTTCATCCTTTGCAATGCCTTTCTTATTTCACCTTTACAAATCTTTGCTACTTCGAGATCCACAATGGTTGCTTGTTTTGATCTTTTGTTCTGTCACATTTTCCTCATTCATCAACTCTTACTCCTTCCATCATCCTGTCACAGTTCTTGCGTCTGTCATTATATCTACATCTCAATCCTTAATCACCCTAACTTGCTGAACATCCTTCCCATCGTTGTCTCTCTGCTTCGCCAACCTGTATAAATCCTTCTCTCCCTCCTTATTGTCCCACCTATCATACAAGTCTCTGTGTGCTCTATGTTTGGCCTCAGCTACCTCTGCCTTCACTTTATGCTGCACCTCCCAGTCCTCCTGGCGACTCTCTTCAGTCCTCACAGTGTCCCACTTCTTCTTAGCTGATCTCTGTTTCTGTACCCACTCCTGTACTTCCTCATTCCACCACCAAGTCTCCATTTCAACTTTCCTTCCAGAAGACATGCCAAGTACTCCTAAATGTCTCCCTGCTAGCTGCAGTTGTCCAGTCATATAGAAGCAGCCCCTGGCCACCCAGAGCTTGTCTACACTCCTCCCTGAAGGCCATACAACTTTCTTCCTTTTCAGCTTCCACCACTTCGTCCTCTGCTCTGTCTTCATCTTCCATCTTTGTCGTCTTCCTCCCTATCTCCACCATCCTTTGCTGTCTGGGAACACTCTCATCAACCACCACCTTGCAGTGGATGTAATCCACCTTTAACTTCTACCTCCACTTTTGTAAGTCCCCCTGTGTTCCTGCCTCTTCAGGTAAAAGGTATTCACTAAAGCCATTTCTATCATCTCTGCAAAGTCATCTGTCCTTCTGCATTTCTGTTCTGGACATCAAACCTTTGTCTTCTCCTCTGTTCCCAGCTCCGACATGTCCATTAAAATGTTTCAAGATAAAATATTTTTTATCTTTCAAGATACCTCCTACAACATTTCTCTTCTCGTCCACACCATGGTAGAACAGCTTGAACCTTATTCCTAAATTTCTAGCCTCGCCACCTTTCCATCTGATCTCCTGAACATATATTATTTCCACTTTCCTCCTCTGCATCAGCTCTCTTGTTTTCCTTTCACGGTCTCATCATTCAAAGTGTGTACACTTGATCTGAGACTCCTGCCTTTCCTCTCTGTCTCTGCCTATGAATAAGTCTTCCTCCTCTTCTTCTTCGTCTTTTCTGACCAACAGTAGCCCAATATCCACCAGTAACAGCACCGGTGACGTTGTTTTTAACCCAGGCCTTGACCGATCCAGTATGGACCATGTTCTTGACTAATATAGTAGATATGGCAAATGTTTTTTACATCAAATGTATTTCCTGATGCAACCCTCTTATCCACCACATGTCCTTGCTTTGCGCCAGAATTATTAGTCAAAGTACAATTTGCTCCAAAATTCCTTTTGTTGTAAGTAGATGTTTGCCTATTTTTAGGTTCATCTCCTGAAATAAAAAAAACATAAATTATTTATAATACCTAATTTCAGGTTTGTCATTAAATAAAAGCTGTCAACACAAATGTATATTCTAACAAAGGGGGGAAAACGTACACCCTACTCCTGAAGTGCAGGGCTCAGCCACCTTTACAATCCTAAAAGGACTTTTTGTCCTCAATCCTGCAAAATAAAACTTGTTCGGGCCGCAAATGTTACATGACCCTATAAAAAATGACTAATTGTAATTTTTGCTAAATTTCTAATATAGGAAATGTTTGTCATTTCCCACCAGTTTGTGTTTTTATTTTTATGTATTAAAAAAAGAGAATAAAACTTGGACAGGATGGATAATTTTTTTTCTATGGGATGTAGGTGTTTGTAGAAAATGATGTAAAACCAAGGAGCACAGTTTTCAAACTAATGACAAGAAAATCAGATTTAAAGGAATATTACGGGTACTTTTATTGTCTTTGGTAAATTGATGCAATTATTTCATGAAAAGACTGCTAAAACCTGCATTGGTTATAATGCTGGCTGAAGGTTTCAAAGAGCCACTTGCAGCTCCAGAGTCACAGGTTGGAGACCCTTGTCCTAGAAGCTTGTGACTTAGTCTTATTTTAGCGAAAGGCTTGTAAAAACCAGCCTCTTTCAGACTTTGGTGTAAGCCAAGTTCTTTCAAGTCCTCCCACAGCATCAAGTGAAACCAGATTCAGATCCACACTTAGAGTTGATCCATGAATTTTCTGATCTTAATTCTCAGACAGCCCTCGCACCATTCACTGGTTCTATCATTTCTATATTGCAGGTTTTGTAGTTTTGATTCAAATTTTTTTTGTCACGTTTCCCTCAATCACTGTCTGTGACAAGGTAGAATTCATGGTGGATTATATGATGGTGAGATGGCCAGGTTCTGCTGAAGCAAAGCATCCCCAAATCATGCCACTTTCACCTCCATGCTTTAGATTTGGTATGAAGTTGCTTACCTGGAATGCTTTATTTGGTTTATTGCAAACATTTCACCTCTTCTGCTGCCTAATAAATCAATTGTAGTAATCTTGTCAAAGAAGAATATTCCACAAGTCTTGATATCCGTCTACATTCTATCAGGCTAACTTGAGTTTAGCAGTCATGTTTGTTTATTCTTTGTTTTTTAATCACCAAAGGTTTCCTCTTTGAACAGCTCCGATGAAACTTAAGCTTGTTCGTTCTCTTTCTGAAGGTGCAGGCATGTGAGTTCATATCAACAATATCTACGAGAGCCTGCTGTAGGTCCTGTGGTGGCAGTTTAGGGATTTTGGAGACTTCTTTTAGCATCTTGTGGTCTACATTCAGGGTGAACTTGCTTGTATGACCAGACCTTAGGCATGTTGGCAGTTGTTTTTAATGTCCCCCACTTGTACACTCTTTTCCTGACAGTGGAATAGGGGTTAGGATTTCAAACTCATTTGAGACCTCTGTAAATCCATTACCAGATTCATAAACTGCTAAAGTCTTCTTTCTGGAGGCCCCAGATGGCTCTTTTGATCCCACCATGGGAGTCACTCCAACTTCAACAAGTCAGTAGCACACCAAACTAAATATCTGAGGTTTAAACAGGCCAACCTCCCTGAAAATGCTGACCGGGAATAAATGTGGAGCGTCCTCGTTTATTCCTCACCAGACGCTGCTGATTTCATGACATTTTACAAAATAGCTTAAAAGGTATTTCCCTCAGTTTTTATTGTTTGTGTGTAATACCTGAAATCCTTAGTGTTGTTTAAATTGAGATTAACTATCCAGATGTCCAAATACGTTAGAAAAACACAGGCTGTCGTAGAATGTCCAAAATTGTTTCATATGATTGTATGTGTGGAGAACGTGAGCCTGAGAACATCAAGGAGCCCTCCTCACCGGCAACAGCATTTATTGAGGTGGTGTATTGAGAATGTGCTCTCAAATAAATGACAGCGTGGCATAAATCGAAATAAATAAATCCTGCTCCGATGCCAGACACATTATCCAGAAATTAAAACAAACATGTGAGGGTTTCACAACCAAATCTCTCACCTTTCTTTGGCTATTGTGAAGCAACCACGCAGCCAGACTTTACTCTTACAAGATGTAATGAACGTATGCTGTGTTTTTGTTATTGTCATTCGTACCTCCAGCGCGTTTTCTGGATTTTCTTGCTGTGAATGTTTATTACTGCATCATAAATGGGACAATACTTTTGTTCATTTCTGTCAGAATACATTTTGAAAATGTCCTATGTCATAGGCCAGGTTTACTTATCCAGTTTATATATCCTCACTACAATGAAAACTGGGGCATCTTTTTTTTTTCATCTAATGACAACAATTTGATAAATATATATAGATTAATTTTGTAATGAGAAATATGTGAAGCATTTTTTTGTTGTTGTTTAGAATTATATTAAAATTTGAATTAGAGACCAATGTATATCCATAATGACTTATTTTTATCAAGAAAACGTTATATCATGGCCATGTGATGGCTTTTGCAAACATGAGGAAGAATCCTGACTTGACACCCATTGACACCCTCAATAAGGAGGGGAAGCCATGAAAGGTCATTGCAAAAAAAAAAAATTGCTGCGTCAAAGCATGTTAGAGAAATGTTTAGTGGAAGGATAACAGCAATCTTAAGAGCGTTGTGAACTAAATCATTTTAAAGATTTTGGGGCAGAGCAAACGGGAGGGGACTGCTGGTGGAGTTGGTGGTTCAAACGGCACCACAGACAGAGAGGAGAGGACAGATACAGAATCGAAGTTGCTTGAGGTCCACTGTGACGTTTCCACAACCCGTGATGATTTGGGGCGCCATGCCATCTGCTGATGTTCGTCCACTGGGTTCTACCAAGTCCAAAGTCTGCGTATAGCCTTCAACCAGGAACATCTAGAACACTCCGTGCTTCCCTTTGCTTACAAGCTTTACGGAGAGTCTGATTTCATTCAACAGCAGGACTTGGCTCCTGCCTACACTGCCAAAAGTACCAATACCTGGTTTAACGACCATAGTGTCACTTTGCATGATTTGCCAATAAACTGGCCAGACCTAAACCCAATGTAAAGTCCAATGTTGTCAAGAGGAAGATGAGAGACACCAGACCGAAAAATACAGAAAGCTAAAGGCCGCTGAGTCAACCTGGATTTAAACACCTCAGCAGAGCCATGGACCGGTCACCATCCTGCTAAACTGCATGGAGGTGGCTGTTCATGTCAATGCCTTGAAGTATTCAGTGCACACACTGTACAGTACATGGACATATTTTACAGCTGGCTGCCATAAATATCTAATCACTTTATTGCTTTCATGCAATAAATAAACACTTCAGAGGTTCCTATTGTTTGAGATCCATGTGAAGATCAGAAAAAAAAGAAATTAATAAAGCTGGTGCTGATTAACACGACAACACAAAAACAATGTTTTTCAATGTGGAAGACATTTTTTTCCTCTTTATTTGTCACTCTTTTGAATTGCTCTTTAGCTTAAATGGTTTTGTATTAAATCTTTCTGCATCGATCAAGATACTCATTTCAAACAGGGGGGAAAAAAACTGATAAAATGTCATATTTTAACAAATGTGGCATTGGAGATACATATTATAAGTTTTGATTAGTTTCCTGGGTATTTCGTTTCAAAAACTAATTTGAAAACTACTGTAAAGTCACTGATATATTAAAAGTCAGAGAAGCTGGTCAGTGGGGGCATTTTGTTTTCGCTCTGATGGGATATTTAAAACTGGGAGCACGTCATTTGGACCAAACTATTAATAAGAAGTCATCTTGGTGCCCACCCACCCTCCTTTCTCCCGCTGACTGAACCCCATTACTCCTTTGGACACTTGCCCCAACACTGTCCGCATGGCAGCTGGACGCATGCGCAGCTCCAGCGGCGGGTCCTAAATATCCAATATCCTCTGAACCCGCCTGGTGCTCAAACTTGGACGCCGACTGAAAATAATGTCGTTTCCCCGCGGAAGCGAACTTTCCTGCCACCGACAGCGAGGTCCGGAACTTGAGTCAGGGGTTTTCAGTGTGTTCAGTTTGGTCTGAAGTACTTTTTTTTTTTTCTCCAGTCTGTAGTGTTGGGCTCCTAATGGCCAGCATTGGCTGAGTATTTTGATCCCGGTCAGTGACAGCCTGCAAACAGCAGGGAGAGCTGTGCAGCGAGCGCGACGCATTTGTTATGAGCGTCTCCGAGCAGTGAAGGGATAATCTGGGAGCTCATTTGGTGCTGGAGCAACATTTTCACAACACAGGTATTTACTTATATATATATGTATATGATTATTTTACTTTGTATATAGATATATAGATTTTCTTTAGTTTATTTATTTGTATATATATATTTGCATTCCTGCATTTATTTATTATTATTATTATTATTATTATTATTATTATTATTATTATTATTATTATTATTATTATTATCAAACGCGAAATTAATATGGCGCAAACTTCTGGTGTTCAAATCAACCCTGACAGTTTTGGTGACTTTGATCTATTTCCTACGCTGCATTATGTGAAAATGTCTTGGGGTGAAATAGTTTATTATTAGAGAGACATTCTTACGCAGCTGACGTGTTTTGTGAAATGTTACAAATACGTTTGGGAAATAAGTATGAAATGTGTGGTTGTTTTTTTTTTTCTTATTTTTATTCCACATTTCTTTCTCAGGTTCTAGACTTCTTTTTCTGCACGTTCAGAGTTTCAAATTATCAATTTATTTGTTATTAAATCAGCTTGTTACCTCAAACTAATTCAGAGTTTGATGACTGCTTCTCTTTGACACGTTTTCTTTGACACCGGGAAAAAAAAAACCTGTCCAATTGCGCGTTTAATTGACGACTGATAGAAGTGCTGCCCAGTGTGTGTTTATTCATCCTTCCCCCCTCTCCAGTTCGTGGACACACTTCATTCCTCCCTCCACTCCGCAGACCCCGGCCCGCATCCCGTGGCCCTTTTCTCCCCTTCATCTCTCTTTCATCCCACGTGGAGTTTGTGTTTATATCTGATATGTAGGAAATGGGAATCTTATACCAACACGGCCCCGGCTCTCGGGGCTTGAATGGTCCCTGGCCATTAGCCTGCCCCTAACAACATGACGAGTTAGGTACACCCCGACGCAAAATCTGATAGGGGCCATATTGCGCCCTAATCCGTGCGCCGGGGGTTAGATTTCACAAGGACGACAAGGTGTGTTAAAATCCCAAAACAGCACTGATGGCATTTGATGCGTAAAAGAACTTGAAGGATAAAAGCCTCACGCATTAAAAAAAAGTTGTCCTATTTATATATATATATTTATTATTATTTAGAATACACTTTGTATTTAAGGTTTTAGATTTGCCTGCTTTGTGATAAAGCGAGTTAAATTGGAATGTCGGGGGAAAATTATAATAATAATTTGAAAAAAAAATCACTCAATCAATTGTTTTAACCCACTCCCCAGCATTAAGGTAAGATAGTATGATGAGTGTAACAGGTTTAGGCCTGGACCTGCTCTCTATTTCTACATTCACTTCAAATGTTTGATAAAAGCATTTGATCCTGCAAGCCTTCTTTCTTTTTTAAGTCTCCTAATTTACAAACCAGTTTGACAATAATTAAAGCGTGATGGCTTTAATTTTCCATAAGGTTCATAAAACATGCATTTTGAAAACTGGAGTTCAGACTAAAATAGCTGCAAGTGTCATTATATTTATTAGATAACACGGAAATTTATCAAATAGACTGAGGATCCAGAGGTGGTTTCTACTTGTCCAGGGCCTTTAATACATTATTCAATCCATCATTTATCATGTAAGCAATTAAAACGCTAGTTTTTCTTTTTGTTGTTGTCACTGTAAAGACACCCCAGGATGTTTTCATAAAAAAATAAAAATTCCTTATGTCATTAATATTGTTGATTTTGGGTCTCAAGCGGAAATAGCAGAACATATAAATAAATAAATGGATAATATATCTAGTAAAACAGATAGTGGTGCTACAAAATTCATCATTTCAGAGGGAGAAAATTCCTGCTAGTGAGTTGTGAAAAGTTTGGAAAATGTGTTTTATTGTGATTAATAGGTGCAAAAAATGAATAAATAATGATAATAAAAGTGTAGCCGATAGGATCCACAAGTCGAAATGAATACGCAGCGTTCCGGTCAGCTTGCAGCTGCCTTCATGTGGTTTGCTCAACACCGTCCTCTCTTCGGCTTTCAGAGCATGAAATTACCGCAGCCTGGCCGCGTGCTGCGCTTTCTAACCCCTCGCCCCTCCTTCGTCTCACGTCTGTCTCTTATACGTGGCTGTCAATAGCCATAGTGAGGAATATAACTCTCTCTGCTGGTACGCTGAAGGAAGTAGGGAGTGTATCGATCCCCTGCTTAGTGTCAGGTAACTGCTGGGTGGCAGAGCCAGCCAAAGATGGTGTGGGGGCCCCCTATGCAGAATTTGAGGCCCCCCGATTCCAATTAAGCCGGTCATAAAACCCAGCCGTTGTCGATGCTTTTAATATAAGATCTGATTTAAGATCTGATTTCAATTGTGGCAAGCTTGCTTGTCAGGTTCGTGTACATTGAACAGAGCTAAATTTCAGAGTTTGCCAGTAAGCACTACCAGGCTTCTGAGTGAATCTAATAAAAACTAAACAAATGCATATAGTTTAAAACTCAGTTTTGCTTGTGTTTGAGCTCGGAAAACATTTCATGGACACAATTTTTGATTGGGGTTGCCTAAGTTTGAGTGTAACTTCTGATCATTTGAGTAACATTTTTTATCTATTGTATATTAACATTGTTAAGGTTAAAGAAATGATCAGATACACAATTTCCCTCACCTTTCCCCTCCAGTCCACTGCAGGAGCTAGGATTAACTATTTAATCTGAGTCAACAGCTCCAAAAATAAGGATTCACTTATAACATACAGAACACTGAAGGGATTAAAGACTATGTTGATTATCCATTTTCTCCCTATGTAATGTCTGAGCTCATTCAATCTGTCTAGAATTATTTATTAAATTATAAAGAAAAACAGATCATCATACAATAAGCTTAATTTATCATAATTCACTTAGTAACTGACGTTTTGTTCAAACAGTTAAAATTACACAAATGTTTTTGTTTTGCTTTTATTATCCGTGGATCTAATAAAAGGGAAGATCAGAGGTTCTGTGGTGGTTGATGGGCTTAGCTGGATGGGGCTGATTCATCCTTAGCCTGGATATGATCGCAATCCAAAAGTTTAATCACCTGACTCACAGAATGTCCTTTGCTTTTCCCTGAAATTATTCAATCGATGTCATTTAATAAATAAATCACATTAATTTAATGTGAAGACAAGGCTGTTACACTGGTTTACTCAGTTGGTCTTGCAGTCATGTCCAGAATACACCAATTCAGTCTAAATTGAGTGGAGTCCAGAAAATTGCTCTAGTTAAATTGATTATTCTTACTAAATTTCATAAAATAAATTACATTTATTGAATTTAAAATTTAGAGAGACGGCATGCAAAAATGGGACATTTAAATGAAATATGCATTTATTATTCATGAACCGTGGAGTAAGAGTTTAAGGTAGACATATTCTTTAAAAACTTGACTACAAATTGGAAATGTTGACATCCGAAGTATGTGTGGGAAGTAGATGGATCTTGGTCTCTGCACAGCCGCATAGTTTGCTTAGGCCTTAGACCGGCCATGTTACACACATGAGTTCAGGAACATTTAACTGTTGTGTAAAAATGTATCTGATGTGAAGAAATAGTCAAAAGTCACATATTTATGTAGCAGGACTCATTTAGAGTGTATAATAATTCATCATTTCAAAATGTGAAAACAAAGAAAATGTGTCTCTCAACACCACACCGTAAGGACACTTTTTATAAGTTTACTTTGCAATCTGCTGGATATGTTTTAAAACAAGAAATTATGCTGCAAGGAGTAAAAATCCACAAAGCAAAGAGAGCTGATTATGTCCTCCAGTAAGGTTAGATAGAGTGAGAAAGAAAGAGAGAGAATGAGAGAGAGGGAGAGGAATGGACAGAAGAGAGAGAGGGGGGGGGGTGCGGGGGTGGAGGCTCCGCCACAAATCAATTCACCTGAGAGACGCATTATTGTCTTCGGTTTCAGGCCGGGAGGAGCTGAGCACTATGAAAAATTAAAAGGTTGCCAGTTAGTTTAAAGGATCGAGCCAGCGCTCAGACACACATGCACGCAAACCGCCTGCAGCACCCTAATTTAATGCTGCTCACTGTCAGTAGTCTAACTCATGTGTTAAAGCAAGCTTTTATTAAGTTGGCCTTTCAGACGCTGCAGCGTTGAAGAATAAACGGTGACCTTATCCACTTTATAACAATTGAAACACACACACACACGCATACATGAACTCAAATGTGTACGTTAATATTTGCTTTTGCAAATATCTGTGCAGAAAGAAATTCTTTTCTAATCTTTCCACCTTGCATCCATGAATGTCAATGTATTTCTTGGGGTTTTGGTGTTGCAGACCAAAACGAAGTTGCATATATATAATTGTGCAAGTAAAATTCTACACGTGTATCAATCACATGTATTAAGTCCCATTTCCTGTGAAACCCTGAAACAAAATCTAGCGCTACCAACTGCCTTTAGAGGTCACCTAATTAGTGTACGGAGTCCACTTATGTGTAATTTAATCTCTGTATAAAACCAGCGCTTCTGTGAAGGCCTCCAAAGGTTTGTGAGAGAAGACTTGTGAATAAGCGTCATCATGAAGAACAAGGGACAAAGCAGGCTGGTCTGAAATATGTCTATGGAGCAGTTTAAAGCAGGTTAAGATTATTAAACATCGGCGCAAGTGTTGTGCATCTGGTGGAAAACTGTTTTACCAATCAAACATGTAAACGGTATGGCAGAGCTCCAAATCTACAAAGACATACCTGCAGGTCGAGTAGAGAGAGCTTTAATCAGAGAAGCCACCGAGAAGAACATAGTAACTCTGGAGGTGCTGGGCAGATCCACAGCTCAGGTGAGATCTGCTGACAAATTCAAACAACTTGTTGTTGGCACTTAAAAAAATGTATTTTATGGAAAAAAGGCAAGAATTAGGGCATTGTTAAGAGGAAACCTGTTTGGACTTTGCTAGCCATGTAGGGGACACTACATATGCTAAAGATGTTAAAAATATTTGGCCCACATGCAAAAAAACAATGTGTGGAAGAAAACCCACACTACACATGACCCTGAACACACCATCCCCAAGGTGACTAATGGTGGTGGCAGCATAATGCTGAGGGTATGCTTCTCTTTGGCAGGTAGAGACCGCAAAGAGCTAGAGGTACTAGCGTATGGTCAAGATCAAAGCGTGATGATCAGCTCTTTCAGCCAAAATCACACAAGAGCTTAAATTTCCCCTCCGTTGCCCAGGCATTAGCGTTGTGCCTCCGTCCTTTCCCTTATCCCCCTCTTCCTCCTTTCAGCGTCTAAATATAATATATATTATATTAATGACTCCCGTAATTTGCTGTCTCTTTATGCAATTGTCATGTCTGCCAAATCTTTCTGACGTGATGCTGCAGTGAGAGGAGAGGTGCAGTGTGGCTAAGCCTGTCAATATAATATGTCAAAGTGTGAAAAGTTCAAGGGGTTTGAATATTGTCGCAAGGCACTGTAAATAACTTCTACTAATGTATTGAAAAATTAGCTTCTTTAACAGAGAACCTAACCTATAAACAGTTTACGGGAACTCCCTACTGCATTGCTGGGAACTACAGGTCTAATGACAGGGAAGGACGCTTTGTGTTTGCATGTGAGTGTGCTTCTTTGCAGCCACCTCTTTTGTTCAGCTGTCCAACATTTCTGACGCCCTCTGCACAATAAACAAGAGACAAACCGTTCCGTTCTTTTCTTCCTTGGATGTTGGCATTGTTGCCCATTGTTTTCGGCCGCCCTTTTGTTCCAGCGTCACTTTCGGTGCCTCGGCAGGAGCCGAGCACCGAGCAACAGGACGCAGCGATCGCGGCATCATCTCTCACCTTAAAGTTGGGAGATGATGCCTGTCTAGAATTAACGGGGTCACTTACTGTCTTCGTCTGCCATAGCCAGCCACTGTGTCTGTGGTCCAGGGCCAGCCATGCAGCCATATCGTTTACACTTCTCCGTTTTCATTGTTGATATTTACTTCTGCAATTATCGCTCCACTTCACCCTCGGCCAAAAATGATATGCTGAAGTTAATGCGGGCGCTTCCCTCCCTCAGTCTCCTGTTGCTGTAACATGCAAACCCAAACACACTCCGACATAAGCTCTACCTAGACATGAAAAAGGAATATATATATATATATATATATATATATATATATATATATATATATATATATATATATATATATATATATATATGTGTATGTATATACATATATACATATATATACATACATATATACACATATACATACATATATACATACACACACACACACACATATACATACATGCATATACATATATATATGTATATATATATATTTATATATATGTATATGTATGTATGTATATGTGTGTGTGTGTGTGTATGTATATATGTATGTATATGTATATATATATGTGTGTATGTGTATATATATATATATATATATATATATTTATATATATGTATATGTATGTATGTATATGTGTGTGTGTGTGTGTATGTATATATGTATGTATATGTGTATATATGTATGTATATATGTATATATGTATATACATACACCTATATATATTTTATATACATATATATATACACACATATATATATATATATATATATATATATATGTATATAAGTATATATGTATGTATGTATGTATGTTTGTATATATATATATATATATATATATATATATATATATATATATATATATATATATATATATATTGTGCTGTGAGTGGTTTCATCCTGGAAAAGACTATCAGCAGCCATCCGGGTTAATGGGTTAATGTTTCCAATAGCCTGGCCACACGTAGATAATAGAAAAAAACGTGTCTTATGTTACTCAAACCTTTTAAATTTGTCTTGTCTCTCTTGCTGTTCAAGTGAGTGGCAGATCATAGCCAGAGAAGCCATGGAGGCCTCACAGGACCTCAGCGAACAGATGGTGAGTTAAAGGCTACTGTATGCATGCAGGTTTGTGGGTGAGTGAGTACACCTTGTATTGGCCACACAGCTGTGTGGTGTGCTGCATTAGACGGAGACTCTATGTGTCCACTGGTGTGTGTCTTTGTGTGTGCGCTTACTCATGACAGATGTGGTGCAAGTCCCAGTAACCATATGGCGGCAGTCAGAATTATTGCGACCTCAGCTGAAGTGTAGCCTGATATGCACATTAACTCTAAACTTTCTGTGCACAGAAAGTCTTTTATACATGTTTGAATTTTCGAAACATAAAATTCTAGCTTGTTTTTTTTTTTTTTACGGTTCTGTTTAAGCCTGTTCAGTCAGTTACAAAGTAATGAAGCAACAGGACAACTTAAGATTCCGTTAGCACCAATTAAAACCAATTACACTTCATATAAGAATCATAAGAAAAAAGACTGGTAATAAGTTATTCTCCTAATCAAGAATTAGATTCATTTTTGATTACACAATATCTGGTGATTTAATTAAGCAAGAAAACATACACATACAATCTAACAAAGCAGTTCTATGCTATAAAAAGTTCTAGAGCTAAAAGGAGATTTAAAATCTAACTTTTATGAAAAAAAAGGGAGTTTAAAGACTAGAATAACTTAATTTAATCAGATAGTTTGGAGGAAGAAAAAAGTAGGAGTTGTTTAAAGTATCAGAACCACGTTAGATCCGCCACAATAGAAACACTTGTGTTTCTGCTCCACTCTTGACAGGAGAGATAGTCAGCTCTCTCGGTGCTGAGCTTTGGGAGGCTTTTCACTTTGAATTCGGAATTTTGTTACTTGTGACGCTCGGTACGTCCAAGACCAGGAAGAAAAACAAAAACAAAATCTTTGATGGAATGTCTCACAAACAGTTATATGGAAGTAGCAAAAAAGCAAACAATTGTTGCAGCTGAGTCACAGGTTCGTCAGGATCCTTGTTGATTCTTAACCTGTTGTTGGCTGCAGTTCTTTTTGCGTCTCTTGACCGTCTCAGGAGACGGCTCCGCTCAGCGCTCAGCATCTGGGGTTTCCAGGAAAGGAGTCACCACAAGGTTCTGATCAACCAATCAGAAGCCGGCTTGGGATAACTCATGCGATACATCTCACTAGACAGGCAAAAATTGAAAGGGGTTCCATAATTTAAGATGTTTTCACATTCAAGGTTTCAAACACATAATGATTGTTTGCAGGTTTAGGTTCAGAGCTTAACACATTGAGTGATACTTAAAGCTAACTAATCATGAAATAATTGTAGACTATTTTAAAAGCTTTTTTATGGTAAACTAAGGGGATCAACTACTGTACTCAAGGGTTGGTTTTATTCAGTATTTGTATCTACATATACCTTTTCTAATACACTTGATTCAGATTGTTTAATTACTTCCTCAGAACGTCATCAAGTTTCTCAGAGCCTAGCAATGACCAGGGGTCTCATTTTAAAAACTTTGCATAGAATCCATACGCATACATCATGGTGATGTGGCAACCAAGGAGAAAGAGCAAAGAAACTTTGGGAGAATTTCACAAAGAGGCGTTTATTGAATGTGTAAATCAGAAGTAAAAGCACAGATGTTGTCCACATTCAAAGAGCCCCTTCAAAATGAAACCTGATTGCTTTTTTAAATGTGGGAAGACAGCCGTATTCCTCTGAGGATGTGCGTTTAGACCGACATTCAGAGAAGGGAGCGAGACCAGGAGGAATGAGAGGTTTCCCCCACAATGATAAAGACCCCGAACAAAAAATAAACAAATAAAAATACGCACACAAAGGCATTTTAGGAAGCCGACGGACGCTGCACTGCATGGGTGCGAGTGGTACGCACACTGCGTTCTAGGGGCTGGAGAGCGGCCATTCAGAAGGGAAGGAGGTGTAGAGCCCTGCAGGTTACAGTAGAACGCTATGCTCGGAGTCTGAAGCGGCATCGTGGCCAGTCGTCCTCCTCAGCCAGGGAACAATTTATCCCTGAAACCGCGTTTCCTTCTAATTCTCCTATTTACAAGTTCTCCCAGCAGTGCCAGTGCAGCATTACTCATGAGCGTATTTGACTATTTACAGTAATTAAAGCAATGGCCGCAAACCTTGTCACAATAATCTGTTAATGTGTGGAGCATGTCACCCTGGTGATCATCGGGGAGAGGAATGGTGATGGTTGAAAACCCAGATAAACTGTTGTGCAGACTTTTTCTTTTAAGATTTCAGATAGCTTATGGGATTTTTTTTATCTTATTTTATTGAAATGTTCTTATGTACATTTATGTGTCACCAGTGCAAGCATGAATAACACTGCAGTTTTGAATGCTTATGAAAAAAGTGATCCATGATTAAAGTCTGATATGGAGTGGAATTAAACATCTGAGGGGAACCATCATTGGCTGCAGTTCACCACTTCACCATCTGCGTCGCCAATTTGACCCGTCTCCAAAATGAGCGCACGCCTGGGTCAGAGCTGCACATTTTCCCGTTGTTATTTAAAAAAAAAAATAGATCCCAACTTTAGTGTAAGTACGTTTCAGGCACATTTTGTGCGTACGCAAGCTTTATAAATGAGACCCCAGTTCCTTTGATTCAGGCGAGTTGAACTTGGCCCAGAAGCACAACATGCAGGATCGCAACCCCCGAGGACTGACTTTGGACACCAGTGACAAAGGAATACTTAGACACGTATTGAAAAGTCAAACAAACTTCTTTTCTGAGCACACTGAGCACTTCTTTTCTGAACACTTGTACCACAGCGTCACTAACACGGTCATAAAAGCATTCACATATTTAGACCATGGATCTGTTCAGGATGTTCTGAAGCGATCTGGGGAAAAGCTGCTAAAACAAGCAAAAGACAAGGTTCTCTGTGTTTTGCTACGTTGTAATAAATGGTTCCAAAAATGTTCCTATGGAAATAAAAGATGTGAAAGAGATATTTGAACAAAAAAAAAAAAAAGAAAAAGAAAAAAACACAAGGAGACACCTAGATGCACTTGGACTGACGCGCAGAGTCGACGCAGCGTCCCAGTTCTGCTTGTTTAAAGATCAGGCCGTATTGTTGGGAAAATGATTTTGGCGACGAGCGAAGGCCACTCACATTTCAAAGTCGTTAGTCAGCCACCAGAACAGGTGTAATTTCATCTCCTTCTCCTCCTCCATCAAGCCTCGTTCTCTCTCTCTCTCTCCCTCCAACCTGCCAGCCTTGACAGTAATAATGCTGCGAAGTGGGACAGAGCACATGAAGTATGTTGTTTTTCCCCTGCCTTTTTTTTCCCTTAATGTGTGTGTGTGTGTGTGTGTGTGTGTGTGTGTGTGTGTGTGTGTGTGTGTGTGTGTGTGTGTGTGTGTGTGTGTGTCTCGTCAGACTTACTCTGGGTTGGGTTACGGGCTAACCCCAGTGGAGCATATGTCCGTCACGCATACAGTACATGCACACGGAGGAAGAGAGAAAGAGAGAGAAAGAGAAAGAAAGTCTTGTCTTGACTCACTGGTATTCAGATATAAAATATTGATGTCCATACCCCCCCACCCCCTCCTCCTCCCCCCCACCCCCATTTACTTCACCTGCTTTAAATAGGACTGTGATATCATTTATAATGTGAATTTGAGCTGCAGCTCAAAGACATTGATTAATTGTTCAGGTTGGAAATAAGATCGCCCAGCAAGGACAGTGATTTTAATCACCCACTGCCACAGAGTCTTATAGAAATTCAATTTCTGGCTCATTTTGGGTGTGTCTGCATTCTGCAGAAAATGATTACTAATAGTTTAGGGCGGAATTCACGTGGGGAGATAGGTGTTTTGTAGTTATCAGCTCAGCCTACGTATATATTATATTTCTTGAACATGTACTTGTCTTGTCATTGAGGTGACTTCCTTGGTTTTCTCTAGTTTCTTGCCTTCTGATACAACTGAACTCAGAAGCAGTGGGTGGCCATTTTTTTTTTTTTAGGGTTTCTAGAAATGATGGATCAAGCATTTTTGTTTGTCTCCCTCGCACTGGAAGAGGTTTTGCCCCTTAAGGTCTCCTTCTTTTTTGTGGCTTTCCGTTTACCTTCAGGGACGTTGCATTCACTTGACCAGCTGCGGAGCTAGTTTTCCCTCATCTGCTGGTCACAGCCTGTCACACTGAAAAGCATTTGGACACTTGCCCAGAGATCACCGCCCACATGGTCACAGTTATGACTGCAACTAAAGTTTCTTTTCACCCATCTTAGTTTGCAAGCAGTTATGATTGGTATCTTTCACTATTACTGATATTCTTCAGAGCAACTAGTTATTTGGTAAAGTAGCTAACAGCCCTGGTAAAACAAAGCTTCAAACGGATTGTAAAGTCGAAACAAAAACAAAAGGGAATCTTCTGCTGTATGTTCATTTTGCACTTGATGCTGGCAATATATCACAGAAAAGGGAATGATTGATCTAAAATCAAATGACAGAATTTGACCAAAAACAAAGGGCAGCTTAGCTCTGGAGCTCTGAAACAGTGTGTTTCTTTTTTCAAACAAAGCCTTTACAAACTGTCAGTACCCACTATGAGGACGCTACGTCGTAATGTCTAATCCAGTGGATGTCGAACAATGTGAGAATTTACTCACAGACGCAAGACGAGCATTATAAAAAAAATCCCAGAGTTACACAGACGCTAAGATGGTAATTATAGTGGAAGTACTGCGCAAGCTGAGGACTCTGGCGTCTCACTTTGGAGATTTTGGAGCAAAGTTAGATCATATTTATATGAGACTGAATGGATATATCGATGACACTGAAGCTCTCATCAATCAAACAGAGAAAACACCTGAGAAAAAAAACAAAAAACTGATGTACTTGTTAAGGTCTGCTATTAAAGAAATGTATTCCCTTGATGCCAAAATGGATGATTTGAAGAACCAGTGAAGGGGAAAGTTTCTGTGCATCTTCGGCATGCAAGAGGTTGCAGAAGGGAACCGATTAGCATTTATGACTGACATGGTACCCAAATGGCTAGGACTGTTCCCGTGCAAGACGTTCCACCGCGCACTCGCCTCAGGGAAATTAAAACAGAGCGGTGCTGGTCCACTTCTTAAAATTCCAAGAAAAAAAGAGTTTGCCTATTGAGAGGCAAAAAAACAAGATATAAGACAGGGTGTGGCCAAGATCACATTTACAGAAGATCCCTCCGTGGGGACGATGCGTATTCAACGGGGCTTTCACCCGATCACAAAGCTGTTTGTTGACATCAGCGCCTTCCGTGGATTTCTACGTAACCCCTGCAGGCTCAGGATCCCAAATGGCAACAAGATACGGCTTTTCTCATCCCCACAGGAAGCCAACGAATTTTACAAAAACCTTCCAGCACAGCGGCAGGGAGCTGTGATGAGTGAGGCCATCAAGGTCATGCTCAAGATGAAGCTGAGCCAGAAATAAGGACTATTTACAAGACTACGTCCTCACAGCGAACAGCTGACATTTACAGTAGAAAAGCCAACAAATGCAAGTCCAGAGTATTCAAGGCTGCAGTTAAAATGTTTACTAGACATAATGTGAGGTTCAGTACGGTTCAGTTGAAACTTATTGATAGTTAAGTTTTCAAATAAGCTTTCTTCTGATAAAGAGGGAAATTATTTAGCAACAAAAAGCATGTTCAGTGGAGGTTGTTTGTTGCTGGGTGTAAAGTGTGTGTGAATGTATGAACGTACGAATAAATAAATACATAAATAAATAGTAAATCATCATTACTATAAGCTTGGTTTTATCACTATTCTCACAAAGGTAAATTTTAGTTGATAAGAAAAACAGGAAAGTAATTTGATTTTAAATATTATGAGCAGGAATGCCTTGTCAAAATGAAACGTCCAAAGGATCAATTGTTTCAATTAAATCTCTCTTGGAGGTTTTCAATATAAACATCTCTCAAAATGTAAAATTATGTGTGCTTGGAAATGATTCACTGGACTTTACACAACCAAAAAAAAAAAAAGAAAAGAAAACTAAACTACCAGACTTTGGACTTCTGCTAAAGGAGAGCTATTTTTTTGTGTTGGAAAGTGTGGAGGCTTCCTCTATGAAACAATGGATGTACGAACTCTGATAGTCTCTGGGTTTGAAAAGATTAACATACATTGTCAAAGGAAAATGAAAGGAGTTTGTACATCTCTGGGAACTATATATAAGCAATAGGGAGGCTGTAACATAGATGACATTTATAAAAACTTAGAAAACATATTTTTTTTAATATTGTGTTGCATTGTGTGCGTGCATGTGTGATTATTGTTGGATTTGTGGCCTATTGTTTCTTTAAAACAATGACTAATAAACCTAATAAGAATAATGGAGTCACAGTACAATAATTATCCATCCATCCATTGGTGGTCACTGTGCAGGAGGTGGGGTACAGATCACCAGTCCATCACAGGCCAACATGCTTATGCCTAAAAGCGATTTAGAGAGAAATCAATTAACATAACAATCATGTTTTCGGACAGTGGGCGGATGCCGAAATACACTGAGACAGACTCACATGTGCATGGGGAGAAAATGCAAATGTTGTGCAGAATGAACCCAGGCCAGGATTCAAAGCCGGGAACCTTCTTACTGATAAATAAAATAAGGTTAGAAAAATAATGTAATAAAATACCTTACAACACTTACTAGCAATAATAATAATAATAATAACAGTTATTAATAATATTGTAAAAGCCCTTTAGACAATGTGCTATGCAGAAAAATCTAAATTGTGCAAAGAAGGGAAAAACAAAAGCATTGTGATCAAAAGATACAACAACGACAAATATAATAATAATACTAATAATAATATAATAAAATAAAAAAAACGAAATAAAATCCCTATCTTCTTTCTATAGTTTTAATTGATTTTCATCAATTTGCTTTAATCTATTTGGAAATTCACACTGAAAGTAGCAAGCTCTTTCCCTGCCCTTCTTCATTAGAGTAGGCGTGTTTAGGGTGACTAAGAAAACACCTAGGACCTCACAGACACGGTTTTCGGGAGTTGTCGGCTGAAACCCGATCGCCCCAGCTTCTCCTATTCTACCCTTTAAAGTACCCTGTCCATAGCTTCCTCCGCCCCGCCCTTTTCCCACCACATCCATCGCACGTCATCTGGGTTATGGTCAGGCGTCCTCTCTGGCCGCCTGCCTGCCGGGTCTGCCTGCCATCTGGGGTCCTCGGGGAAGAATTGCAGGAGCTCGGGGGCAGAACCAGCAGCCTTTAGCCCTTTAATGCTACTTTTAGCTTGTTTAAGTGTCTCTCTCTCTCCACCTGTTGCCACATGTTTGCTCAGCTTTGGAGAAAAGATGTTATTGAGGAGGGATGCTCCTAGAGATGACAAAATTAAGCGCTTATTAGTTTATTTTATTTTAGTAAATAATCAGGAGTGAAATATTGAGTACCAATAAGCACAAATTAAGGCTTTACTCAAACTTTTTTCTTTTTTTTTTAAATCTAGATTTATTTTCCAGTCAATGTAGCAGTTAGTCTAAGCAAACAGGGGGTGGTGGCATTCGCCGACTCCTTTGAGCATTGCAGGACTGAACAAAAGCATGGCGTACTGCAAAAAAAAAAAAAAGTGGGGGAGCGAGAGACGGAGGTGAAAGAAATACTGAAGAAAAGATTAAATAAGCTGCTTTTTCTTCCTCTGGTGTGCTGGGAGAGGCACTATGGCAGCTGTCCTATTCTGTGTATGAGTATGTGAGACAGACAGACAGACCAAGTGAGCGGAGGGAAGGGGGTCGGATTGCACCCCTCTTTCACCCCTACAACCCCATACAAACGCACATGCAGCAGCAGCTCGGCATGAACACGGCCAAACCCGACGGCTAAGATTGCCCTGGCATGTCGTCTCAAAATCTGCCCCGCAACAAGGCATGCGGAAAGATCCCAGAGGTGTGGAGTGTAACAGCTACTTCATGGCATCCCGCTAGTGGGTTGGCATCCGGGCTGTGGCACCGTAGTCCGCTTCAGTTTCAGTTCAGTGTCATTGATTCCTGTAAGATTAATGTTCAGTTGACAGCTGAGTGCTGCTGGGAGAGTCATCTCCTAAAAGCGGGAAAGAAATGCTCGTTTTAAGCGTTAATGAAAGGGACGGTAGTCTCTAAACAACAATGGTTTTGTTTGCCAATCAAGATTCAATATAAAATTGGGCGTTAAAAGAAAAAAAAAAATTAACAATCCAAAAATATAGCCCAAGGAATGCAGAAAGTTATCAAATTTTTTGATGCCATTACAAGAAAAAAAATCTACTTTGTTACTAACCAAAGAAAAGACAAGCTGTTGTCAGAAGCTCACACTTAGTTTCTCAAAGGGAGCAATTAAATCACTTAAAATTGAAAAAAAAAAAAAAATAATAATAAATCTCGCCTGAAAACACACAGACTTATTCATGGAAGCATTAACAGCCTTTGACTGTAAGATCGCAACCTGCGAGTGGAGATGTAGGGCTCTAGAAGGTCAGAGTTATATGTAGCTTGACCACACAAGGCTCTAAAAGTGAAGATTTTACATTTTTAAATGAATTATGAAAATGTTCCAGTAGCCACTGTAAAGAGAATATAACTAGAGTAATGTGTGCTGGTTGAAAGCCTTTCAGCACCATTCTGAATTTACAGGAGATCGCCAAGATCTTTCTTGTTCAGGCAAGTAAAATCTGTTCACCTTCTGTCCTTTTCTTTATTTTTTAATCCTCACTTCCGCTTCCACACGATAAAAACCAAAGATAAGTTGAGAAAATAATTATTCTTTGATCAAGCAAGGTGCTTGATCAAAGAAACTTGATGATATCGATGCACAAAAACCCATTTTAGATAAAATACCTGCTTTTATAGGAAGAAAGGAACATTAGTTTTATGTGGGATGCATAACAAAACTACAACATCTGTCTTTCACCTAAACCCGTTGGGTTCAGGTAATAGATCAGGCACATATGTGAGCTGAGTTTGCGTTCTGGCCAGCCAGGCAAAGACAGCTAAGTGTGAGGTCAAGAGGTCACAGACATACCTGTGAGTCAGTTACGTACGCCGTCACAGAGCAAAACTCCCAAAACAGACTGGAGAATCCATCTAGAAGCCCGGAGCAGAGGCAGCGTGGGCTTTTTGAAGAAACACACCAGACAGGAAACCGCATGATAAGTGTGTTTGAGCGTCGTCTGTGCGAGAGTATGTGTGTGTAGGTGTTTCTTTCTCTGTTTTTCCTGCACACTTTCATCGGTGTGGGATGGCTGAGGTCATCTGAGTGAAGCGAGTATCCAAGTGTGGCCATTCCTGTTGTGTGCAAGTCAATTAGGACTATGCATTTCTTGCTAGGAAGGCTTGAATACTTTATTTAATTAGCTTTTTAGAAAAACACATTATCACCAGATGTTACATTTATCTCTGTGCTGAATCAGTGATTTAAATATCATAGACTGTTATATACTTGAATATTTTAATTCTTTCTGTGCAAGCACAAGAAAAACTCCAGAGTTTAAAAGCACATTAAACATACAGAACTTATTAATAAGTTCACCTCAGTGAGGGCCTTTAGGGAATATAGTCCACGAGCCATACTAAACATCTGCTGTTGGTGTAAAAAAAAAAAAAAAAAAAAGCATATTTCCTTGTTTTGCTGGAAAGGAAAGGAAATTGAAACAGTTGTGCTTTGGTTATGGAGGAACCTGCATGCCCTGCCTGCCGTGAAAACTTCCTTTGCTGCACTGCTGGGAGATTAAATTTCTTTCAGAGCAGTTGAGGACCGGAGAGGTAGCAGAGAGGGCGTCGGCGCCAGTTGGGATGTGACCTGGGTCGCTGTTTTAAGTGAAAATTTTGCTGGAAGTAATGTTTATTTCCCTTATTTCCCACAGATTTGCTTCCTTCTATAAAGATATTATGTATTGTTCCATCTTGGATTGTTAGATTGTTTTTCATTAGCGTCACTGTGGTCATGTCACATATGGGTCATTCTTTTTTATTGCCTAATTTAAAAAAGACTGCACGATGGAAACGGATTGTTCCTTTTTGATCTTTCACCTTCTTTAAAGATGACAGGGTAGCAATCCTATATTTTGATTTAAGGCTACATTCACATGGAGCCGAAGACTTTATCCGCACAGAATAGATTGGGCGTAGAAAATGAAATCACACGAAGCTGGAGAGGCCTTAATAGGCATTGTGTTACCTATTCTACATCTTTGAGTGGCGCAGTAACGCTGACACAGAAGGAGGAAGAAGAGCAGGACGAAAACAACAAACACTGAAAAAAGAGGCGTCGTTGGGACTGACGAGAAGGCGGTCCACACAGTAGAGGAGCACAATGTGTTAGTGTTTATCCACGGTAAATTGTATAGTGTCTGAAACGCAAGTGCAACTCCGAAGTCCGCCATTGTTGCTGTTTGTGCATGCGTGATAAGGGAGGGGGGGTCCACGTTGGTTAGCATGCACAAACACGGCAGCTTGTAGCCAGTAATGGGAATAGGGGCGTTCAGACAGAACTTTTACCATTCTGGAGCAGGTTTAGTTTTCGTTCGGTTCCGTGGTCGCTTTATGCAGACGGGACCTCTAGCCAACTAAAACGTTTACCGGATACAACCAAACCTGTCTTCGCTTGGATTGGGCTTAAGTCTGTTAAGGTTTTATTTATTGTTTGGCGAAACTGAATTGGTAAAAGTTGCCCTCTGTCCACCGGCAGCATGCCAGCTTGAATTGTCAATGCATTTAATAAAAATAATTTACTGATACAATTTTGACACTTTAACTTGATTCTTAAAGCTAATAGCTAAAGGTATGGTTAAAGATATGTAAAAAGACTCACAGCTTTTGTCCGTCAAGGTGTCAAACGTTTGTTTCTGTCTCTCTGCCAAGTGACTTAAGAGGACCTGTCAGGTTTCCTTGATAAACTGAAAATGTCTATCTGTCCAAACGACATCCTCACTGCAGTGTTGTTTAAAAATGTTTCCCCTGCTTTTAGCCCTTGTATTGTAGAGATTTACAATATTTCACTTTCAGCAGCTGTGGTTCCAAGTTCTTTTAATGATGCAATCGTTGTGCCATTTTTTGAAAAGTACCCAACTTAATAATTAGAGGCCTATCTCCAAGATTCCTTTTATGTCCAATGTTCTACAAAAAGTAATGGGAGAACAGCTAATTTCTTTTATGGAAAAACATGAGCGCTTTGACAGTTTTCAGTCTGGATTTCATAAGCTGAAACTGCTTTACTTAAGGTTTCCAGTGGCATTTTGATGTCAGCTGACTCTGGAGCATCCACGATAATGGTTCTCCTAGATCTTACATCCACCTTTGATACTGGTGATCAGTATTTCGATTTATAGGCTTCACGATGTAGTCGGTCTATCAGGCAAGGCTCTAGAGCGGTATAAAGCCTACCTCTCTGGACACCTTCAGTGTTTTTGCAAACCAGTTCATATCAGACTCAAAGTACCTGCTATGTGGGGTACCACAGGACTCTGTCTTGGGACCTGTTCTCTTTTATATATTTTCCCCCTTGGTCAGACAATCAGGCATTTCCCTGGTGTGTCTTATCATTTCTATGCTGATGATATTCAGCTCTATTGTTTTTTTAACCCAACTGAATATTTTAAGTTGTCCTGTTTGATAAACTGTGTTAATGGCATTAAATTGTCAAACCATGTCTCAAAAACCTTTGCATCATGTTTTATTCTGCTAATGTCACTACAGTCATTTTTCGTAAATTAATCCACAAATATTTCAGCTAAGAAATATTTCTAGCTTTGAACTTTGGTGTCAAAAGCTTAATTAGAGATGATTATTCTTGCTTTTTTTCCCATCTTATCTTAACTAATGTAGCAGCCTTTTTATAAGTTTGAAAAAGAAAGATCTTGGCCACCTGAGTGCATTTTAAAAATGTAGTCTTTACTTTTAAAGCCCTGAGTGGCCAAGTTCCATCTAATATTACTTTTGAGAGCAACATTAAAGTTCCCGCCTGGAACTTCCCATTGTAACTAAGCTAACGCGCTAGCTGGTATTAGCTCGAGGCACACAACGGTCACTCTGTGCCCCTCCTTCGAGCTGCATGACACAACGCTCCTCCCGTTTCCCTGTTGCAACTTTATTTACCACGTTTTTGGGTACATACAAGGAATTTGACTTTGGATTCCAACACTTGCATTATGTAAAAAAAAAAAAAAACAGGCTGACAAATAAACATCAAGCAGAACAGCAACTACAATCTATGACAGAAAAAACCATTATTCAGGGAAAATGTAAGAACATGGGCAGTATGTACAGGAAACCAATTTATTTATATTTTCCCATATATACCTATCTATAAGTATGTGTTGTTAATTTTTTCTCTCAACAGAGTAGCTGGCAAAGGAGTTATATATTCAGACCCATTGGTCCGCACATAACAACCAATTTAGCAATCAATCAGAGTTTAATTTATAAATCGCTTTATACAAACTGCAATACAAAGTGCTCTAAAGATTAAAATTAAAACATTACCCGCCCATACCATCTCCAAAATAATACATAAATAAGAAAATGGGACTTTCAGATATTAGAGGATTGACTTGTAAGTATTATATGCAAACTTGAGACTTTACTTAAGCTTAAAAAAAGGACGGGAGATTCTCTAGCAAACCATAAAAAAATATAACCCTTTTCTACAATTGAGTCCAAATGTATTCATACCCCTGACATATCTAAATAGAAAATTATATCTATTCGATGAAGAAGTTTGTTTCTGAGTTTTTTACGTTTTATTAATGGTGCGCCAGAAATCTGAGGATTCGTTGTTTTTTCTGATTATTAAATTTTTTTGCATTACAGCAATCAAAATCTTTTTATCATAGCTGACCAACTTCCCGCATGTTTCCACAGATGTTTTGAGTATTTATCTTAGCTGATGAGCTTGTGTCCTTGCCATCATCCAAATCTTTAACTCGCTCCACAAGTTCAAGTCAGGACTCTGGCTTTGCTGCTCTAAAATGTTAACATTGCCTTGTCAGGAAAAAAAAAGATGTTGGAAAGATTTAAAGAGTATTTTAAACCTAGATCTGCCAGAGGAATGATTCATTTTCGGCTTAGCTGTATGTCTAAATATTTGACACACTGAAAACTGATGTTTAGCTCATTTTCAAATGGTATTCCAGTTCCATAATCTTGCTTTAGCTGTAATCTAATCTGAAGATAGAAAGTATCTCCTAAACAGATGGTAGCTCCAAGATTTGCCCACATCGCGGAAACCTTATTAACACAGTAGTGATTTATGTGAGAGAACTAAACTCATGGAAAATCATATCAGCAAACACTGATATAAACCCTTTGGCTATAGTGTTTTAACTAGACTTTTAGACTTAGACTTTTGATCTTATTTTCAGCTGCAAACTTTATTTTATCATTTTTGCCAAGGGAAGATTTCCAACTGCCACTGTTTGTCCATCTTGACCACGTTTGGACCGGATCCATCGAGCAGTTTTTTTTCGTTCTGATGTGTCCCTGTTTCCTTTTGTCTTGTCTGTCCCACCCTTTCTTTCCCCCACCAGCCTCCCTGCCACTTTGTCTCTCGCTGGGTCTCTCCGACTGGAGTGATGATTCAGGCCCCATTGTGAGCTCGGCAATCCGATACAGCGCCAGCCCGAGAGCGAGGGTGGGGAGGTGGCGTTCAGGGATCAGGGGAGGGAATGAGAAACAAGAGGGATTATGGGTGTTCCGATGGCCATATCCATGATGTCTGGAGCCCGAGGTGCTTTGGCACTTTACCTGCCCTCTGGTTTACCTGTTGCTCTCATTCTGTATTTTAGCTTTACGTCTCTGTCCAAAACCCACGAGCTCGTCGCTGTCCCGTTTTGGAACTCTCTTAGTCCGCCTTTCCTCTGCACAAACATATCAGATTGTGGGTGATTTCATTAGGAAGATGATATCAAGTATTTCAAAGTGAGGTATGCCGGAGCAGCTTGCGACTTCTGAGACATTTAACTCTGCCTCCATCTCTGCGGCACAGAGGGCGGCAGTAACTTCTAATAAAGAGCTGAATATTAAATCTAAGAGCAGATGGTGTGTGTGTGTGTGAGAGAGGCAATTCAGCTTTCTGCTGAATGTTTCCCCTTGGATCTTTTCTGAAGGATATCTACCTTATGTCGTACCTCTCACGCACACCCACTGTGATGTCACGAGCAGCATTATTTAACAGGCATCTGGGAGCCCATTCATCATTTAATTAAAAGCGTCTGAAAGGAATCTGAAGCCTAATGAGATTAGTTTTAATTATTGATGCTGCTGCTGCAGACAGTCCTGCAGACACACACACATCTACACACACACACAAATACACACACTGAACTATAGCCATTACGGTCAGTCTGTCTTAGAGTTAGTGTCTATCTTAGCTTGTGAATTTTGACTTTCTTACCTGTTTATGACATACATTATTCTAATAATTTTGCTTAATATTTGTAGGGTTGGATACAGGGAAAAGAGCGAGCTGGGAGTTGTTGTTTTTTTTCTCACACCAGCTGTGTTTTTCTGTTAGTTTCTTGCGGCAGAATGATTTCCTTTACATTAAGGTTGTATAGATCAGTAGGTTACACCCCGCCCCCCCCCCCCCCAAAAAAAATCTATTTTATTAAGTGTCTAATATTGAAAGACCTGAGGCTTTATACGCTGACGTTTCTGTTTTACTGTGCAAAGTGACTAATAAGTGACTAATAAGTAAATCCCCCCTTTTTCTTTAGTAATAAGAAGCTTTAAGTTTGTCTTCGTCTGATAATAACATACTCTGGAAAAGAGATTTATCAAAACCTAAAATATGAGTGACTGTACTCTGAATTGAAATATGGTACTTCATGGGACACAATGTATTGGATGATTTGCTGACCCATATCTGAGATCGTGTTAAGAGCAGTTTTAATAGTCTTAGTGTTCGACAAATAACTAAAATTATGATTTTGACTTTAAAAAGCAGTGAATACTAAAACACAGTTGAAAATGTATATTTATATACACTTCATTTAAAAAAAATCCACATGACCAGTATTTCTTAAGTTCTGATATTAAATCAAACGGGATCTTTCCTGTGTCTGGTAAATAAAGATTAAGTAGCTAAAGGTGATAATTTAATGATTTTTAATTTCTTTGTTCAAACTCTGAGTTATTTACACATGTGCTGAAAGGCCACTCAGAGAAGAAGAAGAAACTGTTACTCTAGAAGCAACATGAAAAGCCAGATTTCAGTTGACAAGTGCACACAAGTACGAATGCAACCCAGAGAAAACCAACTGAAGTACAGCAGTCGCAGTGGCGGTGAATATTGCTGTGGTCGGTTTCTCTCCATTTCAGATTAGTAAACTTGTGTTACAGTTGCTTTGCTCACAGAGTGGGATATCTGTCGGATTTTAGATGTTAATGGACGCTGTTCTTCTACGAAATCAGGGTCGGAAAAAGCTTATGGTCTAAGCAATAAGTTTTATGTCTTCTTCTTTACAGCATCGGTCCTGTTTTGGAGAAAAAAGGATGTAGCCATTTTTACTTTATTGTACCTTGAACCTTTATCCTTTCAATTGTCTCTTCACTGAAATGTGCGATACAGATAAGCTTGCCTTGCCTTGCCTTTTCCCCGGAAACGTATTTACCCTGAACCCTTGTCTCACCTTCTTTATATTCCAGAAGGCCTTGTGCATGTTCTTATTTGTGCCTCAGAAGATAAACACTATAAAATACATTTATATAAACGGTTTAAACCGCTAAACAAATGCCAGGAGGTATTTCAACTTTTCAAGTCTACAGAACAAACAGTAAAGGAGTTTAACCTGCAGTATATTGCGGGGAATTGCCAATCAATCATAAATAGTTAGCAGCATGGTATGATTATAAATCTACCCTGATGTTACAGTAATATGAAGTTATTACCCTTCTACCAGAGCCATTGACTAGGGTAATTATCTATTTAGGTGATGTTTTTTTTTTTACCCTGGTAGATACAATGGAAACAGAGGGAACCCCAGAAAACTATCGCAGTTCCTGGGAGAGGTTTCTGAGGTGGAAACACGCCTCATGTCTATGTCAGTGTTCTCCATAAATATTGTACTGACATGCATTTTATACTGGGCTGATTAAAGTAATGGCCATATGTGTATGTATGAGTGCATATGTGTCTGCATGGTCAGCCATGGCCCGGTTTAGGTTTCTCCCAGTTGTTTTTTTAATTACCCTCATCAGATTAACTGCGCTGGGGCAGTCTAGGCCAAATGCACAATTAACGGTGCAGAACCAATGCCCCGCACCCAAAGAAAAACACCCCACACACGCACATATCTATCAGTGGCTTTTCATTTGTCACGTAAAGCTGCATTAAATCGTCTCTGTGATCCTCTCACTCCCTGAGACAATGAGGAGCCAAATTGAGCAGCAGGTATGAAGACCACCAGAGCAGTCAGCAGAATGGGGAGTAGCCCCATTGTCCTCTAATTTACCTCTCCCTAACATGTGAAGTCACTAGCATGTGCTTTCAACTGAATCTGTAATAAGGACTATTTTGCAAAAGTCCACACTTATAAGTTTGCTGTTTTTTTATATGTACAAATTGCAGAAATATTCTAATGATTTAAATTGCAATTGATAGGATTTAGTGGTTCAAGCCATTCACGTGTAGGGAAACCTTTTCTCATGCAAAAGAAATGCAACTATTACACTTGTTTTAAACATTTACGCATGGTGACATACAACAACAACAACAACAAAATAAATCTGTTTCATCTTCTGAAATATCATTCTCTATCATCCCACCTGAAATGAAACTTGGGTAAAAAGTCTATGTATTATTAGTTCTTATTAGCCAATGCCAAATTGCAAGAATTACACTGGATTTTAGTTCAGCAATATTTAGCCTAGAATGTATGATTTAATCCTTGTAGCCAGACTTTTATCAGTACACTTGTTCAGCTTGAAAGCAAATATCCAAAACCAAAGTTACCTGAAATGATTTGCTTGAAAATATCTTACAACAGTTTTGGAGTCAATTGGATACTACACGCTTGAGCTTTAAATAACAGACGAGGCTTCAAAATGACTTATCAAGGTCTTTGCTGCCACACATGGATTTGCAATTTTCCTTGAGGTCTGAGCTACTGATTCCAATTTTGGACATTTCCAGTTTTCTGCATCAGAATGATAGGACTAAGACCACAGTACTTGCAAACTCACTTGCTTAAACTTAATTCAACAAATAATTGAAGCGAACATAGAACATAAAAGAAAACTGTGCTGCGAGTTTCTTAATAGAGGTAGCAGTTTTGAAAATTAAAGTTTTACAGTGTAATTCAGATTGAATGAATGCATGCAGTGCACCTCTATATGATTTTTTTTCTTTTTTTTTACTAAACTCAAGAATGTGAATTTTAGAGAACATGCCATTATCAGTTTTCAGTTTTGATTTATTTGCTAAACAGATTTATTTGCAGTAGCTGACCTTCAGGTCACCAACAGAGCCAGTCATAGGGGCATTGGGTCTGTTATGATCTCTGACCGATTTATTGGTCCATCGTTACTTCAAAGTTGTATTTAAGGGACATAAAGTGCATATGGCTTAAATGCTCTTCCCCTCAACAGTTTGTGGCAAAATGATGCAAGTGTAGATAAGTAAAGAGAGTTACCAGTTGCCAGAAAGGAACAGAAAGAGACCAACCTTTACCTATTTCACCTGAATACCTCCTCCTCTTCCCCCCGCCTCTCCACAGACTCACCTTGTTCTTCCCTTTCACTCTCTGACTTCTTTTTTTTTTTCTTTTATAGCTTCCTACTACACCTGAAAAGAGAGCATTTTTGGAGGTATAAAGAGACGGATAGATTTACACCTCCCAGGGTGGGGGAACTGGAGGCAGGGTGCAGTCGAATGGAGGAGGGGGGGAGGGGTTCGAGGGAGGAGGCTCGGCACAATGTATTTTACATGAAAGGAAGGGGATAAAGTTACCACGCTGATAACCACTCATACAAATGGGGACAGCAGAAAGCTTTGAGCAGGGGACAGGCGATTCAGTGTGTGTGTGTGTGTGTGTGTGTGTGTGGGGGGGGGGGGGGGGGGGGGTTAAAGGTTTAAAAATACACAACATTCTTTATTCAGTTTAACATTGTGACTATGGTGCAAAAATCTGAAACTTCATTTTATCACACGTCTTCATTTCAAATACTGAAATGATATGATTTTAAAAAATGGGGATGGGGGGCGGAGTCAACATTACCGTCGGGCCAGTTCAACCTGGGAAATAGATTACAAGTATTACATTAGTACCTTTTTCATGCAAGTTGCATTTTGCTGTTACAAGCCACAGATACAAGTTTCAAAGACGTTCAATAAAATTATTATAACTGGATAGATAAATGACGAGCTCTTTAGACCATACTCATAAAAAATGTCAGGGGAAAGGATGTGTAAACATTGCATTGCAAAGCTTCTAAACTTTACAAACAAAGCCCAACAGCTAAATGAAGTTGCGACTGGATTTTATCTCCCTCACGAAATTTTCCTTTGTTTTTGTCTACAAAATGACCATTGCTACATTATGCCAGTATTACAATTACTCACTCATTGATGACTTTGACAAGGCGGCAGTCTCCCACAGATATCCACATTTCTACACAGCAACAGATCTTCTGTCCCAAATAGACATTCTGTGCCCGTCTGAATAAACTTCTCCAACACAGGGTTATTGAGGTAAAGAAAGTTACTATAATGTTCTGGTAACATTTCCCCCAAAAATGCTTCTAACTTTGTCATTTGTTTCTAAGGATATCCGAACATAGCAAGCAAAGCAGATCACATGTCACAGACAGAAGTGGAGATATGGCAACCAATACAGTTTTTCTTTTACTACGGCCATAATTGGGAGGGGCGAATATTGCTTATATTCTAAGGAGAAATCAAGATTCAGTACCATCAGTGTAATCGGATTAGTCAATTGGAAAGTTAGTTCTCAATTAAAAAGCATACAAAAGATTGCGAACAGAGGGAAACCCGATCTATTGTAGAGAAACGTCGGCAGGGCCACAGCTTTTCCTGATATTTACTATCTGGATGACACGGTCGCGACTCAGTGGATTAGAAAACATCTTCATGGGTAAAATGACCTACTGTTGTTCCACTTGAACGACAAAGTCATTTTCAAGGCCAGGACACTTCACTCCTTTCAGGATTTTATTTTTATTTTACAGCACTTCTAAAGTCAACAGAAAGCAGCGCTGAAATATGGTATTTAGCTGCAGCAGGACACTACTCTTTACAAAACGTCAGCTCGGTGCTCTGATTATCTCATCCACTCCTCACTGGAGTGTTTTTTTTTTTGTTTTCTTTCTTTTTGTCTCTGTTTTAATTTGAGCTGTATATTTCATCAGGGATGTTTGGGGACACCTCCTCTCCTCGCTTCTCCACTTGCTGTGAAAATAAGGGTATGTTTTTGGATGACCCCCCCCCCCCCCCCCACCCCCTCCAAATGGGGTCTTGCCTGGCTAATAATAAAGTGCTTGAGTTGTCAAGCAGTTGGGCAGCACCCTAATCTGTTCTGACAGCTAGTCCTCTCCATACACTCTCTAACGTCCAGCGCTCACACACATGCTTGCATATCGACCAAAAACACACCCTCTTCAGACTTTTACTCAAATGTGAACCCACTTTCCACAGTCTATCAATCACAGTGTTTAATGAAGTTTGGGGATAAATGCCGTGGCGTTGGACTGCACATTGGTGACCAATCCATAGGCGGCTGGTTCCCAATTGAAGACAGTTCCAAATTGGTCCTCAGGCCTGTTTGCATTTTGTACCTTTTGCCTTATTCAAATAAGGTAAGACTAATGCTATGTGCATGGCCTTAAAGTATCAGTTCGCACAGAAGTGTCTATTTACATGAATGAGTTATGCTAATGTGTTTTTGTTTTTTTTCTGACCAGAATTAATGTTAGCGACTTTTTTGGACTAACTGCCACCACACAAGTGGTCCAAATTTTTCTCTCGTCTCTGTTTCCATATCTCATTTGTAAAAGACAAGAATACTGAGGCAGAAAACTGCATTTTAATACATGACAAGAGTGAACCCACAAAGACAGAAACCTGTACCTTTAAAAGCAAATGATGTTACGTATCTTGCTCAACAGTTTACAGCATGTTCGCCATATGTTTTTTATTCGGTAAGATTTTTGTATTTCAGATAGGTTCATTTAGCAGCTATACTCTGCAAATGAATCACAGAGTATGGAAGCCGACCACCGGCTGATCACCTTACAGTCAAAGCAGGACATAAAATTGTCGGAAATCAGTGCTGCAGTAAAACAAATCAATGTATTTCTATATTTAATTTAGGATCTCCTCTGATTGGTAAAGTTAATTGCATACAAAAAAGTTATTGTTTTGCTGCAACTTCTTGAATGTTCCTGCAGAGAGCAGTGGCTTAAAACCAGAACTAAGAGTGTATCATTGAAAATATCATGTTCCTTGGAAATTCACTGTTTTTTTGAAATGCAGTAGTTTAAGCTCTTTAAATAAATGTGATTTCAATATTGACCAAACAATCATGGTTATATGTTTAGTTCTGTAATTGAGCCACTTTACTTTAACACGAAAGACAAGCAGAGAAGTTGCTGCTGCATTTTGTCACACTTCAATTTTTTTATCAGGCCATCATACAAACAAGCAGCTGAAATAACAATTAATTAAAGTACATGATTAAAGATTTTGTAAGCTGATGTGCTGAAATTAGGGTAGGATTTGAAAAACAGAGCACCATAATGATGTTTAAAAGTAGCCTGCAAAGACCACATTTGCTTTCTACATGTTTTAAATGATTTTACCTTTTGACGGTGAAAGCTTTGAAATACATTATGTCAGTGAAAGCAGCTGTTTGGGTAATTGAGCCATCATAAAACACAGTTTGTGTGAGCAAAGACAACAGGAGATAATGAGATGGAAGGAAATGGCATAATCAACACGCCAATTTGTGAATGACATCATGGCCTGTATACAGTAATGTCGAACAAATTAGAACATGTGTCCTGATGAAGGTTGTTTGTCAGATTAAAAGTGCCTTTTTGAAAATAACAGCCTTTGAGCTCGTATTAAAGTACTTTTTACTAGGCCAATATTTGTTTATATAGACCTGATGTAATATTCTGATAATAAATGTGCTTTTATTAGATAAAAGCACATTTTATTAAATAATCATAATTAACAATAATATAGGGTTGTAAACATCAGTTTGTGTTTAAATCTATATAATGTGAATTGAGATACTAAAGTAAAGGATTTTTAATCCCTTGTAATTTATTGAAAATGACTAGATGTTTTTAAACTTAATTTCAAATAAAATAGGATAAATCAACAGAAATGTGTTGATGTTGGATGACTTTGTTTGCTTTCTCATGGCTGAACTCAATTGAGAGCTTCTTCTTGTTAATGGGGGGGAGGGGGGGGAGTGGCACAACACTGGGCCGGTGTTTGTGTGTGTACATCACTGCTGGAATCAGACTCACAACCTTCCAGTCTCCAAGCAACGGTGCTTGCCACTGATCCGCAGCTGCTGCTCAGGGGAGAAAAATACCGTTCAGGTTGGACCAGTATTTCAGATTTGGAAGAGAGACAATTAGATGCAGCCCAGATTCCCCAAAAGCTGTGAAATTGCCCTCTGGTCTTGTGCTAATAGGGAAGTGTGAATGATCTCACCCTAGTATCCCAGGCTCCTAATAATAACTCACTTTCTTCATTAGACAAAACCGTATCCTGAAAGCAGCTGGATAGCTCTTCACAAAGTGGCTTTGGCTTGGTCGAGAAACATGGCGATGTTCTCGATCTCCTGCCATGAGATTTTGTTACACTCCTAGTCAAGTAAAGTCAAGTCAAGCTTATTTGTATAGCACACACTGATCAACCACATTATCACTACCTCCTACAACTGAGTAGATCTTCCTTTCTGATGATACCCTTCACATAAAGTAATGATATTAATAAGGAAAACTTTATTACAGTGTTCCGAAGGGTTGTCAGGACACTAGCTGTCCTTATGAATAAAGTGCAACTGCTTTTGCTTGTTTTTTTCACAACTTAATTATTAAACCTTTCATTGGCAATAAGCCATAAACGTTCCATCACATCACTTCAAACTAAAAATGACAGAAACTTCCATACATTCCCTATATTTTTGTAAAAGTAGTCGCCTAATGATGCACGTTATTATTATTATTAAAAAGAAGACATTGATTTATCTTTCATTTGTTGTTTGCAGAGTTTATAGATGTAGGGATAGTGGCACGATGAATAGGAGAATAAAGGAAATAATCCGTGCGGTTCAGGAACGTGCGTTAGAGTTTGCTTCTTGCCCTGTCCTGGGCTCAGTGTCAGCCTGTGAAACTGTCTCGATCGTCAAAGTGAAAGAGTGCCATCTTCAGACCAATACAGCCAGGAGGTATGATGTGTGCAAGTGTCCGCTCCCATCCATCCTTCTTGCCGATTTATTTATTTTTTTAAGACCGGACACACGTGTGCAGCCGGGTGGTTCCAGTTAACACGGGTTGAAAGAGCGTTCAGGTCCACATGTGAGCCCCTGTTTTGGTGTGGGTGTCTAAGCGTGTGTGGAGGGGTTAGGGTAGAGTAGGAATGGCCGACTGAAAGGTGTGAAGTTTACGGTCCTATTTGTACTTTCTACTGCAAGGCAAGGCGCTGACCCACAACCTCGCACATTGTCTCGCTTTTTTAAAAATCCTTCGCTGATGTTTTTCTTTTAACGCGCAATTTGATTTTTAGATCGAGGCCCCAGCTCAAATTAGGCCGGGAAAAAAATAACACGCTTAACATTTTTCAAAGGGCTTAAGCTCCGAACGCAAGCATGGGTGAGTCTGTAATGAGTGACAGCTGAGGAAAAGAGGAGGAGAAGAGGAAAAAGAGGGGGTGGAGGCAGAGGAGGAGGGAAACAAGACGAGCGAAATGCTCCCCATTACTGGAGTCGGGGAAGACAGCAGCTGTGCATGGATTGACCTCAGCAGACGCAGCAGCAAAGTGGACGTGGTTTCCATGCAGCGACTCCTTTGTCTGGTCCTACAAAAGTGAGAAAGAAAAACCCCAAAAGAGAGAAAGAAGAGAGGTTTTAGAACGTGCACGGCTCCTGGAGTACAGAGTGTGAAGCAGGTAGACGGAGGAGAGAGGCATACAGGACGCTCGTGCGCGCGTGTGTGTCTCTGTTTGTGGGTGAGAGGGCAGTGCGTCTGCGTCTTGACGGGGAGCTGCCGGATTGTAGCGCTCCGTAATGCGCAGTGGAAGCGTGGGACTGCTAACTGACCTGATTACACGCTGAGGTAAGAATGGAGCTCCAAGCCTGGGAGGAAGTTTATTTTCAATTCAAAGAAAACACAATCCGCGCTCACACTCTCCATCTTATACGGGTAACTTCATCAATCAGGAGATATCGGACTGCTAAAAAGTTCTGTACTTACTGAAATATGAACTAATTCTGGAGAAAAGCAGGACAGATTCAGAGCGTCAGAAAAGTTAGTGAACTTGAGTTGAGTTAACTTTATTTTTGAATTCATTATAATATTTTATTTGTATCATTATTCCCATAAACAATCTCTCTTTTTAAATAATTGCAGCTAAAGATTTTTTTTTAAATTGCTTTTAAAATAACTGTTTTGCAGACTTCATGTAATGTTTATTACAAGAAGAAGCCTAGCTGAGCTATTCTTTTTTTCCTCTTATTTGTCCTTTTACAAGGGGAAAAAGCAGTTTGCTGCAGACCAAACCTTATTTGTGCATCTTTGTTGTTAAATTTTAGCAACGTCATCGAGCTGTTTAAGAAAAAGAAGGCTTAACAAAATAAAACGGAGCTCATCTAAAACCGTCTTCTGCTTATATCTGACTCAGTCTCGTTCGAAAGTAATAATCAAACCTCTTGTTAAGAACGGCATATTATTTGCTCAAATGAGCCTTTATTGTGCTAATTACCTGTGCTAGATGGATTTGTCCCTAGGGGAGCCGTTTCGCCGACCAGGTAGTGTTCCCGACCGGTCACCCGGTCTGCCAGGTCAAAGGTCATCTTTTTCGGTGGCTCAGGTGACACAAATGGTTTATTCAGACACGGTGGCCACCTAAGATTGAACTCAGGGGAGCTTTGTTTCTAATGTTGGAAATAAAAATTAGCCAGGCACTGGTCCTCACAGAGCTAACAATGCTGGATGTATTATCACTACAAATGTTAGATGTAATAGTTTTGCTAGCCCTTCATTTTGTCTCCAACTGGATTGCCTGTTGAAATACCTTCTGTGAATGTGTAAGAACAGCAGAATCATCCAATAAAATTAAAAATCATTTCTTAGGTAAAACATATTTGATTCAACTATGAAGTCATGTGAAATAAACGTGTTTTTTTTTTTTTTTACACTCGAAATGAGTGTGTCTAAGAGTCAAAAGATAAAAGGCTTGTCATACTGAGCGAGGCGAGGGACTCGGACACTGAGGGAAAGCGTGCGTCCTAAAAGCTTTCCGGGATCAAAGCCCGCGTGTGCTTGTGTTTTCATAGATCATGTTGAGACAGAAACCAAGCCAAGCTTGTGCATTACTGCATGCGCTTGTGTGTGTGTGTGTGTGTGTGTGTGTGTGTGTGTGTGTGTGTGTGTGTTCGGGGCCCTGCATGTGCGTTACATGTGGATTGCAGTTTCTCACGGCCATTCCCGTTGATGCTGTGACTGACAGCCTTGTTAAATTTCAGTAAAGCGTGAAACGCGACATGAAAGCAGTGTGTGTGTGTGTGTGTGTGTGTGTGTGTGTGTTGAAAGCGATCCATACGAGAAGACGGGCTGACCTTTGACCTCTGTCTTAAACAGCTAAGTGCTGCTTCTTATTCGCTCTCAGCGGGATCGTCTAATCAGAACCATAACAGGCCAACGGCGTCCTCGCCACACCGACACAAACGCACAGGCACGTCGCAGTTTCCACATAGCCCGAGTTTAGCTTCTACCTTGCACTTTTCCGCGGTGTACTTACCTATGATTGCGATAATTTGAAAATGACTCGGATGGTTGCTGCCCGGTTGAATTTTCCGGCGGGTGCGTTTTTTTTTGCCCCAGTGCGGGATTGTGTGTGTTTGGCAGCCTGCGCGTGCCCTTACACCTTGACAGTGTGTTGACACAGTGATTATAGGGCAGCTGGTACACATTGGCCCTCGCTCCACCCTGCATTTACCCGTCTAATTAGTTCCTGCTCCAAATAAGAGAGAGGAATTTTAATAGAGAACCACTGGCCGGCTGTCTGGCCCGACATCGCCTCACACAAAGGCGCGCATAAAACGAGCCTGTGTGTAGGGAGTGTATGCTGCGGTGGAAACTGAAGTACGCTTTTCCATCTTTTCCACCCCCAAGTACCCGCACGCTCTGATTGACGTGACCAAATGTCACACGTACACCCACTCACCCCCAGTCGAGGCTGAATTCAGTTTGTGCATGGACATGTTTAACAGTGAGGAGCAACCTCTCTGCTGTGACCTAACATGACCTCGCTGGGCCCTTTAAACTCTTACAGGGGGTTGAGAGCGGCGATCGAGCTCGGGATGCAGATAGGGTCACAGGTGAACAAGGGAAAGTTAATATCTGTCACTTAGACTGTAGTTAGCACTTCGAACATGCCGGCGGCTACTGCTACGGACAGCAGGTCAGGATTTATTAAGAGTTCAGGATTTTGGAAATAGGCACGAGCTGGTATGAGTTTACTGGGGTATGATTTTATTGAGTAGAAATATCACAGTATCACACTATTTACACAACCATTTAAAGGAGCAAATATAAAAAAAAAACAATTATTCCTACTGCTAACACAATACGACATTGATTGTTTAAGAATGTTATTTGAAACATAAATTAGAAACCAGATTTCATAACTACAAAACTAAGAAAAAAATACATAAACGTTCTTTCTCATTGTCAGACATTAACTTGGATTAAACTTTTCCTGTTTTAGGTCAGATCGAATCACCTAAATTGTTTTCATACAGCATGCTAATTGCCAGAATAATGAGACAAATGTTTTTGTTTAAGTTTTATTACTCTCGTCAATGTCAGACGTTTCCATACATCGGGAGCTTAATTTACACCATTTCCGTTAAATGGAGGCACGCATGTGGATGTTTGTTTAGGCAGCACCTCAGACCCACTGCTCCCGGGTGGGTTGGGGAAAAGAAACGAGCCAAGATATTGTGGACCTCCCCAAGTCTGGTTAATTGTTGGGCACAATCTCATGACGCCTGAAGGTGCCACGTTCGTCAGTCGCTTGCATCTTACAGTGGACATTCCCACGGCATTTACACAATATAAATGCCGTGGGAATGTCCAGCCATTATACTGTCAAAAAACAATTACAAATTGGCTTAATACATAAATAAATTAATGTTTTGGAATTGTCATCTCAAAGCCCTGATCTCAGGTGTGTGTAATCGAGACAACCTACAAGCTTGACTCAGCTTCACCAATTCTGTCAGCAGGAATGGGGCCATATTCTAAAAAAAAAAAAAAAAATATTGTGAAAAACTTGGGCAAGGATACCCGATACGTTTGACACAAGTCATACAGTCAAAATACTAAGGAATTGGGTATAAACTTCTGAATTTGAAGAAAGTAAAAGAAAAATGTGAAAATGAAAAAAAAAACTCCTTATTCTGACCTTTTGCAAATATAAATAATTTTGAAATATTTAAACTGATTTTAAACAGAGAGGGTTTATTTTGAATGAATACCAGACAGTGAGATCAATATGCGTTTTTTTATACTTTAATTAAAAAATCTCAATTCAGCTGCATAGGTATTACTTGTCTTGGTAGAAAGCCTTAAGCAACAATTTAGGATAAAAACCAGCAAAATTTCATGTTATTTTTCAACTTAATTTTTTTTTATGTTCCTGCTCCTTAAAAAGTAATATAGTATAACAACCTGATATTAGCTGCTCAGTTAATCAAGCTATCTGCTCCGGAAACCAACCTATTGGCAGCTGTTTGTGATGTAAAAGCTGAGAGTGATGGGTAGACCTCCATCAGTGTCCACACTATGACTGTGGGCCTAAATATTTCCACAAAGCTCAATATCTTGTATGCAAGGGAAATGTGTAGCAGCAACGGGTGGGGGAGGGACAGAACTGCATTACTGTAAAGTTCACAAAGCCCTAGATAATATATACCTTAGCCGTTTCTCTGGTATCTCGTGAGTACGAGTTTCAGCATTTTTGTACTTTAAGTACTTTTTTTTTTTACTTTAATACCTTTAACCAACCCAATCAAATTTACCAATAATAAAGAATACTTAAATAAAAATAATGTTTAGTTTTTGATAATATACATATATACACCGATGTCCCAGAAGTGTTTAGGCAGGAATTTAATCGTTGTTGTTTTTTTTAGTCACATAGGTTCATAATCCTTGTACAATGTGTCTGACTCATTAACACCAGTTTATGGGGCTCATTATGAGACACTTAACACTGGTTCTTATGAGCCGCCGGTGTGTACTGCGCCGAGTTTGTGTTTGTGAGGCTGTGTATTTGTAAAGTAATTTCCTATCCCCTGGTTTCTCTGCAGGTGAAGAAATCACACGGTGAATCTCATGTTCCAGACCCTTCAGACGCCAGGTATGCTCCTTTCTGTCTGGGGGCTGTTTACACTCAGTGTGTGTGTGTGTCCTCTTTCTCTGGTCATGGTGCAGAGAGGTGAGGTTTCACTGCAGTCGCAAGCAATGGTGAGGTCACTGGTACTTCCCAAAGGCTTTGGTTTCCGAAAAGCACACACACACACACACACACACACAAAAGAAAGATACACCGATTACCATGTGCTGAAACGCAAATGATATAAGCTGCACATGCATTTGGAGCACTGGCAATGGATCTTATATTCTGCTACATTCAACCAAAATGTTACAGATTATATGGTTTAAAGATAGAAATATGCAGTGCCTTGCAGAAGTATTCATATTTCTTGAACTTTTTTGCATTTTGCCGCCCTTCATCCCCCAAATATCAATGTATTTTATTGAGCTTTTTACGTGGTAGACCAACAAAAGTAGGGATCGATGGCAGGGTGGAGGAAAATGGGTGTATGGTGTTATTTGTTTTATATTTTTACAAATAAAAATCAGAAAAGTGTTCCACGCATGTTTGGGATGGGCGATATGGAATTAAAATTGTATGATAATATTTTGTGGTATTTATTGTGATAACAAAAAAGTAATGATATAAAACTATTTGCAGGCTTTTTTTTAGTTAACTGTATGACTGTGGCTGCTGGTCACAGCAATCATAGACCCATAAACATAAATACTGCTCTTAAAAACATGCCCATTTTTAAATAGATTTCTATCAGTTAAATAAAGATATATGACATATCATTAAACTACACTCTGTAACTGCATTTAATATTACCGTCAAATGTATTAACACTTATTGGTGCTCATATGGAAAACAAAAACTGTGGCTAAAATAGTAAAAATATAAGTTCTGACAATTCAGCCTGTTGTAGTTTTTTTAAACATAATTCAGTGACAGTGATAAATCAAATTTTTATCATGATAAGAAACCTTTCACGATAACAATCAAGGATAGGATAAATGTCCATCCCCAATTTTAATGCTTTCGGCAAGTTTACACGCAACTACCATGTAATAAACCGTCACAAAGGTGTGCAGAATTGGTAACTGTGAGAAAAATTATGATTTAAAAGAGCTTTTATGAAGAGAATTCTGAAATGCGTGGTGAGCCTTCAGCCCCCGATACTTATTTTCTAATAAATTTCTGTTTATGTAGGAGACACAGCAGAGTTGTGGGAGAAGGTGCTCTGGAATGAAACTATTTGCCAACGCGCAAAATATTCTGCGGCAGAAAACCAACACCTTCTCATCCCAACATCCGCACATTAAAATCTGGTCGTGGCAGCATCATGCTTTTCTTTAGAAGGGCAGGGAAGCTAATGAGAGTTGATGGTTGAAAAAAATATATAGACTGCCGAGGAGGTTCATCTTCCAGTGACATAATGACCCTAAAGTCACAGCCAGAGCTACAGTGGAATGGTTTCAACCTGAGCGTATTCATGTGTAAAAATGTCCCAGTCAAAGTCCAGACCTAAATCTAACTGAGAATCAGTTGCAAGATTTGAATATTGCTGCTCGCAGATGCAGTTGCCATCCAATCGGACTGAACTTGAGATATTTTGTAAAGAAGAACGACAACAAAATTTCAGTCACTAGACGTGCAAAACTGGTAGAAACGTTCCCTCAACGGATTTGCAGGTGTCACTGCAGCAAAGGGTGGTTCTGTAAAGCAACGACTGTGTGTGTGTGTGTGTTGGGGGGGGGGGGGGGGGGGGGGGTCTGAATAGAAAATGTATGCCACAATTTACAGATATTTATCATGTTGGAAAACCTTGTATCCTTTTCCTTCTACATCACAGTTATGAGGTCCTTTGAGCTGGTCTGTCAAATAAATTGACAGTAGAATCCAAAGAAGTTAATCGTTGTAACATGACCCAAAATTAAAGGTACATGGATAGTTTTACAAGGCACTGAAGTTTCTAACTCTGTAGCTCCTTGGAAGGAGACATCAGCGGTGTGAAGCTCTTTTGTTCTTATTCTGAAATAATGAATTAAACTGAAAAAGAAACCCTTTCCAGTTAATCTGGAATGAATATAATCTTAAACTACATCCCTGAATCTGCCTTACGTCTTTGACTCCAGCGAGCGGTCCGTTTTTACTAGAATTTTGCTCATTTTGGTCAAAGACCAGACGTAATGTGAAAACCAGAAAAAGAGTTTATGAAACACCAAATCCTGCCACTGCCTCTCGAGAGGAGCAAAAAAACAGAGAGGGGGGAAAATGGGCAAGGAGGGGAGAGAGAATTATTTCCTCCTGTCGAAAGACAAAAGTGAAGATAGATGAAGCGTTCTGAGCACTCTAAAAGTAAAAAAGCAACATTATCTGTTAGATTTGCCAACTTCCTGCAAATAAGGAAGACTTCCTTTTAAGGCCAGATGTGCAGGAGAAGACTACATCTTACGTTGTAGAATAGTAATATATATGAATTGTTTGTTCTTTGCATATTTAATTTTTGCATATCATCCTCAGGCAACTATATACGTTTTATTATTTATCTGCATTTGGCTTGCAGTTATGTGTAGAGATGCTATCTGTCCACTGCGTTGGGTTGGTCACTCTTTCCTGCAGCAGCTCGCATAATATCCGTTTTTTTTCCATCTCTGTCTTTGTTTGGCACTTTGATGCATCAAACAAAAGGAAGGGTCTGACAAAACCTAGTGGGCGCAGTGACTCAGGGATCTCTCTCACACACATTTATATGCGATTCTGCCCGCGCACACTGTGAGTTAACAGTGAACTATTTCTTCCCCCGAAGAACGTCTCCAACTACTGCTTGGAGGCTTCAGTGAATGACTATTCATACATCTGAGTTTCAAGTCTTTTTTTTTTTTATTACAATGTGCATGAATGCATGAAGAGTTGCAAGAAGATATTTATTTCTTGAGGATGTGCTTCCTTTTCCATTTTAAATCTAAAAAGTACCATAGATCTATATAAACATTGAGGGCCGACATATTGCATGAACTCCAGCTGTTATTTCATCCATTCTCCGTCAAGCTGCCCGTAAGCTCACTCTCACACCCTCGGTTTATCATCACCACCTTGTGTGCTGATCCATCCCAGTCATGCATGTAGAGCACATTGTAAAAACTGAAGCGTGGCAGGCTGCGGGTTTGTATCTCAGCCCGCGAGTGCATAGACACATCCGCACACATGCGCACACATCCCAGGCCATAAAATAGCCAGCGAGCCCGTAGACAGGGTCTAACGCCTCTGAACACATGCTCGGCTTAGCTGACCGGTGCTGAGCTGCATGAGGTTTATGACCCGGGGTGAATGTACTAGTATGTGGCTGAATGTGCTCACTGGGGAGTTTTGCATATTAAATCAAAGAGGTAGGTCTTCCAGCTGCGAGAGTTTAGTTCTGTTGGTTTTTTTATTTGATTTGTCCATCTTATTGCTCCCCTGCCCTCCATCCTCCTCTCTGTTAGGTCTATGGAAATGCAGGACCTAGCCAGTCCTCATAACCGCGTGGGAGCCGGAGACTCAACAGGCTCCAAACTGGACAAGAACAACCTTGGCAGTCCCTCCATCACCACTAATGGAACAGGAGGTGAGCAGGCAGAGCATGTTCGCCGGTTTTGACTGCGATGGGAAGGTTACTTTAAAGTCATCTATCGGTCTCATAAACTTCAGTTTATTTTAAGAGGATATTATGTAATAAACCAACATAAAGTAACGCTTAATTGTGAAGTGGAAGGATTCTTTTTAGAAATTACTAATCTGAAAAGTGCGGTGTGCAATTGAATTAAGCCTCCCTGAGTCGATAGAATCACTTTCAGTGTAACGTATGCCGCAGGTCTATAGTGGCGTGTGTCTAGCAGCTTTCCACATCCAAAGACAGAAGTTTTTCCACCTTCCTCTTCACAAAAAGGCTCTAGCTCTGTCATTTTAATTAGCAAGTGTCTGTCAAGTTAAATCTTTTGGTCTATAAGGTTTGCTCCCATGATTGTCCTGTATTTGTTTTATTATTCCCATTAATTCCCATTCTGCACACAGGCCAAACAGCTCAGTTCTGGTCTCGTCTGTCCAAAGTAACTTCTTCTACATCTTTGTTGTGCTCAGTACAACACTTGTGGCAAAACTGCAAATTGGACTTTGTGGCTATAACTTGATCATTTGTTTAAATAATAAAGCAGCCCATGTGACAACATTTACAAGGCATTGTTATTTTATGTGGTCAACATGAAAGATTCCAAGTGGAAAGCAAATATGTGTTAACTGTGTGGTAAAATGTGCGTGCGTGGTATTAGAAAATATTGGGAGGGTCACGTGTTCCATTCTTACCCTGGAAAACATTGATTTAAAGGTAATCTCCCAATGATAAAACTGCTTGGCAGAATGACTAAAATCAGGAGAAAAGATCCAGTTGTTTAAAAGCAGCAACATAGATAAAGCCTGAGTATTAGTTCTGAGTATTAGTTCTTCTTCCCCTAAAGTTTTAATATAAATATTGTTTAATATCTGAATTTGTAATTTCTGCATTTCCCCCACCACCTAAAGCATTATAGTACGTTTGTGTTTTGCTTTTGTGAAAATAAGTTTCCTAATTCCTAAATTCTCCTAAATCACCACCAAGGTAAAAAATATATACATATATATATATTAAAAAAAAATATGAATGTCAACAAAAACCTTTACAGCTCAACCTTTAGCAAAATCTTGGCTTGGCAAATCTTATAAGTTGTTTTTCCACTTAGATAAATTATGTTTTTGTGGGACATGAAAATAAAGAGTGAATCATGTATTTAATGTAGCAACACCAAGCGGCAGTAAACACCTTCTGACAGGGTTTAAAACCGCTGCGTTTACTGCCTGAAACCTTAAAACCTAAATCACGCAGTAAATACAACCCCTGAGCATTTCCACAGAACATCCGAAAAGCACGAATACAAAGCGGACTTGATTTGTATGAAAGCATTTGAACACAACATCATGGAGCCTATTGTAAAAATACAACAAATTGTTTAAGATTTTCAACCTCTGCTGATAAATACAGGTTGAGGACTTGCATCTAGACAAAATCAGACAAATGCAAATGCATGAGTGCACACTAACACACTGGCATAAGGGCTTCAGTAAACCACCACAGAATGTGTGTAAACACACAGTAAAGCTCTTCTGCTTTCATCCGCTAACCACTTGGCAAACTGCATCTGTCCGTGTGTTGAGTTTTAAGTGCAAGCCCAAAATCCTACTGGAAACTATTTCCTCTACAAGAGCATTAAAGCATCACTGCTGTCGTAGATGTCAACACCAGCTTGCGCTTTTTTTTTCTTTCTTCCCCTGTTCTCTCTTCACCAACGATTTTTTTCCCCCCTCGCCCATAATTGATCTTTTTTGCATCCGTCTTTGTTATCCTTTCTCTTTGGGCTTCAAATGAGTTTGACAAAGCAGTTAGATGTAATAACACTGGATTTAAAGCTTTTATTAAAGACAAGCCTTTTGATCTAACCACAATTTAATGTGCAGATGACAGTAGAAAAAAGTCTGACCTTGCAGTTTGGTGATCTCGACGTGTCAACAGAGACACGGCTACGTTTATAGCGCTGCCTCGGGTGGACTAACACCAAATTCAGACGCCATCAAGTCATTTCTGATGAGCTCACAGTTAATAGTTAAAGCAGACAGAGTCAGAACTACACACAGACAGCCAAAACAAACTACATAACCAGCATTCCCCTCACCTGACATCAGCCAACACTCGGGCCCATGGGCCATCTCCACAGCAACTCATTTGTCTTCATTACAGCTGGTCCACTGGGTTCTATTGCTCCCTGAGGGGATTAATGAAGCTGGCCGGAATTAAATGGAGTTCTCATATGGTCGCTGATGAGTTTTAATCATGTTCAAAGAAGTGACCATAACCGTATGTAATATATAAAGAGGGTCAGGAGGCGTTCTGTTTTGTATTGGTGATCACGTACTGTTGCTGGTTCCTTTGTTGGGAAGCATTTTATACACATATGTGCACAGATTGAAGCAGAGAAAGATGCATCAAACAGCTTGCTTTTAAAGCCTTTACACTTCTACCACTTAAATGGCTCCATCTTTTATTTAGCCGCACAATGATCCGGATTTAGGTTTCTTGAGTTGACACTTAAACGGCGCTGTGAAAAGGTGATTGCCCTATTACAGATTATTTCTGTTTTAACTGTTTTTTTAATCAAATTATGATTTGATTCATTAACTATGTTTACATGCACAAAATTTCACAACTGGATTAAAATGTATTCGCATTAAGCAATCGGATCGTACCGTTTATATGGTCACACAATGAATTAATCCGATCATAATGTGCGCGTATATGCACCTGGCTCTATTCAGGACCAGGCTGGATAATGTTCTAACGATGGTCGAAGCGTTTACTGAGTGGGCAACTTTTATTTTGTCGAACAGAAAGGTTATAACGGGAATGCCGACAGTTTTGCTTCCCGACATATTTCCGCCACTTACCAACGCGGAAATACATCACGTTTATGTCAGATGTACATGCGCACTCGGGTCACTTTGCCACAGTCTGAATAACTTGAGCCTGACAAGTGTTTATACGCACATTGATTTTCAATGAGCATAAACCACCTCTTTCATTTGGATTACAATTTCATTCTCATTCAGCTTAATCTAATCATATTCTGACCGGCCTGTTTACATGACACTTTTTTATTCCTCATGGCCCTTTATTTCAATTACTTTTGTCCATGTAAACGTAGCTAGTGAAGTAGAACAGCTAACCAAACCAACCTAATAGGTAGTTGTGCCACCCTTAACAGCAACAACTGACATCAAGATAACTTGCAATGAGTCTTCAAGATCAGTACTGAGGGAGTTTGGCCATTTCTCCTTTGCAGAAATATTTTATTTCTGTCCATTGGAGGGTTTTGAGTATGAATGGCATGCTGAAGATCATACAGCAATATCTGAACTTAACTTAAATCTAGACTTTGATTAGGCCAGTGTGATCGGGCGTCCTGTACAGATGACTGGTCATTCAGCTGCAGGATGTTCTAGTTGGGGGCAAATGTATGATTCCATTAATTACAGCAAGCTATCCAGGTCTTGATGAGGATATGATGATGAGGCTTTGTTTTAAAATCAAATGCTTTGAGGATCTTCGAGACTTTTGGAGAAGGAATGTGGGACGGGTCTTTATTTTTTTTTCTGGAGGAAGAAGTGGTTTTTGCCTTGGTATTCTCCCATAGATGCATTTTTTATTCAGTCTCTCTGACTTATTGTCAAATCTTGAACACTGACCTTAGTTGAGGCAAATTAGATATTTTCTAAGTTGTTGTGGGTTGTTTTTGACCTGGTGGAATTGGTAATGTGCTCTTGAAGTAATTTTGGTGGTCTGACTTCTCTTGAGAAGGTTCTCCAGTTCTGCATTTTTCCCCATTTGTGAATAATGACTTTTACTTTGGTTTGTTGGGACCACAAATGCTTAGAGATGCTTTTTTTTACCCTTTCCAGAAATATAGACATCAATAACCTTGTTTTCTTTTGCTGTTTATAATTTTGTTAGTTGATGTGTTGCTTTTTGAGAACATTTTATCCATACAAAATGTTTTATGTAGCTATTATTTATTGTAACTGCAGATGAAGTTGAACTCATCCTTCTAAAAAAAATTGTTTAATCACAGTTAATTCTTGATTTAAAGGAGAAGTCCGGTCAAAATCAGAATTCAAACTGCTGAAAGTACTTTAAATATAAAACTACTACATACTGTGCAAAAAATTATAAGTTTTTTTAATTAATAATAATTCTCATTTAATCATGTTTATGTGGAGGAATCCATCTTGGTCAAGAATAGTACTGTCACCTCCCATTTTCTGACGTCACTCGGCGGACCCGCTGTTGAGCAAGTTTCAACGCTCTGTTTGTCACAGCGCACTATTTTCCAAGATCAAACTCAGTCGGGTCCTACAGTATATATCTATACACGCATGTGTGTGTGTGTGTGTGTGTGTGTGTGTGTGTGTGTGTGTGTGTGCGCGCTCCGCGCAGCACGGCTTTGCACCGGCGCTGCAGCTGAGCGCGCGCACACACACACACACACACACACACACACACACAGCGGAGGAGAGATCGCTGAAGTGACTTAAGTTATCTGATTATTATGGTATAATTATTAAAATATAAGAGCATTCCAGCACATGCTGGGCTGAGCACGGCTTTGCACCGGCGCTGCAGCTGAGCGCGCGCGCACACACACACACACACACACACAGCGGAGGAGAGATCGCTGAAGTGACTGTGTTGAAATAAGCAATGTTTTTTTCCTCTTTTACCAGTTGTGTTGGAACATCAGATGGCCATGCACGTGGGCATTGTTGCTTCAGCAATAACTCTTGTTAATGTCAGCGGTGAAGTCCTCTGGAAATCAGAAAAAAATATTGATGATCGCAGCTATGTAAAACGGCTCCTATTGACTTTGCATGGAAAGCGGAGAGAAATGCTGTCGCCGCTTCCGCTTTTCCACGCCCCAGGATGTGATGTCAAACGCCCATTACTGCCCAAATATGGGCAGTAATGTCAGCCCCCATACACAGTGATTCAGACGACAATTTATGTTTTTATTTTCTTATTGATTAAAGATAAGTTCATTAAATAACCACAAACGTATTAGTTTTAGTTATAGCTAATGATACCCTGATTTTTCCTTGTTGACCGGACTTCCCCTTTAAAATGGAGGGCAATTACTTTTTTACATAGACCAGATCATTTTGGAAAGTTTTTTTGCCTTTTATCCTTATTAAAGGAAAAAATAATTTGAAAACTGCTTTTTGCATTAACTTATTCAGTATTAAAATGTGTGTGATGTTCTGAAACATTTAAGTGTGAACATAAATAGCAAAAACAGAAGAAATCGGTCAGAGGGCAAACACTTTCCACAGTACATTATGTTCTAGCACTCTATTAATTTGAGTAATGGAATTGGTTTCCTCATTGGATACGCAGCCCTTTAAAAAACATGGGAACGGGGAAGGCAGTATTCACATTTTGTGCTGTTGGATCATAACTAGGCTGAAAGCAGGGTTTCAAAATGCAAAAAAAAAAAAAAAAAAAAAAAAACAGGGGCAAGAGACTGAAAAATCTAATTTAATACTTTCCACTGACCCCAGTTTATCAAAACAGAAAATGGTGGCTAAATACATGTAAGTAATAACAAGAGAATTTGCTTGCTTTAACAAAAAGATGAACACTGGGAAAAGGAATATAAAATAACTAAGATATAGTGAAGTGTAGTATAACTTAAATGGTTTAGAATAACTTTTATTTGTGTTTTTTATGATGCTCAAACATAAGTGACTTACCCCTCCAAAGATTTAGAAAACAAAGGTTTCTCCTGCAAGAGTCATTGCTAGGATTCATTGCACAACCATTTCTAAGAGTCAATTGTGGTTGATTGTATCAAATGCAGCACTGAGATCTAACAGGATAAGTCCATTATCTGAAGCCATAAAAATATCAAAGTGACTTTCACCAGAGCTATTTCCGATCTATGCTGAGCTCTTTAACCTGACTGAAGCTCTGCAAACAGGTCATTACAATAGAAATGTTCACACACTTGATTAGCAGCTATTTTCTCAAGAACTTTAGGTAAGAAAGGAAGACTAGATATAGTTCTGTAATTTATTAAGTCATCTTGATTGAGAAAAGGTTTCTTATGTGAAGGTTTAACTACAGCTACCTTAAAAGCCAGTGATACATATCCATTTACTAAGGATAGATTAAGCATGTCTAAAATGTGGCCAGTAATCAAAAGGAAGACTTAAATCATTTGGTTGAAGTTGAAGGTTTAGATGAAACTGATATTTTTTTTTATAAATTAGAAAGTGCAAATGAATCAAGAGTCCAAACACAGATCAGGTTCCACAGTTACCTCTAATGCTGCCTCATTTAGTGAGGATAAAGTAATCACCATGAAGAGTATGCCAATAATTTTACTTTTAATAGACTATTTTTTATAAAGAATCCCATAAAGTCATCATTGCTGAGAGCTGAGAGAATGAATGGCTCAAAAAAAAGCTATGGCTCTGAGTAAGTTTGCCAGCTTTACTTAAAGGAAACCTATGATTGTTCTTATTATCATCTATTAAGGATAAAAAATACAACATTTTAGCTTGGCTAGGGATCTTTTTATACAACAGTAAGCTCTCTTTCCAGTTTAGTGGGAGTCCTCTAGATGTGTAGAATACAATTTTGTCTCACATTTTCAAACATTGCGCTTGTATAAAAAAGGTAGCTCTGAACTAAACCAGAGAGCCAGACTGCTATGAATATATAGCTGCCTTCTGCTGTGCTTTCTGTTATATTGAGAATATGAAAAACACATTTTTTACAAATTTTTACAGCACTGTCTGATAGACATGTGCTATAATGGGAATACTTGGTTGAATTAAACTCAAAGGCTGATATAAAATGGTATCCCAGAACAGGGTTGTGAAGAAATACTGTAATGTGTTCACACAGCGCCATTTGTCAACACAAGGTGTAGAGTATGAAGACAATAGTGTGTAGGTCTGCAGATGTTTTAAGCCAAGCCAATTGAGTCAAACATTATTCAAGGCTGCATTTAGGCTATCACTTTCACCTTTAGCGTCAACAGAAATGGTAAAGCCCTCCATTATAATAACATTAGTATCAGTATTGACCATCAGTATTTGACACTGAATCAGGGGTTTGAGAACTGATCTAAAATAAAAGAGTAAGTGCCTGGTGGGTGATACTAAACAACAAGCAAAAGTGGGTTAAGTGCTTGGTAATATTGAGGAAAACTAACAGATATTTAAAAGAACTATAGCTATTAATTGCCTTGAATTGATCAATAAATTCAACGAAAGATGGTTGCTACTCCTGCTCGCCCAGTATTTTGAGGAACTGGAAGATTTCAATGTTTCAGAGTTGACTATAATAACATAATCTTCTTGATACAGCCAGGTTTCTGTGAGATCAAATAAATTAATCTGATTATTACAAATCAAGTCATTAACTAAAAGTTTGATTGATTTTTGTTCAGTTGTAGTCATTTTTATGAGACTTTCATGATTATCCAGATCCTTTTTCATTAGTTTTTAATCTATTTGATTTTTCCGTTGGCAAACACTGTCTCAGTGGGACAATCGGAGGGTAACAGTACAGAGGCTGCAGAGAAGTGTGTTAAATTACAACTCTGCATCCTGGTCTGGACCCCAGATTGTCAGCATTTTGGAGAATTAAACAATTCTGCCAGATTCCTAGAAAGAAAAGCTGCTCCGTTTAAGTGCGATAGATTCCGTCACTCTGGATCAGACCAGGTTATCCACAATACGTTCAACACCTATCAATGTTGCACACATCCTTTTCAGGACACTCCTTAGACAGCTAGCAGCCGAATGACAGTGGGCAGTAGGCTTGTCATCAGTGATCAGAGTGAGGACCAGAGAAAATTACAGAATACGATATTGTTTTGACAAATTTACACACAAAAGCAACACTAGTTTTAGTGACTTCCGACTGGCGAAACTGGTGTTACTACCACCAGCTTGAATGACAAAAACTTACTTTGTTTACGCCTATCGGGACGAAGGTGGCACACGGAGCTAGGCGTTCACAACCGGTAGGTTGCCAGTTCAAACCCCTGCTCCCACCATCTCAGTCATGTCATTGGGCAAGACACTTCATCTGCTTTGCCTGCTGTTGGTACATGTGCCGATTGTATGGCACCCCTGCTTGTGTTAGTCTGCCCCAGGGCTACAGTGTTGCTCACCACCATCAGTGTGTGAATGTATGGATGAATGACTGATTGTAGTGTAAAATGCTTTAGAGGTCCTTGGACTTGATAAAGCACTATACAAGTACAGGTCATTTACCATTTATCCTTACTATGTCATAACAATTTGCTTTATCAGACACAGAACCCAATAATTCAGCCAGACATGGTGTTACGGTTAGAAGGTTGATTGAATAGATGTTGCAACCAAAATGGGGTACAGACAGGAGAGTGTCCAGGGTGACCAGGAGCTAGACTGAGACGAAAGCAGGCTGCTCACAGCAGGCTAGAAAGGCCGATACATCCAATGGCAAAGGACTGGACTGTGAGCCGGGCAGGAGTCGAGATCCGAGAAGACCGACAGAACGAGGCCGTCAAGTTCATGGGGGTCATGCATAAATTCAAAACCAGAACTTGACCAGCGTCAGGAGGCCGATAAGGTATCTAGCAAGGCCAGGGTGTGCAGAGAATCCAACACGGGGAAAAACAGGTCAGGGCAGGCGGTGCACACAACGCTGGACTGCAGCTCACACAAGGCAAGGAGACGATCTGGCCCTGACTTGCTGTGAGAGGCAGAGACACAGGTGGAATAACTTGCAGTTAATTAGAGTCAGTGCAGGTGAAGCTGCTCCACTAGTTAGCTGGGTGAAGCAAAGCAGAAGGTGGAAACCCACCAGCCAGTCCATTAAACAACAATCAGGCAGGCTGCATGACAGAAAGCTGACATAGGACAGGATTAATTAATTAAAAAGTTAAAAAAATAAATAATAATCTAAGTTTAGAAAGTGCTAAAAAAAATCATAGTTTACGCTTTCGTTTACCTTTGGTTATATTTCTGAAAGTTAGCCATTTTATGTTCTGTTTCATAAGCCGCTGCTTATCACAAGCATATAAGCAAAGGAAAAGTCATGCGACAAGTTTGAGTTTGTTTTTATGTATTTAAAACCATTGTTTTGGTTTCATAGTGATCTGTAGGATGTAATTATTAATTATCTACCCGAGACCTGCATCTGGTTTTAGTTGCATCATATCCTCACCATCTTCCTGCCTTGCACTCCTGCAGGTGAAAGCATGACCGTTCTAAACACGGCTGATTGGCTGCTGGGCTGCAGCAGCCCGCCCCCTGCCTCGGGTTCCAAGGAATATGGTACAGAGGAGCATGTGTGTGAAACTCATAGAGCATTGCATTAAGAGCAAAGAGGATTGCTCTGTGTTGTTTGAGAATGATTTTCTGCCAGGACCTGGTCTGATTGGCTTTTGTTTGCTGTGCCGTGTTGTTTGTGTTTGACATGCCAACAGAGAATTTATTACAGCTTGTGTGGTCTCCAAACGTAATATTGTAGAGGTTCCCACCGGTCACAGGATCAGATTTCCTGTATTTCCAGGGGAAGTCAGTAGACGTGAAGGGAAATTTGCCAGGTGGTTTTCTGTACATAATTGTGTTTTAAACGTAATTATCGAATTTCATGGCATTTGTCATTTTCAGGAACTTAAATGAAAAACAGGAAGGCGGGTAAATTAAGAAGCTTGTTTGGTTGTAACTTTTTTTTTAACTTGATACCCTCAACGGTAGACTTTGATTAGATTGAAAAGGGGAACCCTATACACACCTTTTTGTTTACACACTGGAATTGCAGAATTGCATGGTGACGTCTTTGTTTCTTTGCTTTTTGCCCAGCATGATTTATCTTTTTGTGGATTTTTTTTTTTTTTTTTAGTTAGTTTGTTTGTTTTTTAATGAAGCATCTAAAGTATCAAACTGTAGCTCTCATATTGTTCCTTTCCTTTAAGTGAAAACAGAGCCTTTGAACAGCAGCGATACGGTCACCACGACAGGCGACGCATCACTGGACACATATGCTGGCTCAGGTAAAGCACGTCGAGTATTTCAGCTCAACACACAACTAAACTATTGTCTCCCACAAACATCATCCATTTTAGCTCAGCGGTAGCCCTGCTGAAAGCTTTAATCCACTCAACTGCTGTCTGTCCTTGGATTGCATCATGAAAGGCTGGCACAAGGATGAGAGACATTTTTACTTTTGTCTTTTTTTTAGATTCACAAACATCCCTGTGGTTCTTTACACTGCAAACCCACAGGCGGATACACAAAGCATTTGAGAGAGAGCTTAGAAGCAGCGGGGTGTTTGTCAGTACTAAGCTCTGACATCTCAATGACCACAAAAAGACATTGTGTTTAACTGTGAGGCCCACTGTAAGGGGTTTTTTCGTGGACTCTCTCTGCAGAGGAGAACTTGGCTTTTCTCCATTCAAAATGCTTCACATAGTGTGTTTACTGGAATGGCATTTCTGCTCCAATAAGCCAGAGGCCTTGAATAATGCTGCACATGAGGGGTTTTATTAAATGCAAAATTAAACAGCAGTTTCAAACGTTGCTGTTTTGGATTATTTTACTGTTTTCAGTAATAACCAGCAGTGGATACAGCCCTCGTTCGGCCCATCAGTACTCTCCTTCCCTCTACCCATCAAAGTAAGTTTGCTTGCTTTTAAAAAAATAATAATAATTGGGGTGAGTTAAGTTGTCTATAAACTCACCTTTGTTTTTTCCAGGCCCTACCCTCACATCCTCTCCACACCACCAGCTCCTGCAATGCCAACATACGCTGGTCAACCTCAGTTCAGCAGCATGCAGCAGTCAACCGTTTATACAGCCTACTCACAGACAGGACAGGCCTACGGACTCTCCACCTATGGTATGAACAGACATGCACAAAGGAAAACTACACACCTTCACCTTTGATAATCCCACAGGTCTTTACTGGTGCAGCACTCAGCTTGTGCCTTGTTGTGGGTTTTTCTTTTTACAGGTTGTGTTGGGATTAGGATACCAATCCAGCCATTTATAATCCCTCAGTTTCTTTTCTTTAAGAATGTGAAATGTTTTTGAGCAATTTCCATATTCACTGTGATGGGTGAGAGGCGGGGTACACACTGGACAGGTCGCCAGTCTATCAGCGCATTTTTTATATATATATATATATATATATATATATATATATATATATATATATATATATATATATATATATATATATATATATATATATATATACCGTATTTTCCGGACTATAAATCGCTCGGAGTACAAGTCGCACAAGCCATAAAATGCATAATAAAGAAGGAAAAAACATATATAAGTCGCACTGGTGTATAAGTCGCATTTTTGGGGGAAATTTATTTGATAATATACAACATCAAGAACAGACATGTCATCTTGAAAGGCAATTTTAAATAAAAATAGAACGGAGGCAACAACAGGCTGAATAATTGTACGCTTAGTTTATGCTACATGACACAACTGAGAACGTGCCTGGTATGTTAACATAACATATTAAAAGCTATTCAGATAACTATAGCATAAATAACATGCGAAGAAGTTAACCAAAGCGCCCGTGTCACTCCAAATAACTAAAATCCAGTGAAATCTTCATCCTCGGTGTCACTTTCAAATAACTCCGTTCACTCCGGACGTAGAAGATGCGGCACGTCCGCTTCTACGTCGCTTACGTCTAATTCAACACAGGCCTGGAGCGCCCTCTTGTGGTTTGGTGTGAAAATAACAGGTGTAATGTTATACCGGTAAAAATATGTAATAATTTCACACATAAGTCGCTCCAGAGTATAACTCGCACCCCCGGCCAAACTATGAAAAAAACTGGGACTTATAGTCCGGAAAATATGGTATTAGTGCTGTCAAATAAAAAAAATAACATTTATTAAAAATTTTAATCGCATAATTTCAGTAGTTAACTGGAGGTTAATCGCAAATTAATCGCATATTTTATCTTGTTATTTCTGAAAGTGTAAAGCCTATTTGGGCATTTTAATGTGCAATTTTATAATAAATAACACTAGTAAAAAACGTGCTTGTACAAAAAATATTTTTTTATTTTTTATTTTCAAGCACTTTTCAGAATTGGAATGAAAACATCCTGGTGCCATAAAATGTTAAACACTGGCCAATAATGGCTACATCTTTAATCATAACTCCCTGATGTTTACACAATGTGTAAACAAATGTGTAAATAAATAAACATTTCATGCTGAAATATTTAAACAAAGATAGACATGGATGGTATTAAGCATTTACACATGAAGTCCGTCCGTCCGTTGTCTTCCGCTTCTCCGGGGTCGGGTCGTGGGGTACATATAAAGTAATACTAATTTTACATTTTAGAGACAAAAAAAGACAACTAAGTAATAAGCATTAAAGTATGGTTTAAGGGTTGGGTTTCTGCAATGTTATCAGCATGTAAAAACTCATCTTCAGAACCAATCTCTGCTCAAAATGGTGATCTGCACCACGTAATCTACTTTCAGCAGTTATCACCGGTTATTGCACCGTATACTGCAGAAAATACGGGTAGAGTTGCTCCTTCTGCCTTTACTACCGTCGGCTCCTATGTCAGTCTAGAGGAGGATGCGCTGCAGCGCGTTATGAGGCGGAGGGATATTTACTCACTGTGTCTGAAGTGCGGCAGCATTACTTATTTTAGAGCCCAAATAAGAGACTTCTCCCTGAGAGACAAGCCCAAAAAAACTGCAACCCACAACTCATGAAATGTACAAGCAACTTTAAAAAAAAGAAGCCCAAAGCCGCATGAAATAAGCGGACTTGGCAACAGTAAGCGCGGGTCTGTTTTGCTAGTCTCTAGCATTCTAGCAACTACGGAAAGCGCTGAGGGTAAAAAAAAAAAAAACACAGTCCGGAGAGCACTGCGGGGAAACAAAGCATTAACGTGATTAACAATCGTAAAAAAAAAAAAAAGAATATATATATATATATATATATATATATATATATATATATATATATATATATATATATATATATATATATATATATATATATATATATATATATATATATATATATATGTATATACCTGAATGGTAGCTGTAGATTGAGTTAATCGTTGTGCCATTGGCAAAGAAAAGTTGTCCCGTTATTATCAAATTACGTCTTTTAACTCATAATACTTTTTTTTTTAAAAAAGCATTTTTTTAAACAGATAAAAATTAAACCAGTAAATTCTGTGCAATAATCTTAAACCTTCATTTACAGAGGCGTGCAATCAGACGTTCCCTAAGAAATTTCAGTGTGCCAATAGGAATTACCAACACTGGGACTGTAACGATTAACAGACCACAAACATCTCAGCAGGGAGCGATAGCCCTCACAGCTTTTGGAAAGAAGCTGTTTTTGAGACTATTAGTTTTTAATTTAATGTTTAGCTGATAGATGTGGGTCAAATGGTGCACTGCAGATAGTTGGAACATGGTTGCACTTCCTAAAGGCGACCCTTCTAATTCGAATGTTTATAAGCGAGAGCTAATTGGGCCTTTGGACAAGAAATGTGGACTATTTCCCTATTTTGCAGAGACATAATAATAATAAAACAGGCAGAACAAAAAAAGCCAATGAAAGGCAGTTTAATAATCTATCGTTCAACAATAGTTAATGTAGTAATGTTTGTTAAACAATCACATTTTTAAATTACCAAGATTATGTAACAAAGGAATAAAACAAAAATAACTTTTTATGAATCCTTGTGAAACAGAAGAAAAACAGCACTGAATGATTTTCAAAGTTACCTGGTTTTAAAATACTACTTCTTTAGCATTAGATCGATTGATTAGATTGGGGTGGTGCATAAGCAATAGGCAGTAAAGCCTTGTTTAAAGATCTAAAGATGAGGAACTTTAAATCCACTTAAAACTGAAGGCCACTTCATACTGAAGCATCATACTCCATCGGGCATCCAATAGTGCTACTGATAGTAGCAGAGCGAAATAATTAAAAACTGTTAATCTCATAGCAAAAGAGAGATTTAGTGATAAATGCAAATTGCATATTTTGTTCACCAGTTTCTTCGTTCTGTTGCAGATCTGGGTGTGATGCTTCCTGGGATTAAGACAGAGAGCAGCCTCACCCAGAGTCAGTCTCCACTACAGACTGGCCTCAGCTACAGCCCCGGCTTCACCACACCTCAGCCCGGACAGACTGCCTACTCACCCTATCAGATGCCAGGTCAGATCACTGAGAATGCATATTTCTCCTTTAACTGTTGTTGAGATTATAATGACCCTTTCTTAAAAATGTTCAATTTCGAATCTGTTTTTGTACTTTGTTTCCAAAAGGGTCCAGTTTCACTCCTTCCTCAGGCCTCTACGCCACCAACAACTCGGTGTCCAACCCCGCCAACTACACTGCCACACAGCAGGTACTAAATATAAGCGCATTATCTATCACTTTATGTAAGCACCTGCTTTCTCAGAGTCAATAAAATGAACCATATTCCATAGTTATATATAACCCTTTGACAGATTTGATGTACATAGTAAAGCTAAACCTTGTTTAGGTTGCAAAATATTTGAAAGTCTCAGTCAGGGGCAGCAAACTAGTTCATTATCAATAGCCAGGATAAACTCCAGCATCATTGCAAAGAGTGGCACCAAAAAGTGTCAACACGTTTTTTTCATAACTCAAATGACTTATAAACCTGAACCATTTTTAACATTTTAATATCAGATTTTCTTAGTTCCTTAACTGATTAATTGAAAATAAAATCAGCTGAAGTCACAAAATGTCCTCAGGATCAGGTAGCGCAGCGCCCCCCTATTTGACTATAACCAAAGCCGCGCGCCCCTGCTCCTGGTGATCAAATATGAATTCTTGTAGTGGTTTGAATAATAATAAACAAGCCTTGTCTTGACCTTAATTGTGACCCCATCTGGCAAAATTAGTTTGGAATGGATGGGCAGATCTTCAGATCTTCGTAGTTGAGCGGTTGCAAATGTTTCTAAAAAATACGGATTCTTTAAAAGAACACCGACATTGGTCATTTACCAGCATTGCGCCGCAACTTGTGAAACTTGTGAAAGAAGTAGACAATTAGCCTTGGTGAAAGAATGTTTTGTTTAGGAATATTAGTCGATGTGATAAATTGTATCGCTGTAGTAAAATGCGTATCAGGGTGACTTTGATGTCACTTTTTAAGGATGTGGTTTTTCATACAAACAAGGCCAAAGTTTGGTCAATGTGGGTTGAAAGGAGTAGAAATATCTTGTTTGTGTGGGGTGTGTATTTCTTAAGTTGCGAGGACGGCTCAGTTTCAATGCCTATATTATGGCGACACACCACCAATTTGAGGACGAAAAGAATTTTAGCATAAAAATGACAAATTATTTAATATAACCAATTTAAATTTTACTTTCAGTATTAAAGATCTGATTAGGTTATGTATATGAAGTAGGCTGAAAAAATTTCCACTGATATAATGGAAAAGATTTACTAAATAATCCATCCATCCAGGACCAAAAGGAGGGAGTTTGACAGAAAACAATTAAGTCTGTCCATATTGTAGAATATGAGAGCAGACTTGCGTACAACTCTTTGTTGGACTACACTCAAGCTGTGCCAGAATGTTTATGTGCATTTATGTGGTATGCTGCAGTTTATAGAGACTTCCAGAGATGGATGTACTGACAGGTTTAGAGAGCTGAGTCATAAAATTGCCCATCTCCACTTGGTCATTTAAAAGGAGCAGCACAAGGCTTTGATTGTCCCTGAGATATAAAATAAAGACTGGAGGGAATAAAGGATTAGAGAAATGAGAGGGAACTCTTGTAAAATCTGCCCTCAGAAGTCTGTCTGGTCTGTTTCCTGGAAACTCAAACATGTCGGCTCTTGCACTTCTCGTCTCTGCTTTTCCTGTGCTCACAATCAGTGTTATCATCTGCAGGATTATCCCTCATACACGACGTTTGGCCAAAACCAGTATGCGCAGTATTACTCTCCCTCCACTTATGGGTCATATATGACCTCAAACAGCGTTGACGGCACAGGTTCCACGGCAGCCTACCAGCTGCAAGATCCCGCTCCTGCCATGACAGGACAGGCTGCTGAGATTCACCCAGGTTTGTAAAATCCCTTCACACATACGGGTTTGACCAATGCGCTTTATAGTTAAGCTAAATCAAAATGAGTAAAACGGGAGGTGCTGTATGTGTAGAAAAACAATAAAATTACCTAAAAAAACACTTAATATCTACCAAAGTCTCATAATATCAGAGTAAAGAAGGTAAAAATGACAAGTTTTAAGGATCAACTTTAAATGTCACTGGTGTAAGCAATGTGTGCATGAATTGGTAAAGCATTCAGTCATTTTGGGGCAGGTACTACTAAAGCCTGGTTCAGATTTCAGTCTGGATCTTGGAAAATCTAAAAGAAACTGGCTAGTTGACTGGTGAAATTATGTTTTTAAAATCCAAAAAAAATTCCATCTCATGATCATGTACATCTTTATGTCACTGAAACAGTTCAGTGGTGGTTACATAGAACTTTTGCAGCAAACCTTAACCATCAGATAGATAAGGATATTATGCGCAAAACAAGGAAACACAGTATTGTTTCTTTTTTTGTTTGCTTTTTGTTTGTTTGTATGTTCGTTTGTTTTTGTTGTTTTTTTTTTTTTTTTTTGCTAAATAGCCTTAAACATCATCATTTATAAAATGGACGGCATAGGACTTAAGATGGAGCCCTGAGGAACTCCACAAGGGACAGGGGCTGCAGAGGGATAACAACCTAAACCACTGCAGAGAAGAGATTCTAATAACAACTACATGTTCAAGTCATCCCAACAAATTTTAAGCACTATGCTAATGTTTTCTATTACAACTTATATTTATACATCTAGAATATTCATTATTCATTATTGTTGTCAAACGAAAAAAAAAAAAAACATATAGGAAGAGTTAAATTGGACCAGAGTGAACATAAACCTGACTTTATATTCAACTTCACGGTTTTCTTTTTGCTTGTTTTACTTTGGTTTGTCTTGGCCGTAATTCAGGAACCCTGATTAGAAAAGCTTATCATAGTTGCTGTCGCTGACATTTTCCCTTTCTTTGGCTTTCTCACTTTTTCCTCAATCCCTCTTCACCCATGCAGCTCTAGTCTGTGTCTGTTTAATGTGTGTGTGTGTGTGTGTGTGTGTGTGTGTGTGTGTGTTGTCCGTCACATGCGGCGTGCGTCTTTGTTATCCACCCCCACTCTCTCACTCTCCCTTTCCACTCTGATTGAGACATAACAATATGAGAGCCGAAGCTTAAGGTCTGGTTCTAGTTACCGAGCAGCGGTGGGAGCATATGGCACTAAGAGGGCGTGCTCGTGTGGAAGAATGCGTGCGCGCCTTTGTGTGCATTCTTACGTATTACTTTGCAGATGCACAGGCTGTATCTATGTTAGAACAATAAGATCACATGGATTTTATCTTTTGCTAAACCCTCATGTGTTCCTGCTATCCTGAATCTGTCAAAAAAAAAATGCCAATAGTTCTTGTTGGGCTTCCTGCTAACCTTTAAGCTTATCTGACATCCCCATAACATTGAACTATTGCATTTAACAGGACATCTAAGGGGCAATACATGTCTGAGCTACAGCCCTAACCACATTATTACATTCGGTATGCACAGTTGAATTGCTTGTGTAGTTTGAGGCTGATTTGGGAAGATTTCCTATTATGAAATGTTTCTAACACATTTTCTGTGTCTGTATTCCCTCTCAGGGGACTTTGATACAGTGCAGAGCCCCTCCACGCCCATCAAAGAGCTGGACGACAGAGCCTGTCGGAGTGGGGGGTCCAAGTCTCGCGGCAGGGGCCGCAAAAACAACCCTTCTCCTCCCCCTGACAGTGACCTGGAGGTAAAGGAGTAAAAAACAGAGCCCTTGGAGTACTGACTAAACACTATTTAAACTTCAATGGAAGTATGGAATTCATTTTGATTTTTACCTGCCCACTGTTCACTAAAAGAATAAAAGACCAGGGTCAAGTCCTTTGTGTCTTGTACAATATAAGTATACATGCGTAGATTTACATTTTTTTGCTTCTTTCTCATCTCATTCTTTTGGTTCTGCAGAGAGTGTTTGTGTGGGATCTAGATGAGACGATCATTGTCTTCCATTCTCTGCTCACCGGCTCCTATGCACAGAAATATGGCAAGGTAGGACACTGCTTTCACAATCTGATGCAATTGCAACACTTTAGGTATAATTCTGGAATATTTCTTGTGTGCAAACTGTGCGGCCTCATTCAGTTTAGGGGAATCTAATTTGAAAAGATGATCCACCAGTCTATCACTCAGAGTCTTTCTCACCAAACTGGATCCACTGTAGATCAGCCCTGGTGCTAGTGCACTATTTTTAATTTTTTAATGCCGATAAGAACTGGTTTCAGAGCCAGTACAGAGTTATACCAATAAAATACTAAATACACCTCTTACATACATTTTCGGATCCCTCTATTTTTGGATGCTGTTGTCTAGTAGGCAAAGGGAGGCAGTTTGGAATAAGGTTCTCTGGTCACATGAAACCGAATTTAAACATTTTAAATGCTGTGTGTGGTTTAAGACTGATACTGTATACCACCCTGAAAATGTCACTGTGGTGAAAAATGGTGGTGGCAGCATCATGCTGTGGGAATGCTTTTCTTCAGCACAGGCGTTCCCAAACCTTTCAGCGTGTGACCCCCAAAATAACAGTGCCAGAGACCGGCGACCCCATATTTGGCGAGTGGAATTTTTGGGGGGAAATTATGAGAATGAAGTTGTGAAATCGCAAGAAAAAAATATTATTTTAGTATAAACTCTTATAAAATATTACAGCCTTACCCCTGCAAAAAAATTAGAAACGTGGAACATCATGTAAAGTTATACTTTGAATCGTCTTGTTACTGAAAAGTGCTTTATAAATAAACTTGCCTTGTCTTACTTTGATATGGGTTTCACAAATAAGGAATTGCTAAATTTTTTTAAGCCCATCAGCATCAAATCATCTCATCTCGCGAGCCCCAAGAGGTGGGGGGTAGGGACCCCTGCTTTAGCAGACAGGGAACATGGTCAGAGCTCATAAGAAGATGGAGCTAAATACGAGGCAATAAAAAATAAAAAATAAAAAAAAGATCAGAGGCTGTAAAATACTGCAAAAAGGTGCTTTTACAAAGTATTAACTTAGAAAGGATGAATACAAATGTACTCTACATTTTTATTTATTTGTAAAAAAAAAAAAAAAAAAAAAAAAAAAAAAGTTACATTTATTTCCACTAATCGTGTATGGGGTAGTTTAAGTTGGTACAAATAAAGGACAATGAGTTTTGAAGATTTTATGTGACTTGAATTGAAGTAAAAAGGGTATAAATACTTTTGCAAGGTGCTGTATCTACATAAACAACATGTCTAATTTTCTCAGTAATTGTTTTATTATCACCGGCCTAATTTAGAAACTGCAATCTATAAACGCCGCTGCAAACACGAGTTACACATGCTGTTTTAATCGGGATTTATACGTAGCTGCCGATATTCAAGGACCGTGTTAATAAGTCGAACTGTATTCAAGTCTGTTTATTTAATTTCCCTTTGGGATCAATGAAGTATGTTGGAATTGAATTTGAATTTCAAGTCTGGACAGCTCTATGCAATCCATTAAACTGCATTTCTGATGTGTGTAGAGTTTGTTATCCCAATGGTGATGCAAATTTCTAATAGTTTTTCTATCCGTTTTGAAGCATGTTTTTTTATCTCAAAGTAAGCACTAAGATAGTACTGCTTTTTTTTATGGAAGTAGAAACAGACCTGGTACTAAGCAAGCACCTGGTCCTGTTTAGCCCTGGACACAGTTTGACGGAAAATTCCCCGGCTCCGAGATTACACAAAACGTACTTAAAAATACCAGAATGAGCCCTTTATGTGCATTTACTTCTCACAGTAGATTACTTGTGTTACATTAGCTGCTCCAGGAATGGTATGGTCAATTTATGATCACATACACAGTAAAATTAGTCTTTAAATGAAGCTATTAATAACTGTCAATACCTTCATTAGTTTAATCACAACCAATGAAAATGATGTGCTAATTTCTTACTCTGAGTAATGCTTCTACCAAATGTCCCTAAACTTGTTCGGTGGTCTCACTTTATCACACACCAGCACCACTGTTTATACTTCCCTTTTATTTTAATAGCTGCTGGCTCTGATCTCAGGTTAGGCCTCTGAGCCAAGGCTACATTTATTTACTGGGTGACGTTGTTCCTGTGTGCACCACTGCAGCGACCAGCCTGCCTGTAAAGGCTTTCAAAACCTGCGCAGTGCTGATGTCACACACACACACACACACACACACACACACACACACACACACACACACACACACACACACACACACAGGTTGAAACAAGACTTGCACTGAATTTTGGCACTCCAGAAGTACACGTTGTGGGCACTGAAGTGCTTCCTATTTGCACAGCAATTTATTTTTATTTTTTTTTTCACATTTAATGTTTGGCAAATTAGATTTAATGAGTATGAGAGATGTCCTGGTGAGTTGTAAATCTTTGTGGGTGGGTGAGACGGGGAAACACGTGGATTTAGTGGCTGGTCCAGCTTGGTTTCTGCTGTACTTAAATGTGGGGAAACAATCAGGGGAAAGTTTTAGCTTGAGTTCTACAATCTGGTAGTGAGATTTGCTCAATGTCTTCTGAGGTGTGTTATTAACTCAGTGCACTCTCCGTTATGCACGAAAACGCTGTGAGAAATTTCCGTTTGTTTTTTAGTGTCTACAAAAGTGGGGTCTCGGCGGTTTAGCATTGTAGAGGCGTCGTATCCATGACATGTTTCATGAACACGCCTGCATAGCTTGGTCAGCAAATAATAGGAAGATTCATGTCAAAGCTGCAACCTTATCGCACCCTCTCTACAGCGGCAGTGCTCCACATAAGTTACTACTCTACCTATAAGAGGCTCAACTGCTATTTGCATTACTTCCCAGCGGCACTTTTGCTTCTTCAAAAAACGGATCTGACCATGCTCCTACAAGCTTGTTTTTTTTGTTTTGTTTTTTGTTTTTTTTCCGGGTCCAAAGGATAATCAGTGCTGTCCATGACAATGAGTACCACACGGTGCATCAAAAATGTTCGATGTTTCCTGGTGGCGTAGTGATCTAAATTGGAAAGATGTGCGCACAATCCCAAACTGTGCCCAACTCCAAATTGCCTCCAGGATACGTTGTGCTTGTTGAAAGGAGACCTAACAAAATTCTGAGTTTTATCAACAGCAGTGTGTTGCAGTATGTGCCTGTCAGTTTGTCAATGAAAAGCTCTGGCATCATACTTTTAGATGATGAGGAAGAGGAGTGTTTCATGGGGCCAATGGCCTCATGAAGCAATGTCGTGTTGTGTCGGGAAGAAGATGCCAAAGTTGTTTGGTCCAAGCAGGGACCAGGGTATGGTGAATGTTGGATATAAGTAGTAGCATGAATGTGGAAAAGTATTGCTGTACACAGCAGAGTGGCGAGAGCTGGAAAGGGATAATAAAAACAGAATATTTGGCCAACATTAAAAGCATGACAATATTATGATTACCTTTAAACTCAAGGTTTTCCAAACGTGGCAATTTTGAATGGCTCTGGTGCTAGGAGCCATTTAGCATGATCTGGCATACTAGGGTATGTTTTAATAAGTCAGTAAATTTGTACAATAAATGCTTATTGGGCTTTTTTCAGATGTGAATGCAAAGTTTGGAGGTGTTACTGTTTCACCGTGCCGTGTCTACGGTGAAGCACCCTTGGTGGACCCAGTTCGTTTTACCCAGTCAGGCGACCCCCACTTACTTTACTACCTTGAATGTAGGACGCATAAAACAGACAAGTATGCTTTTAGTTATATTTTATCTAGGTAAAGACAGAGAAATAGTTACAGTCACACCAGCGCTGATGGGCCCCTGATCGGCAGGAGGCCTCGAGTGCTCATCACACAAACATTATAAAGGGATCTCGGGACACACCCATACAAGGGCGGTACACATCCAAACTGTGACATCAGCAGGGAAGCTGTGTCACCTCCGGGGTGGTATCTGATAGATATGTGCCGGGATAAACAGCTCGTTCCACTTGACCTTGTTGATATCCTAACAGAGGGTATCCAAGGGTCACACACATTGAGGCAGTAGTCAGCAAAAAAATCCAGACGTTAGGCAAAGGCTCGTAGGTCGGTGCTCAGAAACAAGGTCTTGGTTCAGGAATCAGAAGCTCACTAGAAATAGGACAAGGCCATGGCGAGGCAGGAAAATCCAGAAGATAGAAATGAGGTCGAACCAAGGAGATCAGACATGGAAAGAAAAGGGACATCTACCAGCAGGAGCTTTCAATAATCTGGCAAAGATCTGCATACAGGAGTGTGTGTGAATAGAGCAGATCATAGGTGAAAGGCATGAGGCTGATTACGGCGTAGCAGATGGGCGCATGGCAGGAGGCACTAACCATGACACTTCGGGAGAACTGGAATTGCCAACTGTTTTAAAATTAGCAAAAAGTTGGTACTGGCTCATCAGAAATTAGAATGGAACAAATTCAAGATGAAAATGTCACATCAAAGTTTATGTGGAAGGATGAAATGGAAAGGAATGTGCAAACAACCTGTTGCCTTGAGCTTCCTTTTCTTGAGCCAGTGAACCAAAACCAGATTGGTTACTCTTGAAAATGGTTGACCTTAATAACTTAAGGCTGTTCTTGGATTCATAAACCCATTAAAACATTGGGCAGATTTTCCCCTGATCCTCTGTTTCATTCAGGCTACTGCTTTTACCCAAAATGTCATTTGCAAATAATGTAAGACCTAAATCCTCGCTTATCTACGGCTATTGGACACATTTGTGTTCAGGATGAATGGACATAAAGTCAGTCACGTTCAGATCAAACTCCTTATATCTCAGCTGCAAATGAGCTTAAGACACAAGTTTTAAAACATATGGATTAAGGGGTGATGATTGTCATAGTAGTGGTGCCAGGATTCAGTAATATGTTTTTTGTTGTTGTTGTTGGGGGGGGGGGGGCGGTTGAGAAAAAGATGACAAACAAACAACATTGAACTTTATGGAGAACCACTTAAATAGTTATTAACTTACTGACAGGAAAGCGAGTGAATCATAAACTTTGGTATTTTGAAAACACATATCTCATTGTTCCCCAGCTTTTTCCTCACACTTACAAATCTGCTCTGTGACTGTGCCTCCCCCTTTTAACTCTCATTCACCCTTCTGTTAGTTTCATTCTATTCTAGTCGTCTGATCGTGTCAGCGAATTGTGCAGCGAGCTTTCGACCCTCGCTGACCCATCGCAGATGATGGTTTTTGCAGCTGAGCCCCATGGCTGGCAGGGCAGGCTGCGTTCTGCCGAGCACACACACTCAAAGCATTCACATACCAAATAAACTGAAGCATCTGCCTCCGAGGGTACCGACTCTCTGCGCCGCGCACAGGAGGGGACGCACACATTTCAGTTTGCCCCCCCCTCCCTCACAAGTTTTAGGAATGTTGATGGGACGGGGCAAGTGCAGCTTGTCTGTCAACGTCTGCTGTGATGAGCAGAATGTACCAACTCCACCAATGGGGACGGCCGGTGGGTAGAGGTGTGAATTGGCAAAGTGTGCCAATTGCAAAATGGTTTTTACAGCTAGACCTACTCACTCATTGAATGTCATTTCAGCTGATAAAACTGTTGACGTTAACCGAGCTGTAATTTCTGTTCCTTCAGGACCCTCCAATGGCAGTAACACTGGGTCTGAGGATGGAGGAGATGATCTTCAACTTGGCTGACACGCACTTATTCTTTAATGACCTGGAGGTGAGAGATAACCATCACATACTGATACAAAAAAAAAAAACACATAACATCTTTAAGATGACTAGGCTAGGGATTTAGCATGAAGACAAACGTCAAGCATGGTTTCTTAATACATATTAACAGGCCTCTGCTGCCCTCTAGTGGTAAATAACAAACTAAGGCTTGAACATTGTTTAACTGCAAGTACGGGGCTCTGCAAAAGCGATCATACAACTTTTTTTTTTTTACTGGGATTTTATGAGAAAGAGCAACACAAAGTAGAGTATAATTATGAGGTAGAAGAAAAGGGGAAGAAGATTTTTACTTTTTTGTAGCGAAATAAAAATCTGAAAGGTGTCGTCTATGTGACTGGACATTTTGCCCACTCAAGCTCAGTCAGGTCGGATCAGCAGATCCATGCTATTCTAGATCAGTTTATGTATACTGAATCCTTGTTGGAAGGTGAACCTTGACCCCAGTCTCGAGTATTTTCAAGCCTCTAACTCAGTGGCTGGCCTGCAACCTTTACAGTCTAAAGAGCCGTTTTTGCCTACAGTCCACTTGAATTAAACTCGTTCAGAGCCGCAAGTTATAATTTTAGATAAAGATCTACTGTAGGAAATATGTTGTTATCGTAAAAGAAACGCCCTTTTATGTCTCTTTTGAGGTTTAAAAAAAGAGGATGGATGGATGTTGATATTTGTGGATAATGGTGTAAAAAAAATCATAGTTTCCAACATAATGAAAAAAAATTGATTTAAAAGTAAATATTACTACCACTTTTAGCATCATATTCTGTTGTGAAAATTAAAAGCAATTATTCCAAGAAAAAAACTGCTAAAAACTGCATTTATTATCATTATTATTTTAAATACCATAATAAAAATATAATTTGTAGCTAAAGTTAAGAGCCACTGTGGAAGGTCCAAAGAGCCACTTGCAGCTCCAGAGCCACAGGTTGCAGAACCCTGCTCTAACTGGTTGTCTCCCAGTATTGCCTTGTATTTAGCTCTATCCATCAACTTTGATGTCCGGCTTCCCTCTCCCTGCTGGAGAAACACTAATATCCACAGCATGATGTTTCCCAGAGGAGATGGTGTAGTCAGGTTACTGTGCAATGACAGAGTTTTGCATGCAGACCGAAAAGTTAAATTCATTTGTCATCTGACTATGGCTTATGGCAAACTCTAAAATTGAGCCTCTTTCTTTCTTTTAGGCACTCCTCTAATACTTGCCACATTTTCTAGACTGCATAACTCATAGTAGCTCAGTAAATTTCACACCAGAGCTCCCCTTCACAACAATGCACTACTCTGCATTGGTCTATGGCATAAATTCCAATAAAACACATTGAAGTTTATGGAGGCAGTGCAACAAAATAGGAAACTTTTACCGTGAAATGTCGATGTTCTTGTTGATCTAACTGTCTAATCTGTGTCTTTGTCTGCGAATGCAGGAATGCGATCAGGTACACATTGATGACGTGTCATCAGATGACAACGGCCAAGACTTAAGGTGATTATTTAACATTCACCTGTCCTAAAAAAAAAAAACATGATTGTTTTTGTTCCAGGGGGAAACTCCTGCCTTTTATTCGCTCTCTTGCTTCTAAAAGTCGCTTGAAATTGTTTTTTACTTTCCATGATCACTAATAAAAAAATAATTGAGTTTTTTTTTTTTTGTTCTAACAGAGGAGACTTTTCAAATAAAACATATCATTATTATTGACAGTACTTACAGTTTTGCAACTGATGGCTTCCATGCAGCTGCAACCAGCGCCAACCTGTGCCTGGCTACGGGGGTCCGCGGTGGGGTCGACTGGATGAGGAAGCTGGCCTTCCGCTACCGACGGGTCAAAGAGTTGTATAGCACGTACAAAAACAATGTAGGGGGTAAGCCAACTAACATGGAATCTCGTGGTCGCTTGTTGAAAGGAGACATTGCTCGAGAAGAGCTTCTATTGTTTTGTTTATGAGCCGTAGGGAACCTAAAAGTGACAGAATAGAAAACAAAGGAGCAGTTCATGCATGGGCTTTGGGAGGTTTCACCTTGAGTCATTATTTAAAGATAGCTGTATGCATGCATAATACGATATATCGTACATGTATTGTGCCATCCTGGAAATAGTACAGTTCAAATAAATAAAGCAATAAACACTCAAATAAGGACACCCGTGTTCATAAACGAGCGTTTGTAAACTTCTGACCACAACCTTCACTGCTGCTGGGGCCGCAAAATCTTTGAGGATCAACGTTGAGCAAACATACTCGTAAAAGTCTTTAACATGCGCAAATTTCCATTAACTGACACCTCATTTAGGCCGAACTAAATTAAATAAAAAACAAAGAATTAAGGTGTTAAATTTCAGGAAAGGCCCACATCAATTCATCCAGTTTTTTAAAAGTCTGACACTGGAAGAACAAAAGAAAAAAATGCTATTGATTTAATTTGTTCTGTGTTTGAAGGTCTGTTGGGCCCTGCTAAGAGAGACGCCTGGCTGCAGCTCAGAGCCGAGGTGGAGGCTCTCACTGATTCCTGGCTCACCCACGCACTCAAGTCCCTGTCCATCATCAGCTCAAGGTTCCCACTTGATTTTATACTCACTGTCCCTCACATAAAGAGCAGCTTATTATCTTTGTTCTGAGGCTGGTCAACATGTGGCATCTGAGCCAAAGAACCTAAATGAAAAATCTATTCAACCTAAGCGATGCATAAAGTACGCCGTTATGTCCCTCTTGCCCACAGGAGTAACTGTGTAAATGTGTTGGTAACAACGACGCAGCTCATACCGGCGCTGGCTAAAGTTCTTCTGTACAGTCTTGGATCTGTTTTCCCTATTGAAAATATTTACAGTGCAACAAAAATAGGTAAGACCCAGACACGCACGGACAACCACACACACTTCAGCATTTCATCCTGGGTGGGTTGCAGGTTTTTACAAATCACAAGAGGGCATGAGGAATGAGAGAATCTCACTGGGAAAGGGCATCTGTCCTATTTCTCTTTATTTTATGGTATGAATTTCATCATTTACAAAAACAAAGAAAAAACAAAATATACTACCATCGTAGAGTCTTGAGTCTCTTTTTATTGTTTTCTCTTCCAAGCAGCCAGATCTTGTTTAAAGTAGAAATGCACCAAGGAACCTTCTGCTGACCAGAACTGGCTGTGTTTCTGCTAGCTTGGCCCCGATTTATGACCAGCAAGTTCAAAACTCAAAAATCATATCTTTGTCTGATTAATAACCTACCATAATGAGCACCTCCGGGCAGTGTTAACAACACTCTTCGGTGTTGCCACTGTTGCTGAGTGATCAAGAGTTTAAAAAAGGTATATGTTTTCAGTCTCTTTCAGTTTGACATTAAGACAGAGAGAAGTAAGTGATCTAAGAACAAATTTCTACAATGTGATGGGACAAGTTTATGCATCCTACAGGCTGCAGGAGAGAGCAAGCTTTTCAGTAGATAACTGGAAGGCTGTGTGGAGCAGTGGCTGTTTGTCGTTAGGGGCCGCTTAGGAGATGTCTCCATCAAAATGGCAGGAAAAGCAAAGACACATCTGTCCATTGTCACAGGGGTGGTGGTGCCTTTCTCCAGCAGTCATTGGGCGAGACGTCTCCAATTCAATCACAGGGTCAACAGCCATGCATGTACACACTCACACCTTAGGTCAATTTAGAGAGACCAATTATCAGTCATGTTTTGGGACTGTGGGAGGAAGCCGGAGTACCCGGAGAGAACCCACGCATGGACATGGAGAACATGCAAACTCCATGCAGAAAAAGCCTCAGCCTAAGGTTTTAACAGCGTTACCAAGTGTGCCATTAAAATAGGTTTAACCCAAAATAGTTTCAGCTATACTTCATGTTTTTTTTAAGTCGGTCAGTGTGTGGGAACTTTTAAGGCAAGGCATGGAAAGGTATTTATATTTATATAGCTCTTTTCAATAACAAGACGATTCAAAGTGCTGTACATGAACAGTAAAACATTACAGAGAACAACATTTAAGTAACAACCAAGTGACTGCTGGGTTTTGACATAAAGAAATAGCTATAAGAAAATAGCTTGCTCATATTTATAGTCAAAGAATGTAAAAAAAAAAAACATCTGAAAGGGGGATTTTTATTTAAAGGCTGGACAATTACTTACATTTGAAACCAGATATTTATATACACAGTACAAAAAGACAGATTCATTTTTCATTTTTTTAATCCTTTGTGTTCGTTTCATCCTTGCTGAGTGGCCATTCATCCATATCAGTATGTGACTTGTGCCACTTTGAAGAATGAATCTCTTAGCAGTGTCAGTCAGAATGTTATCTTAAAGTATTCCTGAATGTTATGGTAGCTTGTCCCATGATGCATACAATTGTTTGAACAGATGAACGTGCCACCATGAGGCTTTTGAAGGTCTAGAAGTTCCTTCCTGGTATCTTGCCGGACTTTTTCTTTTCATGATATCACACAAGGAAGCAACGTGTTTGAAGAGCTGCCTTAAAATACATACACACGTGTGACTGCATTTAACTTAACTATTGTCAATTAATCAACCAGAAGCCTAAAAAGCCACGACTAAGCCTTAGCATAGTAGTCTTTGCATCTGAAAAATATTCTGTCATCCTGTCATTTAGCAAATTGATAAAATTTGCTCATTCTGACTTAAAACAGGAAAGATTTAGTAAGATTTTAAGTCAAACAGTGGGAAAAAAATGATACATGTCTTTATAAAGCGCATGGCTTAAAATGTATAAATATCGTTCTGCAATGAACAGTTAGGAGTATGGAAAAGGGTAAAAGTAAATCAGAGTGGTTGGTCAAAAATGGTGACTACATAGAAAGTTTAATTAAGCCAGCTTTTCTTTCAGGGAGACAAAAAAAAATGTATGGTTTGTGCATTCTTGTTGGGTTATAATACACTTATCCTTCACCGCCAACTAGAAGAATCATTTCAAGTAGAGATATGGGAAGAACAGAAAATCCTTTGTGAACAAAACCGCAATAATGTAACAATAATAGACGACTGAAAGATAGCTGTGCAAAGAAGGCCACATTTTCACTCTGAATGCTTGTTTAGTTGATTAAGGTGTTAATTGTGGCTCAGAGGAGCACAGGTTCAATTAGTAATACTTTAGGTTACCGATGACTTAACAGGCTTTAACGAATGCTAAAGAGATGTCCCAGAATCACTAAAATCCAATGCCAGAGTGTTTTTAACGCCCAAATTTGATCTGCAGCCAACAAATAAAAAAGACACTGCACCTCTTCGTAAAAAGGAAGAAATATTTCTTTAATCTTTGTATCTTGATGCATCCTTCCTGTGTTTTATATCCCTCTCTAAACAATTGAAAAACCTGTGAAAGCCATCTGTTTGTCTCCAGGCAAAGAGAGCTGTTTTGAGCGTATAGTCTCCCGCTTTGGCACTAACATTACATATGTTGTGATTGGCGATGGGAAGGATGAGGAGCATGCCGCCAGCCAGGTAAACAAACAGCTTCCGAGCTTTGACCCCTCTGACCATGTTACCCTCCTTCCTTCCCCCTTGTTCATTTGTTTTTTGCAGGAAAAGAGAGTTGCTTTGAGCGCATAATGCAAAGGTTTGGCAGGAAAGTAGTGTATGTTGTAATTGGGGACGGTGTGGAAGAGGAACAGGCGGCCAAAAAGGTAACGGAACCGCAGCCTTACTGTGACATCCCTCCAATCGGCCGACTCTGCACAGCGTGAGCTCTGATTGGACAAAACCTGCCTTTCTTTGCTGCAGCAGTTTTTTTTCCCCCCCGTTTGTTTTGTGTTGGTCTTTGACTTTCTCTGGTTGACTGGCTTCTTTGTTTTACAGTGTGCTGGGATAACCTTTACTGCAACTGTTAGAGTGAAAACTGAAGAACAAAGCTTGGATAATTGAATATGCTTTGGCACTTTAGTGTAATAAACAGGCATGGGCCCGTAGTCGGTACGAAGGCTTACACAAGCGTTACAAAACAAAAACAAAAAAACTCTAGCATTTTCAGTCATAATTTTACCAGCGTTTTAAAGTCTTTGTAATAAAATGCTGTAGGAAGTTTCAAAGTCACTGACATTTTCTCTTGGTGAAGCATAGAATAACACCAAGAATAGCAGGTGCCAGACAGCTGGCTAAATAAAAGAAAAAACACAGACAGTCCTGGTGTGGACAGTAAATATCAGTCTTAATAAGGTAATTACATTTTAAAGCTACAGCTGTAAAGCTACACTGCAAAAATAGAACTAAAAATAAGACAATTTTTCTTGAAATGAAAGTATTTTTCCTTGATTTGAGCAGGTAAATATGACTATTTGCCAATGGAATAAGATTTTTGCACATAAAATAGGAACAATTCATCTCCATCATCATATTTCAAGTGCAGGTTGATATCTAATTATCTTATTTTAGGGGTAAAAATACTCATTCCATTGGCAAATTATCTTATTTACCTGCTCAAATCAAAGGCAAATACATTCATTTCAAGCAAAATGTTCTTATTTTTAGTTCTCTTTTTGCAGTGCAGGAGCAGCATGCGTGTAAAGCAGCCTAGTCCAGGCCAGTTACTCAGGTAGGCAGACCGACCACTAAGACATTCCCTTTGTACTGGGAAGTTATGTTGCATCCCATTTGCCTTGGAAAATGAAAATCGGAAAATGGGAATAGGGTAAAACCTAAGTAAAAAGCGTTCCAGCTGACAGTTGGAGGAGTCGGGATTCCAAAATAAAAACAAAAAAACAAAAGCTCAGGATTCCAATATGGCGACGGCCAGGAATGCTGTTTTGTTCGTTCCTCTTATAAACGTCCTTTAAAACTGTACTTTCCACATTGCAGTGGCTACATGTAACATTGATTTTAGACGCACTCTCACAACTGTGTCACAGCTTTTTAGTAAGTACTTGATTCCCAGATCGGAGACCCATTAAATGCACTATAATAAACTGAGCATCAGCTTCTCTTATTTGTGTTTCTTTATCAACAGCAGAACAGCAAAAGGGAACAAATTCTTCGCCATAAGCTCTTTAAAACTATAACTAAATATAGTTGGTGTTTATTCTATGTGGTTTCTTCTGTCTGATATGTATCAGAATCAAAACAATAAATATTAAAAGATTGAGAATATTTTACCTGCAGTGGCAGAAATAAACATTGCTTCTTTTAAATAAAAGCATTTAATTATGTTTGCTGTGTGTGTGTTAATACTTTAATCAAGGTTATACTGAGTCTAATAGTGGCCCATGCCTAGTACCAAGTGTTAGTATCACCACAAACTATTTTATAAACTAACATTTGCAGAATTTGTTTCTGGTCAGAGTTTACGTGACAGCCTGCCCAAGTGTACACAGTAACCAAGCTTTGAATGCCTTTGTTTAGGGTATTTATGCAGCTTTTGATCCATTCATGTAATGTTTTTTACTTCTGCCATACATAGTTTACAAAAAAAAAACTTACTATTCACAAAAAAAGCTTCATAAGTAGTGCTTTACTCTAGGTGGTGCACAAAGATTTTTTGGAAAATTAATCCTTTCCAGTTGTGGGTTTATTTTGTGACGCTTGAAGCTGGGGTTTGTTCGTTAAAAAAACGAAACAAAAAAAAAATGGGGATATTCTCTTGTCACTTTCTTTTTTGAGAGTTAGAATGAAAAGACTTGTGCTTGTACATGGACTTCCAGTTGACGTCTCCTGGCACAGAAAGCCGGGAACACCATTGTTCTGCTTTCAATATGAAACTGCATTTAAAACGATTTTAGGAATAATGTTTTCCAAACAATTCTTTGAAATAAATACCATGAAGAACCTAAACTCAGAACGTCATTCAGTCCAGCTCTACATATGAAATTGTGTGTGGAAAAGATTCAGTTTCCACTCGCTGAAACTTAACATTCAGAGCATAAAACTTTAATGTTGTAGCCTGCTCATATTAATAGGACAAAATTATTTACGTGCTTTCATTACTCAAGATTTTTTTTAAATGACCTTTAGGGTCACATTTTTGGGAGATTTTACACTTTAGAACACAACCTCGAAGTATGATTTCAGTTTCCTATTAAGAGCCATCTCTTTAGGCCTTATATCGACAACTCAATACTTTATTAAACAATGCCTGTTTAAATAAAATAAATTAAAGCACTTTCAATAAATTGTACTCAATTAGCAAATACTTCAGTCAAAATAATGCTAATTACTTAAAAATTACTATTAAGTGATTTCCTTGTCCGACGTAGCAGCTCAAGTTCAGTTTCCCAGCCTGAACCATCAAAAGTGGACTTTTGTGTTGCTGCACAGATTTTAAATGTCATGGACTGCAGCACAAGAAATATAAAATTAACTCAATTGAGTTTTAATTATTTTTGACTTAAGTCAAAATATGCCCCATGTACAGTTGGATTGGATTCAGACCCATTTGGTCTTTAGATCCAAGTTGGTTTCAGGTAACTCCCAGAGGAGAAGGTGACAGGCACATCCCCTTCAAATGTTGGTACTGCATGGGTTCTGTTTGTGCTCTGGCCTAGTGAGCGGCGCCAAGCTACTGTAGCGTAGCTTGCATGGGTTGAGGTGGTGGTGAGCGGCCGCGCCCAGCAGCTTCTGGTTCTAATCTTTGTGTCTGCTTCACAGCACAACATGCCCTTCTGGAGGATATCAAGTCACTCTGACCTGCTGGCATTACACCAAGCACTGGAGTTTGAATACCTGTAACTACCACGGCATCATGGACTCACGCGGTGTTGGCGGCGGAAACGAGCGGCCCTCTTTCTTACAACTATTTAAAAAGAACAAACACGTTAGACTGCAATGGTTTGATCTCTTTTTCTGTCTTTTTTTGAACGTCTGGATTGATGAACTCTAAACAGTCTTAAATTGAAGGTGATGCGGTCAGTGGGGTTAGTAGTGACCCCTGCTCAGCCCTCCTGCTCTGGATCTTTATGTATAATAAAAAAATAAAAAGAAAGGTCCCGTTTATGCAGCTTAACTGGGATCCCCAAGGATGAAGACTTTCCAGGATGTTTCTGTTCACGATCCGTCTGCGATCGGCGCACAGGGCGAAAGGAGGACGTCTCACCTGGAGCGTACGGTCCCCTCCTAAAATATTAATCTGAAGGAATCTCTATATAGAGTCGATGTGTAACGGGGGATGTGTTTTTTTTTTTCTAAAGCTTTTCTTGCTGGCGGTAAACTTGCAATAAAATGCGATCTGTGGTTAAAAAAAAAAAAAAAACTTCTGTAAATTATTTCCAATAAATTTCAAGGACAGTTGATGTTTTGGGTTTTGTCAGAAATTAAATTGTAAGGATTTGATCTTTACCTCTGGCTTCCTTTTTTTTTTGTCAAGTTGGATATCTGAATGCTTCTTTCACAAAAGACCAACACAATAAGCGTTTATGGAGAAAACGAATGACTGGTCGAAGCTCAGTCAGACAGACATGGATGCAGTGTAGTTCTATATAAGATGTTAACATGTAGAAGCAACCCCGTCTCTGATTTCAGAGTTGGATCTCACACAAGTCAAGAAACGCCCAGAAGCAAAGTCATTTCCACGTTTTATTAACATCTCATTTCTTGGATTTGAAGTATTCCTCAATCACATCCTTGGCTTGAGACTCTTTGCCATAATCCTGCACAGAAAACAACAAGGATTAGTTGGAGCTGAGTTTGTATGGTTAATTAAGCTCAGACAGCTGCAAGCGTACACAAAGCTGGGCTAAACAATCCTACATGTAGACTTTATAGGTTCATGTCAAATTAGTCTCATTTCCTTAAATTTTGAGTAGTTTTCTAAAATCTGCACGTGGGCAACAAGTCACTTTAACAGCATAAAACTGAACCGACAAACCCGGCCCAACACTGCTGCGTTTAAAACCACATGTAGCCATTTTCTGGGACCCCAGCTATCACAGCCAGATGATGGGGCTCGTACTTTGGCCGTTATCTCGCCAGTAACTGGACAGCTGCGTGGCACAATGCACAGCACCTGGACTTGACTGGCCGCCTCCTCAACTCCACCATGAGCTGGATCTGTGGTTCCCCTCCACTCATTAAACCCAACTATTCTTCCACTGACAAACAAATGGACCCTTTACCTTGACGACAACGCAGCTGCAGCCCACCACCTTGCGTGGTTTTCCTTCACGGTCGATCTTGCACAGACCGACCCACTCGCCGAGCTTCTTGTTGTCGTCAACCTGTGAAAACGAGCGACGGCGGTTTAGTGACACTTGGTAAAACGAGGTGAACGCATCACTTCATCCTACATGTTAAAGTGACGAAACTAAAGCCGCGGGTACTGCACCGCATCTCAGACAAGAATTGGGTAACAAAGGCATTTCCTCATAGCTTTCAGTAGAGGGAGCCAAGTTGTCATCACTGATGCAGCAAAACGCCTTTAATCCCAACAGCGTCACAAAAACACAGCTGTCTACTTCAGCATCATGACACCAGATTCTTTAAGGGTTTACCTTGATCAGGTTGATCTGGTGCTCGGCGCACAGGGCCTCTACCAGCTTCACGTACATGGGCTCGTCACAGTTGGCAGCCAGGACGCAGAGATGGGCCTGACGTCTGCAAAATAAAACAACAACAAGAAATCAACTCGATGCAAGAAAGACATTTGCAAAAAACACACAAAAATATGTGGGGACAACACCTTGACCAGCAAAAGAAAAAGCAGTAGCCAACACTAAGCCACACAGACCTAACTGGGTCTATGTGTAGGGTTGTTTTGGTACTGCGGCATTGAGAGAGACTTGCTGCTGCCAGCTCAGACTTTGTTGATAGATTTAGGAAGTTTTCAGACCGACTCGTGAGCCTTTCCAGAAAAACAAGTGGCGACTTTTCTCTGTGCCGTTGGAGACTTCGGCGACAACACGTAAAATTATCAATCAGTCCACAATCTACTGTTTTCAGCGAGCAGTAAGAGCTGCTGTGAGCTCTGCCCCTTCCACCTTCCAAGCACTGAAGTCAGTTTTTCACTGAACCACAGCTGCACTAAAATAAATCTCTGCTTGAAGAGAGACAGCAGGCTCTCCCCGGCGTTAAAAAGCTCGGCTCAGGCTGCGTCTGCAGTTTGAGGTGCTCACATCAGATCATGATAACTATCGATGCTTCTCATTAAAGAAGCGTTCTTCTGCCAATATCATTAATTAAGAATTGTCCAAGTAAGGCCCAATCCATGCACTCAGTAATGATATTTTGTGTTTATCAAAATACACGTTGGTACCAACATGGTGGCATCGTGACACCATTTATGTAGCGCATCAAGTGGCTGACCAGAGTGCTGAACACACTGCAGTCTAAGGAGCTCGATGGTATGAATTATGAAGGAGGGCTGCCTTGTTTATCCTCTGCTCTGATACACACACCCAACACTGCAACAAGGGAAATCCTACTTTGTAGCACTTTACATGTTGTAGGGGGGAAAAAATTACTTTTTTTCTTTGGACATCTGACCCAAACGGTCAGAACGATGCTGTTCAGGCTCAGGAAAAGCCGATCGACAACAGTGATCCACATCTGGATTTAATATTTTTTTATATAAAAGCACGCTGTTCTGACAGGCCATGCTTTTAGGATAGTTGTGAAGAAAATATTACTATATTTAGTAAATATTACCAGATTCCACTGCATATGTACAGCCACATTCATATCCATCTCTGAGACAAGCCAAAGCTATTCCGACCGGGCTTCCGGTAGTAAATAAATGATCAGGTGCACTTTTCCCTGTACTTCGTCAGGTTTTAACTCGATGCTTTTCTACCCAACTCGCCCCGCTTCCTTCACCGTGTAAACGAGACGTTGCCAATCAAGCAGCGATCCGCTCAAAGCTTTCCCAAATCATCGCTTTAAGCACAGCGACGCAACCAGCTCCCTACAAAAGCACAGAGAGAGTGAAAACGGTCCCTTACTTGTCCAGGGCCTTTGCGGCCTCACGGATGCCACGCGCCAGGCCGTCGTGGATGAGTGCGGTCTTGAGCACTTCGGGGAGAGCGGTGTTGACATCCATCACACCTCCGGCAGCAGTGCTGTCAGACAAGAAAGAGGGTTTTTTTTTAATTAAAAAAAAAGTGACGTTTCATCTTGCACAGCTGATGGGTTAAAGCTGCATTACTGAGCTTCTGCCACATCAGAAGGAGGATCTCACTCATTGTAGAGTGAAGGGGTATCCGACAAAAGAAGTGAATCATCATTGAAGCAGAGCTCTAAGCAAAAATAAAGACTGAGGTTTGAGACCCGCAGGATATTAAAATGCACACCTATGGTTCTTTTTCAGGACAAACGTATGCAGAAAATAAATAAAAAGACTGTCCTAATGCTAATTAGAAGCAAGACATAAACCTATTTTCAGTTTGATCCCCCCCCCCCCACTGGTATCCAGCATGTCGGACCCTCACAGTTCTTAGTTTAACAGTGCCAAGCGCCTCCTGGTTCTAAATGAAGCGGATGGAAGAACCCACTTAAACTACAACAACCCGTTGTCTGCCTGCAGCCTACAAAATACGCTGCCGTCGCATATGACGCGAAGCTTCCCTTGTTTCTCAATAGGAAACCATAGATTACGACTTTAACGCCAATCCTTTGTTTCAGGACCTCTAGCAAATCCTCTTGATACACCTTCAGCTCGCTAGATAAGATGACGACACGTGGCAGGGCAGGAAAAATGTGAGAATCTCACATTAAAAAGCTTTAAAAAAAAAATTAAAAAATAAAAAAGGGTGGAATCCGGCTGCAAAATTCAGATCAGTACACCTAAGAAAAGAGAATTCGCAACAGTTTAAAATAAATGAATAAAAAAATAAATCAATGGGGGGGGAGAACGTGTTTAGACTGATTTAAAGCACAAAACGTACTGGAGCTGCTGCATCATCATCATCATCATCAGTTTCCATCCATGGAAACATCAACAGATCAGAGCTTTTGGGTGAAACGAACGGGACACTACATCCTACAGGTCAGAGTGAATCTGTCTTCTGTGGATTTAGCAGAATAAAAACAATCCCCACTCTAATATGGCGTTATGCCGGCAAACCCTGTTTGATACGCGATCTACCGAGAACACGTCTGTGCGTCCATCTTTCTATGGCGCATAGGTGGCAACTGAGCATTAAGGCATATTTCAATATTTAGAAAGACAAAGAGCGACTTTAGGGGCGAGAAAAACAGAATTCTCCTTTAACCTCTTTCATTTATATCCGAGTGTAAATACTGATCTCACGCTTTGCGTTTAGTCCTGAACGCACATCTCAGCTTAGGCTTAGGTTGCTTGTGTTCAGCGTCGTTTCAGGCGTTAAACGTGAAAACATAAAAACTACACACAGTCCCTGAAAACCTGGATCGACGTCCGCCTTTATTTTCTCGTCTACTAAGCGGGTTCTAAGCGAGTCCTGCTAGTATTAATGCTCTATAACCACCAGCGCCATGAATGTTAGCTGTAGCTGAAAGAAGCGTCATGCTCACCCTTCCTCGGCCATTGTAGATTTGCGATGGATGACGAACCTAAAGTTCTGCAATACAGAAGAAACATGAAAGCAGAGTTATTATCCATAACAAGAGAGAGTCTGTAGTGAAGATAAAACTTAAGATGCTTGACGATGTGTGCAGATTGTGTCGGCAGCTGGGGAAAACGCACCCTGTCCTCCTCTCGGGGTAGCGGGTAAAGAGGACGTCATAAAGCTGCGACGTTGCTTTAAAAGTGCAGATGGGAATTCCGAGTTTTTTCTTGTGATTCACATTATTTGGCTCAGCTCACGAAAATAGATCTACTTTTTTTGGGATTTCCAAACTGACCATTAATTCAAGGTTATTCACTCTGTTTTCTCTTCTCTCATCCTCTAGATCAAAATACAGAAAGCCAGAATACTTATTAGGTACGTGTTCATAATAAAACTATTAAAACACTAATAACCCTATTTAACATCATGTGTGATATTTAAGAAAATTACTGAATGCATGCTCCCTATACCATGCTTGCTTATACGTAACATTTAAGTAAGTTTATGCATTTAATGTTTAAATGAATGTAGTTTTCAGATAGTCATAAAAAAAATTCAAATCTAAAAGAACATTTTCTTGAATTGTAATTTGTTTTCCAAAAACTATATTCCCACTGCTTGTGGTTCCGATCTCTATTCGGGCCAGTTAATTCAATCTAAATATGACAAATTATGACCCACACGTCATTGTCTTCCTGTACTGCGTTTTATCATGAGAAAAAGAGGGAGCACCCGTATTTGAGTCAGCTCCCATTGCTGAGTGGGCTTTATGAGTTGGCTCGTTCAGTAGCAACACATTACTAATATGGAGGCAGAAAATATGCAACCTGTTGTACTGTACTTTGTTAAGAACTATTTAGTTTTGTCTCCTTTTTTCAATAATCATTTACATATTTAAGAAAACACTCCATTCAATTAGTACAACATTTGATATAATTATTAGAAAACTGAATTAGCTGTAAAGGAAAACCAAATAAGAGCAACATAAAACAAATTAACATCGAAAAAAGCAGATGCTGAATGCAGTTTTACATTGATATAATAAAACAAAATAAACCTTCAGTAAATAATAGATCTCAGGATTACCTGCCTTTCTTGTCTTAGGTGGCTAAATTTCCTTAAAATGTACCTAAGAAAATACTTTTTTTTTTCTTTTACAATTACATGACTTTATTTGTCTTAAATTACGTCAAAGTTATTTCTGTAATTTAAGATTTACTGATTTGTTCTGGCATTAAATAAAAAACGTGTTGTAAAATTAAACATTTCCATTTTTTTTGTAGTTATACTGCTAAAAAGGTTGTATTTATTGAGTTAAATAATATATTTAATGTTGGCTGATTACTGCATGGTGAAATTGTTTGAATTGCAGTAAAGGGAAAAGAGCTCTAGAAATAAATCAATGGAATTGAAAAGTTTAAAGCCATTTTATTTGAGTTTTACAAACATCCAAAATGTGCTGCTACAAGACCCACAGATACTTTCCATTCAAACCTTATGGCAAACACTTATTTGCAGTGTTTTGAAGCAATAAAGCATATTTTAACACATAAGAAGTAAAACCATGTTCTTTCACAATTGTTTGTGCAGCTAATTTGACAAAGACATGCCCGAGAATCCCATATTGTTGCTTTTTATATCCTTTACAGCTTGAGGAACTTTTCTAGTTGCTCCATCTCAATTGCGTTCTCGAATGCAGCAAAGTCCTGAAAAAAAAAGAAAAAATATGATGATGAGAAGTTTAGTTTGAGATAGAGGGACAAAGAGAGAGAACAGAAGGAATGATGGAGCATTTGGTTGTCAGTTCTTTAACTGTTATCAACGCGGGAAGATTATTTTGTAAATCTTAAATAATCTTCCAATAGCTTGTATAAAAATGGCTTACATTTAGTTATCTAATTTATCATATAATCCCATAGGAGTTCCATCTTGTAACAATTTTGTGGAATACCAAAAATACCAGCTATTGTTTAGGTCATGTCAACAATCTGATTGTGCAAGATTCACATTTTATGTTTACACAAATATAGTGGGGTGGGTTGTTTTTGGATAATGTATCTGTGATTAAGTGAAGCATAAAAAAACAATGACTGAAAACTGTGCTTTGGAATCTAGCTACATTGTTCTCAACATGTTTCAACTCCTTAAATTACATCAACCTAATATTACACAACTGGGCCCAACCCATAACTTGAGGAAAACAATTCATAAAGCTCCTAACTTTCTTTTCTGCTTTTCAGTTTACATGTGTTGGTTTGGATTCTGTTCTGTGTTGTAGACACTGCTTAATTTTGGGTTATTGACTCCTTTTGTGTTTGGTGTTGGATTTGTTTTCTATCTTCCTTGCTTCACCCGTTTCTGAGTAATCCAAACTCTTTAGTCTTCTGTTTTTTTAGTCTTCCTCATATCTAGTTGTGCTCCGTTTAGATATTCTCAATCAATTGTTCTTTATTTGGCAATTAATCCAGCCTACACATCATTCTGTTAATCATCCTCCCTAATATTTAGGCCTTTCTGGTTTAGTCATGCGTTGTCAGATTCTTCTATCACTGGCCCTGCTCTGACCTTGTCTGAACCTTCTGTTCACTAGCTGTTTTGAGCCCTGGGTGGCTCTAGAAGAAAAGGGTGCACAAGCGGTATATTTTGAAAAATATTGGATTTATTTATGGTTTGCTCCCTGAACAGATTTTTAAAATAGTTTTCATGCATATGCAGAAAGCCTGTGTATTGAGAAGGCATTCCGAGCTCTGCTGTCAATCACAATGAGCTCTACTCCAAAAAAAGTAAAAAACAAAGCAACTGGACTTGTTTTCCGTAGTTGAAGACGTTTCGCTTCCTCTCCAGGAAGCTTTCTCAATTAAAAAAGTCTGGAGTAACGTGGAGTAACAAGCTTTATACTACTGCCAAACAAAGGCCTTGTAATGGCTTAGAAAACATGCAAATTCAACCGAAACAGGTCCACCATTTAGTAATGAGCAAATTGAGGCTTTTTTTCATAGGAATAAGCAGAGAGCTGGTGACAACCTGGGAGGACCTTTTTCTGCCAATGGCACATAAGAAAATATCATTTACCCTAGACGTAGCAATTTATATCAACGTAAACCGAGAAAAGGCCCTTGAGGAAGCCCCATTTCCTCTGGAGGATGGTGCACGAGCTAGTGGTGTATGTTTAGTCTCTTGCATGTGGACTGGGAGAGTCAAGGAGGGTTGACTCATAGGGAGGAAATACAATGTTGGGGGCGTGGCTTACAGTTATAATTAAACTGTTCTCACTCATGGTTCCCATTTGTGCGGGATCAGGGATAGTTCCTTTAAGGAATTATGTATTTACAAACTGCACAAAAGATGGGGGTGACAGAAGGAGAGGCTCAAATAGGGCCCCCATTCAAGAAAGAACTTCTGCTGCGTCGGTGGATTTGGGATCATTCTGGACTTTTCTGTTATTTATCAAATTAAACACGAGATTGCCTGCCTTCTCTTGCCATTTAAATGCACAACACAATAACTCTCATGAACCCAACACTGCTCGTCACCATGAGATACACGATCCCCACAGTAAAATTTTGTGGTGAGAGCGTCATGCTCCGCGAATGCTTTTCACCAACATGGCTGGTCAGTCGATAGATGATAGATACAAGCCAATATTTGGAAATATGTTAGATGCTGGAAAAATGCTGAGCCTGAGGCACAGGTACTTTTCCAAATCGGACAACGACCCTGAGCACACAGCCAGAGCTACAGTGGAATAGTTTATGTTAGGGGTTTCAAACTGCAACAGTCGTAGTCTGTTGTGCTACAAGTCTTAGATATCTGTGCTTCAACACTCTCGTATACATTAATTAGGTCATTAGCAGGACTCTTTAGAACCATACTGAGGGCGTCATTCGGCCATTTGATTTGGGGGTGTTGGCCCAAAGACAGATCAAAAAGTATGGTAAAAAAAACTAAATTATTTTGTCCGTTGAACCTTAAAATAAAAGGAGTATTTTCTTCTTAGCAGATCATTTCTTAGAATTGCAGTTGTGTCTGTGAAGCCACACCAAGGATGGTTCGTACAGTAAATATTTATTTAACCCCTGTGTTCACACCCTACTCTGCTTCAAGGTTTTCTTAGGTGAGGCGTATTAACCCTTCGCGTTATTTTTTATTATTTTCTTTACATACATAACACCTCATACTTTCTCATTCTTATCACTCTTACAGGATGAATGAAACTTACTCCACAGTAAACATCTCCGTTGAATATTTGTGGGGGAAGTGCTTTTGCATTCCCTGCCATCTTCCTCATTAAATCCTTGTCGTCAGTGTTTTGAGTAATATCCACAGTTTTGAAGGGAATCTTCTTCGAAGTCAGGATAGAAAAGATCCTTTCTTGATTTTTCTTCAACTGGAAAGCAAAGACTTTCATTAGTCAATAGTGGTCAGGTGTGCTCATTGGCCGAGTTTTTGTTCCGCCAAAAAATACACCTGACTGTCCATAGCATGATGCCAAATTGACTACACATACAACTTACAATGAACAAAATGCCTCAGTATTTTTAGCTTGTTTCTTTTTTTGCATGTGGCTACAGAAGAAGAGGGAAAACAAAGACCGTATACTCTACCTCCAAAGAGCCGCTCACACTGGCCATGTACACTGTCACTGTCATGTCTGCTATTTCAATAGTAACACGTCAATCTAGAGAGAAAAAGGGGTTTTTAGAATGGAAAACACTGAGATTGTTGCTGTATCCTGTCTAAAGGCATGTGAGCTTGCTGAAGCAGCAGACACGGTGAACAGGTTTGGACAAGGTTTACCTTCCTGCATGGACACACCCACACGTCTGACTGTTCCAGTCAAGGCCTGTCCCTGCCGTCACTAAAACCACGCAGGAATCCCACATGCACACACATAGACACACCTTTAGAAAGCCTAAACAGCAGTTAAACAACATAAAGTCCCTGAATGTATCATTATACAAGGGAAAAAAAGCAGTTTTTTTTAGTAACTAAGTGGAGACAGAGATTTTAAACATGGCTGAAATCTAGAGTCAGATTTATTTTGTGCCTGACGGACTCAGAGGTGAGCATCAAGTGAGCTTACATTAAAAAATGACACACAAAAACACCTTTCGCGTTCTATCATTAATACGTTATGCGCTGCATCAATTTTAATATGTCAAGTTTATCACCCGCATTATGCAACACGTGTGATGTTCATATCACTAAAAAATGCCAGGATCTGGGTGTGTTTGTGTGGTGTTTTTCCTTTCTCTCTGGAACCTGCAGGTGCCTGGTGGGCGGAGCTGCTTCTGCACACCTAAGCCTCATTACCTTGAGCTTCTCCTGAGGATTATAAGGAGCTGGCTACCAATCACTTGACGCCTGAGTGTCAACCCAAGTAGTACCTCTAGCCTCCGCAGAACCTTCCCAGTGTCGTTTCTCCAGTGTTGTATTTTGTATGTTATGCTCACCATTTACTCTGTGATCAACTCCGAGGTTCCCTCTGAGAAACTCCTGGAAGTCCCCTTCTGGCCTTCAAGCCATAACCCTCTGGATGCCACCTCCACAATTGGCTACAACTAGAACTTCCTCTACTTCCACCCTCCTGCAAACCTGTCCTTCCTCCCATACCACTCACTGGATCACAGCCTGCCACCCAAGCCTCACCCACAGCATTTTAACCATCAGGTTTTCCCCTTAAGCTCAAGCACACTTGGGTCATGCAACAGGACAATGAATAAAATCCCACTAGGAAGTCAATCTCTAATTGGCTCAAAAGGAGATAAACAAAAAGCTAAACGAAAGTTGTATGATTTAAGCGGCTTAGTCATATTCTGGACCAAAACATGATTGAGATCCTGTTGCATGATTTTAAATAAGCCATTCATGCTCGAAAACCTTCTAGTGGCACTATATTAAAACAGTTCTGCAAGAAAAAAAAAAGAAAAGAGGAGGCCAAAATTGCCTCCGCAACAATGAAAGAGACTAATTTCTGGTTACAGCAAACGCCTAATGGCAGTTGTTGCTACAAAGTGCGGCGCAACCCATTATTAGCCGGGCACAGCTTGTGGTCTGCCAGGACACAGATCATCCATATTCAAGGCCAGAGAGCAGCTGAAACAGCAGTCAGAAAAATTACGACATTCAAAGTAAAGCACAACATTTACTAAACAGGAGAGAAAGCTTTCTATACGTTCTCGCTCACACACGAGTGACTGCAGGACGACATGTTACCAGCTTGTTTTAGGTGAAGCAGCGACATAGACACATCATTTAGCAATGAATTTTGACCGCCTCTAGCATCCACTAATTACATATTCGTTGATTACTTAAGAAATAAATGACATGAAATCAAAACTCCTTTGAAGGTGTTGTAAGGCATACAACTTTATTAATCAGTCAAACTTCACAAAAAGCAAATTACTGAGAAACACCAAAACAAATTGGAATCATTGTAATAAAGACCTTCAACTTATCTTTGGACCCTGTAGCATGATTTACATTTAACTATAAAAATCACTAAAGCAATATGTATGAAAATAATTCTTTCACACCAAATGAGCTGTGTGGTATCAATGATGAAAGCTATATTTTGAAATTTCAGAAAGGAGGCATCAATACGCAACAAAAATCTCCATTGTCTATAGAACTTGTAAGGAGAGTACGGTACGCCGTCAGAAGTCCGATGTTTGCCTCTGATAGTTTCGTGCTCTAATACAGAAGCTTACTCCATGAAGTCTCAGAGTGTCAAGACATCATCGTTGGTGTTTCCACAGGTATATAAAGAAGTGAAACAGCACTTTTCAGCATGATGTTGCGATGCTTAGTATAGGCCCTTGTTGGAAGTCACTGCTGAAGCCATGTGTCCATCATGAATCAACCAATGGTTCAAGCTCGTAACAAACTCTCCCCGCCAAGTCTTCTGGGGCTTTTTCTCCAATGCTCTCAGAATCAGGACTGGTGCCCGTTGCTTTCATGCTGTCGGCCTGTTGTCCTTTTTCATACAACTGGTTGGTACGTTCCCTACAGAAAGACCATGAGAGTTAAAATTAGAACAACGCTAGCACAGCATGATCTTCAAAGTGTTTGATCTCAAATCAGCAACAGGAAGTTTTGATAACAGCAAGAGTCGGTGTTGACTTGGATCACGTGACTTAGAATCGAGTCACAAATTTAAGGACTTTAAACTTGACTTGATAAAATCACAAAAGACTTGTGCCTTGACTCCCACACTAATAACTCTTGATTTATTCTGGACTAGAGCTGTTTGACTTAAATGCTTGATATCTTACACCACAACACAAAGTGCGTGACAACAGAGCAGGGCATTAATCAGAGATGAAACCAAGAAGTCCATGGTAACTCTGGAATAGCTGCAGAGACCCTGAGCTCAGGTGGGCGAACCTTTTGACAGAACAACTTTTAGCTTTGCACTCCACAAATGTGGCCTTAACATAAACGTGGAGAGAAGAGAGAAACCCTTAAAAGAAAGACATAAAAACTCTCATTTGCAGTTGGCCAGTAAAACTTGGCCATGGCAGCTTCATGTGGTGAATCCTGGAACCAAACCTGTTAGATCTAAACCAAAATGAGAAGCCGTGGCAGGACGTGAAAACCGGGCTCACAGACCCTCTTTGACCAGTCTGATGGAGATATTACCACAATATTTTACATTTCAGTGAATGATATGAGAATGCTGAGGACTATCCTTACCTTTCATCAAGTGCCCCGTTGCTTCGTTCATCCAGACCTTGTTTTTTGGGTTCTAACCTGTTGCTAAACTGAACAACGATACCTAAAAATGAAGCAAAAACTCTCAGTCAGTTAAGAAGCAACTCTTGTTTTCACCAAATAATCATAATAAAGTAGTCTTTTATTGTGGTGGCATAATCGGAGATCTCTGGATTGACCTTTCTCTTTGGCTCAGTATTTAGGTCAAGCGGATGTGATAGTGTTTAAAAGAGTAATTTAATGTATATTTAACCATTTCTATGTAGATTTGGCCATACAGCATGTTTTGGACCATTATCCAGCTGAATGACTCAACATCCACTCATTTCTAGTTTAGTATTGTAAGCAAGCAGATTTGTGTTATTGGTCTTGTTTTGGAGAGTTCATGATGGCAGGGATTCTAGTAAGATCCTTTTGAAGAGAAACATGACCATATTTATATTTAAGGAGGTATATTTAAGTATACTTCCTCATCCAGCCTTGTGGCCACTGCTACATCAATGACTCCCATTTATACTCTAGTGACACAGAGATTTTCATTAGAAATTCCTTGAAACTACACTCAATGCAGGAATAGAGAACATAGCTTTCACATACATTTATTCTAGAGGGACTTTTGGTGGAACCAATAATTGTACCACAAGTGATTTGGTCAACACCATTCTTTCTTAAAGGTCATAGCTACAACTTCTTCATCAAAATAATATTTTTTCCAAAAATAATTTAGTGAACAATGAATATAGAGTATATAAATATTTGTTTTATACATATATATATATATATATATATATATATATATATATATATATATATATATATATATATATATATATATATATATATATATATAGACATAAAAAGTCTATATATATATATATATATATATATATATATATATATATATATATATATATATATATATATATATATGCCTCTGGTTATGATGCTAATGTCGAAATGGTTCTGCACCTATAAGTAGTATAATAATAGTAGGTTAAAGTCATGTGACACAGAGCTCAGGTGTTGCCAGAGCGTAGTAGCTCCAAGATGGAGCTGAGAAATTGCTTATTCACGGCATTACATTTTACAGATTCAAGCTGACCAAAAAATAAGCAAAATTAGGGTAAAGATTGGTCAGGCTTTTGAGCGTTGGTGCGGACTCAAGGAAACAAAAAGGCTCAGAAACCAGGCGGAGGTTGCCGCATTTTCTCCTGGACAGGGAGGGTAAATATTTGCTAATGCTAACCATCAGGCTAATGCTAATGCGTCCAGACCACTGGGCTATATAATACACTGGAGTGATGATTTTGCCGAAGTTGTTTCATTGTCAGACAGAGGCAACATTTTCATTAAAACCTTGCATTTGAGATGAAAATAATGAATGTTTTTGTTTTTTCGTAGCTGAATAGACAACTAATTAATTGGGGTCTATGTTACCAATACCATCAGCCTCAAGTCATGACTTATATGATCAATCTGTTAAAGTGAAAAAGGATCTCTTACACTCCATTGATAAGAATTGGAATATACAGCTTGAACTAAAGGACAAATTCTCTTAGTTTTTGAATGTAAATGAGTAAAAAAAGGCTCAATGGACCACTGTAAAATATTCATATATATCAATACCAATAAAACGGAATCTTACCAACACCTCGCCATTTCTTTTTCCAGACAAAGAAACCGATGACCAGTAAGATAAGCAATAGCACTAACCCAACCACAACACCTGCAATAACTGATGAGGAGGAGGTTTCTGTGGGGATTAAAAAAAAAAGGTGTTAGAAGAAAAAAAACACTAACAACAAAAACATGGTGGAAATAAAAGAATCATTTCTTTTTATCAAGTGTTACCGAGTACAGTGACTTGGAGTAGCTTGGAGGGAGGGGAACAGAAGGAAATGGATGAGATGTTGACAGCGTAGACACATGAATAGTCTCCTTGGTCTTTAAAATCAATCTCTGGGAATTCAAAGTCTGCCATGTAGAAGATGGTGTGACCAAACGCCGGTTTGGGCTCTGTAAAGCTTTTGCCAGACCTGGCCAGATAGAACATGCCTCCAGAGTATGTGGAATGAATGGCGCAGGTTATGTGGAAGGGGCTTCCTTTGGTGACGGATATTTTAACAGGACTGAAGATCACCATTGCATGACCAGATGTTAGAGAGATGCTGGGTTTCTCTAACTTTACTGCATGATAGAAAAAAAAATACCTTTTTACATATATAGATTCGACCTTCTATGAAGTTTTGTAAGTAAATCAAAAGTGTGTACCTTTAACAGTGAGGTCGGCAGTGTTTCCTTGCGGATAATATATCATTTGTTCTGGCAGTTTCTTATGGTATTCACAGAAGTACGACCCATTTAGTTTGAAGTCTGCTTGAGGGAAGACAAAGGTTGCCGCTTCATGGTCTGAGAATTTTTCCTTCGAAAATGACCCTTGAGTCTTTTTTAGCACAAATGTCCCACCCAAGTGCTCTGTTGACACAGAGCATGTGATCTCCACTTTTGCACCCCAGTCTACTTCTGTAGAAGGGCTTATAGTGATTTGAGGCTTTTGTAGATCACCTGAAATAGATTTACGGAGTCATAAAAGCGTAATTAAAGAACAATGAATCATAGATTCAAAAATAAGCTCGGCTCCACACCTAAACAGATGACACCAGCATCTTCACCATGTCCACAGTTATTTTCCCCAAAACCCCGGTGTGTACAGTGTGTAAGAGCTGCTTCTTGGCCTGTACACTCCACATTATCCATCCATATTGGACCGGAGCCTCTGCCAAAATGGGCACTGGTGGGGGCAGAGACCGCATGACCACAGCCAAGCTGCTTGCACACCACATCAGCATTGCTCATTCCCCAGTCATCATCACACACGGTACCCCACTGGCCTTTGTAGAAGAGCTCCACTCTGCCGGAGCACTGGCCTGAGCCGCCAACCAACTTCAGCTGGGCTGCATGAAACCAGAAAGATCTTTAGTACAAATGCGATGGACACTCATAAAGACAGGCCTTTACAAAGGAAGCATGGTAGAACCTGTCAATTTATTTTGTTTTTCTTCATATTCAGTATAACGATTCCTTTTATTAAAACACACACACAGACCTCTTTAAGCTGCCCTAGCCTTTCACACGTCCACTACTCAAAACAACCCGGACGTCCTCTTGGAAGTAAAACAAAATATGACATTGTCTTCATAAACCTTACCTGCACAGATGACCCCAGCATCACGCTCATGTCCACATGTTGATCTGCTGAAGCCATTCGCTGCGCATTGCTTAACAGAAGCAGAGCTGTTGAAGCATGAATCGCTCGGCTCCACCACAGTTCCATTGCCTTGACCAAAGTTTGCACCGCCGGGAGCATTCAAAGCATGGCCACACTCCAGCAACTGGCATATCACCTCGGCTTTACTTTCCGTCCAGGCTGCGTCGCAAACTGTTTGCCATGTTTCGCCATGACGGACCTCTACTCTTCCGGCACACTCGTCCTTGCCATTAGACAACCGGGCTTCTAAGCTCCCTGTGAAGACAAGTCATACAAATTTGTAGCCATACAGCATGCGATATTTGATCAAGAGTGGACAATTCTGATGTTTTAAAGGGGAAATGAAATCAAATCTATTTAGATAGCTGCAATATTATTTAATAAAACGCTTCCACAAAACCTAGCAGGAAGACATTTCTCTAACCTGTTTTTAGAGTTTTTGTCAATAACTGCCATAGTGGGATGATTTTAGTGGGCAAAGCTGTGCCAAGCCCCGCTACAGCAGAAAGCTGAAGGACCAAGAACGGCATTACTTTCCAGTTGTTCTTGCAGAAATGAAAGTAGAAGCCTTTTAAGAATACAAAGACATGCCAGTATCAACCTGAACCAACAGCTGAATCTCCATATCCAAGTCCTAAGACTGGGATTCTGCTTATGAGCGCCATCATGGCCGATGGGCCTATTGACAGAGTTAGGACTGTGGACAGGCGAGAACCTGTTACATCCATGCCCTTGTGCAATGTGTGGATTTAGTGCATTAATCGGAATTTATATTCTGGGGCTTTGAAGGGTAAAGCTCGTATTGTTCTTTTTATAGATTGGCATCCGGTCCATTAGCATAGGCCAGCTGATATGTTTCTAAATAAGTTTAGATTGTGGTTCTTTGTTTTGTTATTTATACATTGCATTCTTACAACACTACACACACAATGCTGTATTAAGAATATATGTGCGTAGGTGGCTGACTAATATAATAGATGGCTGATGTGCAACAGGTGCTTCATATTTAATTTCACGTATTTTCATACTTTTATGACACAGAGAGTCCTAGTTTGAAGCATGCTTCTCGTTTTTCCCCCTTGTTCCCTGTCTTGATGTGCTCCTCTCCATCTGCTTTTCTTTTTTTCTTTTTTTTTTTAATAGTTGGGACAGCTTTGGGAAAAAGCACCTACACCTTCTTCAGCGTGTAGCCAATCGACCTGCACCGGCAGTCACTCCAGTTTGGATACAATTCTCATGTCGAAGCTTACATATCCAAGTCTGGCAATGTGTTTTTTTTTGTCTTTTTTCTTTTGGGAAAAGGAAAAATGAAACTCCAGTGGTATTTTCAGGCAGATTCGAACAATTAATTGTAACTGAACCATGTTGAACCTGCATTCACTCGCTATTGAGTTGCTGTGTGCTATTATTCCTCAGTGGCACAACCTTACGTCACAGAAGTGTCACGGAAAATGGCGAACACACCAGAAGTTTTTTTTTAATGCTATGATTAAAATCAAGTTCGTACAATTGTTGTTGTTTTTATTCATATCTAATTCATCCTTTTACTTTTAAGTGATGTTAACTTTAAATCGTTTTTCATTTCCCCTTTAAATGTGCATTAAATCCAGGAGACAAGAATTTCAAGGTGTAATTGCAAACAAATCTACAACCACAATGTGAGACTGTGAAACGGGAAAGAAAACAACAGCAATGACCCGCATTTTTCTTCTTGTATTACTGCTTACCTGTGCAAATCACACCAGCTATAGCAGTTGTGTTGCAGGTTCTGTCTCTATACGGTCTTTGTGAGCACTGAGAAAGTGTAGACTCTCTTCCGTTGCATTCAATTTGTTCAATCCAGGTCTGTCCTGACCCCAGGCCATACTCAGACATTCTGGTAATCTTATGAGCTCTCCCACACTTCAGCTGTCTGCACACCACCATTGCATCATCCATGTCCCAGGATTCCCCACACACAGTCCCCCACTGGCCTTTATCATAATACTCCACTCTTCCGGCACAGTGATGGGGCCCATCAGCTAACCTCACATTTCCTGGAAATTACAGGTAAAATATAGTGATGAAAATGTATTTGTTACATGTTTTAAAACGTACATTTTGTGTTTGCGATAATTTCTTAAAATTTGGCACAGCACGTACCAGAACATTGGACTGATGCCGGTTCAATACGATCGTTTCTGGTCCTGGTATATGCTGCCAGTGTGCACTGAGTGACAGAGCGCTCTGTACCACTACAGCTCATCTTTAAGCCTCTGAGGTCTCCACTTTGACCAAATGATCCCGAATTCTTGACAGCATCTCCACAATTCATCTCCCTGCACACCACTGCACCTTCACTCATACCAAAGTTAACGTTGTATACCGGTGACCAGTGGCCATCATGGTAGACTTCAACCCTGCCAGAGCACATGTCAGTGCCGTTTATCAATTTAAGGTTAGCTAAAAAAAAAAAAAAAAGCAAAAACAAAGTAGAGTTAGTTAGATGACAACAGATTTATCCGACTAACTCAAATTTTTATAATCACATAACATAGATACCTGAACAAATCACCCCAGCATCTTCCCCATGGCCGCAGTTATTTTCCCCTAAAGCAGGACGTTGGCAGTGCAAAATGGACGACTCATTGCCGATGCAGTTGACATCATCCAGCCAGATGTCTCCTTGGCCTTGACCAAAGTAGGCTGAAGATTTAGCTGTCTGAGCAGTTCCACAGTCCAAGGCTCTGCACACGACCTGAGCATCTCTGAGGTCCCACTCGTCATCACACACTGTTCCCCACTGGCCATCGTGCCGAATCTCCACTCGGCCAGAGCATCGGTCAGTGCCGTTTACAACCCTAATCGGTGGACTACCTGAGGGAAAGTCATTTTTAAAGTGCAACAGAGTTATTAATTAAGAGATGCGAGCGAATCGTTCATTAAACTACTGAAATACACACCAGTTCATCTCTAGATGCAAACTAATTTCTATTCTTCTGTTATTTGCCAACCAACTTTGATTAAATAATTAATTTGCATCTCTCCAAATTCAAAAATAAGTAAGTAAAAGTAAGTAAATATTATTTCTATAGCGTCTTTCACAGACATTGATATCACAAAAGGGATGTTATCACTTTCAGTACCATAATTACTAGGTGATTCATTTTCATCAATTGCAAGTCTTCTGTATTCCAGGGATTCTGAGTGGGTTAAACCTGTTCTGAATTACGTGAAGCTTGGAAAAATTAAAGGATCTTTTGAAACATTCAGAATCATGTGGAACCCTTTCTTATATTAAGCCATTCAACACTACACAATTTCATTACTAGAATCAAAGATATTTTCTTTTCTCCCCCTGCTGGTCGAGAGTCAAAACTACGATGAAGAAAACAGTCTCTCTGGTGTCCATTTCCTTTTCTTTAACCAGATGAAAACTGCTGACAATATTTTCTATTTATGTTAAATTAAAATTATTCATTAATTCTTTTTTAGGCTGACACCCGATAAAGTCCACCATTTTAAGTTATATTTTTTTCCTTGTTATTATTAACTATTTATGCATTTATTTATTTCACACTTATCATTTTTTGCTATTTCCTATTTCTTGAGCTCATACAGAACAAAAATAAAGAAAAACAGAAAATGTTTTTGGTCTAGACAGTATTGGAAGAGTAAACAAATTGCCTGAGCAAATTCCCAGTTATCTGGGACAGCAAACAGGCTTAAATCGGAGGAAACCAGACTTTCGCTCAGTTCTTTGTGAAAACATTTCGACACCTATCTAGGAGGTTTTGTAAATTCTGGTGGCTTTTTTTTTTCTTCTCCAACCAAACACTTGACAAACACTAACCTTACACTGTAGACCATGCACACAACCAGAGTAAGACCTAACCAAGATCAAAGTTAGCTTTTACAGTGGCCGGTGGCACAGTCAATGGAGGACGGCTTGTAAAGAATTATGCTACAAGAAAGACTCAACAACTAAAGAACCCTTTTCTAAACAGGTCAGACAGGGAAATTGAAATCCTTTATGGAAGACCATTTTGCTAGTTAGAAATACAGGAAATTGCATCTTGTTTTTTTTTTTCAATAGTCTGCCATGTTTGTCTTACCTGTACATGCAACAGAAACACCATCACACCTCCCGACATGTTCGTCAACCACACACTGGCTGACAGAGCTCACATTACCAGAGCATCTAGTTATAAACCCTGTCAGCGAGCTGTCACCAAACGTGAAGACGTCTTGGGATTTCTTCGGGGTTCCACAACTGAGTTCTTTGCAGAGAACGGCAGCCTCTGTAGGACCCCAACTGTTACTGCAGATCTTTCCCCAGCGACCATTGTGGTAGACCTCCACTCTGCCAGAGCAGCTGTCGGTCCCATTGATCAATCTCAAAGTCTCTGGGAAGCAGGCAGTTAAAGAGCTTTGTGTCAGATTTATCTAAAATGAGTTGTGCATATACTAATGACAAAGAAATCAGGGCGTATGTTACCTGAGCACACAACACCAGCGTCTTCATGGTGGTCACAGTCGTGCTCTCCAAAACCTCTATGTGGGCAGTCAGTTAGGGACTTCTCATGACCGGTGCAGTCAATATCATCCAACCACACCTGATTCTGTCCTCTGCCAAAGTAGGCCTTGTACTTGACTGCAAGAGCGTTCCCACAGTTCATCTCTCGACACGTTACAGCTGCCTCCTGCATGCCCCATTTGTCATCACAAACAGTTCCCCACTGTCCCTCGTAGTAGACTTCTACTCGACCAGAACACCGATTGGTCCCATTAATGAGCCGGACTGGTCTGCTGTCTGTCAAGTTTTAGAAAGAGAAATGGGGATGTTTTTTTTTACTCAGGCATGCAACAAAGACTATATTTAGCAATGACATTGAAGCAGATTGTTGAACAATTTTTCGACGTACTCATGCATGATATGGTGGCATCAATGCAGGTTTCTCTGAATTCTTGAAGAATGCACCCAGTGATGGAGGTCTCGTTCCCGACGCAGTTGGTTTTGATACCATTTCGGCCCTGCCCCTCTCCAAAGTATTGTGTTGCAGACTGAACAACAGGTGAGCCACAACTTATCTCCCGGCACACCACGTCAGCTTCTTCCTTACCCCAGTCACTGCTGCACAGTCGTTTCCACTGGCCATCATTGAAGATCTCCACTCTGCCGTTACAACGATTGGTTCCGTTCAGGATCCGAACATGTTCTAACAAAACAGATAAACAGTATGCGGTGTAACGGGGAACGGGAAGAAAAAAAAAAAACAACAACAAGAAAGCTAGCTGGTGAACGTGTGTACGAAGAGTCTCCGCCACTTCTGAAATCAATGGCAACAACTATAATAAACGAACAAAAAAGGTATAATTTCATCATAAAAGTCTTTGAAACAGATGTTGGTCATTTCTACCATTTTTCCATTTCATACCTTTGCTGTATTAGTCAAATTTAAATGTCGGTGAATGGAAAGTGTTGTTTTCTTGTATGAGATGAAAATGAGAAGGGACAAAACGGAAACATGTAGGTGAGAAATGTCAGCACAACTAAAGCAATGGTGCAAACTGATCAGTGGCCCATTACAATTTATGGGAAACATTAAATTGTTCTTCAGGATTCTGCCCAGTAGAAATAATACCATTAGAAAAGCAAATCAAAACATTAGTGTCAACCCCAAGCTTTGTCTGTAAAAAAATAAAAAGAATGGAAAAACTAAAGAATCCTGTTCCCCCACCATGCTTCACTGTGGGGATGATACTATTGGGATTAAATGCCTCTCCTTTTTAAAGTCAAACGAACGCTGTCTTGGTTACATTTTTGTTTTATCTGCCCACAAAACCAAAAATACCAAAAGTTTGTCTTTGTCAAGATGAGATGTTGTGAAGCCCAAGCAGGCTTTTGTGTACCTCTCTTAAAAAAAAGTGGCCTTCTGCTTGACCTGTATCCACATAATCCAGCAGTCTGAAGTTGTCTGTCTTAAGATGTTGCCACCAGCATTGCCAGCATTCTTCAGTTTGACCTCGGAGATAATCCTTGATTTCTTTCCCACCCCTCGGACCATTTGGCCTTGGCAGAACAGTTGTCACTTTTAACTTCCTACCATGTCTGCCAACGTTTCTCACTGTGAAACGTCTCATATTTTTTCCTAATACTTTGTACTGTAGTGATCGGAATTTAAAGACATGTATATGTGGCCACGCAGGGCTTTTCCTGTCAGGTTCCCTTTGTGCTTATTTTGTTTGCCATGGTCTGGAACAAAGCAATTTTGCGTTTTGACACACATCTGTATATTTTCCAGTCAAAAGAAACATGTTGGTCAAACTTAAAGATTATGTCAAACCTATATCTGCTGGTATGGAAATTATTTTGTGCATGAATGCATGAGGTTCAGTATGATTATTTTATGGCTTAAAGGATTTTAATTGTATGTCCTTCACACATGTGCGATTCATCTTGCCGTGTTAGCTGCATCAACCCTGTGGTTACTCTGCGTGCATTGCTAGTTGTATTGTAGGGCTCCATCCAACTAACCTGACGAGCCAGATGAATTTCGTTCCGCTTAGCTCCGCCTAGCTCCGCCTAGCTTCACTCACATCCATCTGGGACATCTCCCATAGAAAGTGATTTCTCCAACCGATTTTATTATAGGGCTGGAGTTTCATAGATGTGACGTAGCGGTGAAGCGACCGTGAGACTGTTTTGATTCAGACAACAATGGCGGCTCGCATTGAGGAAGCAAGCGTTAACATTGATGCTGCTATTTCTTCTGTGTTGTCCAATCTACCTAATATTGTTTCATTAAAAGAACTATAGAGAACGGCTCTGAAGGCTTTTGTTGGCTGTTCTGTTTTGTTTTTTCCTGCGTCGCTCTCATCAGCGTCACAGGTTGGCTTCGGTGTGAGTGGTTGAAATAGCACGTCGATAAAGATGACAGACAAGTGGCTTATCCAATCATATGCAAGGATTTTTGATAAGGTCCAGCCTTCTGAAACGCCATTCCTATGGATCTGTTTCAGATGGATGAGTGCAGCTAGGCGGAGCGAAATTCATTTGGCTAGGGTCAGGTTACCATCCAACATCATCAGTCCTACTTTCCAGCGTGTTTATGTTATACTTTCCTGATGCAACCCTTGTAGGATTCAGATGTTTCAGAGTTTTTACACATTTTTCCAAGGTCTACAAAAGACTGCTACCAATTCATTCAGCTCAATACCACATGCCAAACATCCAAAAAGGTGAGCTCTTGGGACAATGGAGGATTATTCCTTCCCATTTAATTTAAATTCAGTAGGTTTAAGCTGTGTCAAAGACCGCAGGACTCGGTAGACCAAATAGTTTGCGATATTTGGATTTGTAATGCAAGGGCGGAGCTCAGGGTGCACACTCTAAAAAATATCTTAACCAAAATAGTCTATCCTCTGATAGGCACTGTTCCGCAGATTTGATCTTGACCATGTTAACTTTAAACCTCTATTGCTGTAACACTTACGTAATCATCTTAAGTCCTGCTACAAAACCCCCTCCATTTACTTTCCCAGATAAAAATTAAAGATTTTAATAACGTTTGTGATGGATATCAAGCATGGTGAGAGATATCAGACTTACCTGAGCAAACAACGCCAGCATCTTCACTATGCCCACAATTATTAATCCCAAAAGGCTTGTGTTGGCACTTGGTGATGGAGGTCTCTTTCCCAGTACACTGGACATCGTCCAACCAGATCTCATCCCTGCCTTCTCCAAAGAAGGCATTTTTTTTGGCCTCCATAACCGTGCCACAGTTTAACTCTCGGCACACCACCTCGGCGTTGACAATGCTCCAGTGATCGTCACACACGGTTCCCCAGCTGTCCTGGTAAAAGATCTCCACTCTGCCGGCGCACCGGGAAGGCCCAACCAGCTTAATTTTCTCGCATTCTGCAAATAAAAGAAACCTCTTGAAAAACCGGAGGACGATGGCAACTGAGAGCCCTCTTCAAGAAGATGTCCATACATAACTAGGCGTCTATTCTTGGAATTTACTGACCTGTAAATGGCGGCACGCTCAGCAGACCTGGAGAGCAATTGCATATAATTTAAATATTTATTTGTGTTGTTTTGTTATACACATTTACGACTATCATCTATTAAATAAAAGTGTGCCTATTTGGAAAATGCATTACTTTTCCAACATCATTGAAAAAGGTCAAAAACATATAAGTATTAAGAATACACGTTTAGAAATAAACTTGGTGTCTTCAGTTTCATCTGTCTATTAAGAGTTTGTCTTGGAAGCAAGCAAATATTTTGCTCTCCTGTGGTTGTAAGGGAAAATGTTCCATCAGAGGTCAACACGAAGTATTTTATGAAAACAGAATCTTACCT